>NC_141049.1:46970532-47570532 GCF_041138505.1 Cibotium barometz
GGCTGAACAGAGAACAAAATTGGGCATCTCCAGGATCGCATTCACTACGCGCAATTTTGCACGACGAGACGTTTAAGCTTGCGAATCGCGATGAGCAGGCACCTCTCTCATTTGAATTTGGCGCTCGGGCTTGCCGGCGCACCTCTCCAACAGCCCAAGCGTACTTCTCTGGAGCTAATTTGCTCGCCGATTCTTCACCTATCGCCATGAAAGAAAGCCTCCCCAACTCACCCCACAACCTTTGTGTTCCTTCGAAATGCTGCAGTGTCCAAGCTCACTTCGTAGCCTTTTTTCAACTGGACCTCCCCAGCTCCTAAAGACTCCATGAAGGGCATTCGCCTGTCTTTCGACCAACCGTCTGCACTCTTCACTGTGACCCAATTACTAGCATCTGGGATGCTTACATCCCTTGAGTACGTTGTTTCTGTCGTCGTGAAAGAAGGACAAGGCGATCTAGTGGCCATTGGCTGTTGCTTAGAAGCCATGTGTGGGAAACAGAGAATGGGCACAGAGCCCATATAAGAGTCATCTTCCCAATCGCTGTCACTGCTGTGAAGGAATTCAAGAGTGCTTCTGGGAGATAGTTGATCGCACTTGTCATCACCGCCTGCTTCCAATCTGCAAACGAAAGGATGCTGGAGAAGCTCAGAAGCTGTCCACCTAGCCTTTGGATCCCTCAGCAGGCATTGATGCAAGAAATCCCTGGCCTCTGCAGAGATAGACTCTGGCAATGGTGGATTTTCCCGTGAGCACCCAACCTTGAATAGAAGAGCTGCCAGATTGGCGATGTTTCCCCATGGTGGCCTGCCTTGAAGCATCTCCACCACAGTGCATCCCAAGGACCAGATGTCCGAAGGGGGTCCTTGCTCCACAGCTTGGACAACCTCAGGAGCCATCCAGAGAGGGGTACCCCTAAAAGGTCCGCCCACTTGCGAGGGTGCGCCCACTCTTTGAGCAGCCCCAAAATCAGCAATCTTCACACCGGAGGATCCAATCAAGATGTTCTGGCCCTTGATGTCGCAGTGAACAATCCCATTCTGATGAAGGTAATTCAAGCCCTCTAGAATTGCGCGGGTGTACTGCCGGACGCGGAGCTCATCCAGTTTGCCGCCGGATTTCTTGAGGAGGTCGGCGAGGCTGCCGCCGTCCATATACTCCAGGAAGAGGTTGCGGGCCACGGGGGAACCGTTTTCTGTAGTGTAATCGGCCCCGAAGCAGCGGAGGATGGTAGGAGAGCGGAGGCCCTGAAGGATGGTGAGTTCATTCTCTAAGGCCAAGAGCTCTGCAGAAGAGGAGGAAGAAGGGGCAGGGGAAGAGCAAGGGGTGGACTTGACTGCAAAGAGGGCGCCGTCGTCGAGGTTAACGGCGAGGGAGACGTGACCGAAAGAGCCAGAGCCTAAAGGGGAGCTTCGAAGCCAGTGTCGAATGGAGGGCACCGAAGAGCGGCGGGGCAGAGACATGGTGGGAGGAACTTGGAAGACGAGGTGAAATCTGGTGGGAGCGGTTTATTTATGCGCGGGGTGCCAGGTTGGCAACCTTTGGGCCAGCCGAGTCTTTCACTGCCGTCCACGTGGAGTAGGTCCGGGCCTGTCCGGCTATTTGTGTTTTTGGGGACCAGAATCTGCGAGCAATGAGGCGTGGACACGTTGAATTGCGGATGTTGTTTGTGGAAGGCCGCGGGCAAGCCGGCGCGGTGGACGGGCGGCTTTGCGGATGGCCAATGGCCGTCCGCCGGCGGGCAGTTCGCGAAATTGGCAATTTGGCAATCGCCGCCGCTTATATTGCTACCCAATCGCGTTCATTTTCTGAATTTGATTCGGTTGTGACTCGCAACTCCCGGTGGCCCATTTCGTCGCTGCTGCCGTCAGACGCGACGGTCCATAGGTAGCGTATTCGGTCTTTGAAGCTTACCCTCGCCCCTCTGACCTCACAACAAAAGAATGCACACCTATGACCATTCATGTGTTTATTAATAAACACATGAATGGTATTGGGCAACACCTATGACCATTCAAGACTAGAAAAAAATCACATCCATTAGCATTGGAAAAACCACTCCTCTTGGAAAAACCACTTATATTTTGGCTTTTCTTGGCTCAGAATTTGGATATTTTAGTTATAAAGCACATTGATGTAAGACTTTAATAATTTGGTTGGACCGAATGTTGTTCTCCCAGTGATGAATAGGGTATGCAAGCTCATATATGACAACCACGCTCATTCAAGAAGACTTTACAACCAAGCTCGTATATGACAACCAAGCTCATTCACGACAACATTACAATCATAGTAAGCAACTGGTGTTTTCAATACTACTTTTAAATAAATGAAAATAGACTAGATTGATGTGAAAAAATTTATCTTCCCAAGACAAAGTCACCTTGAAAAACATGACCTTTGAGATGTCAATAACTCTTCACAAAATCTAGAACATCACATGTGATCCATATGGTATTTTGATCCTAGCAAGGTGACTTTTGAGGTATCAATAATTCTTCATGAAAGCTAGAACATCGATTCGCACATGATCCATATGGTATTCAATTCTATCAATCTTTTTTTATTGACAATGCCTTTCTGCATGTACCAAACTTAGGTCATGGATGTACTCTCATCTTGATGTAAGATATGATATCATCTTGCAAAAGGTGACCAAACGTGTTCAATAACATCCTTCAAAGGATTTAACTCAATAAATACACACATGTAGGCTACTCTCTCTATAGACCTACTATTTTTGCACACTTTTCAAACTCATTAACTCAATGCCATTTGTCTTTCCCCCGCATTCCATATAGCTCTTTGGATTGGGCTTCGGCTTGAAAAATACCACTATCAAAAGGAAGCCAATAACTCAAAAAACAGGTGAACAAGCCCATGAAATAGTGTTCTCAAGGAAGCCAAGTTTAATCGGTGCCCTTCCACATACTCACTTTTGGTGTGAAATGTTCCATGGCCAAGTACCACATTTGTTCTAGTGGAACATCAAAACCCATATGAATACCTAGAACCATAAACACTTCCCCTTAATCGATGCTTTTACATCCTTGATTTTGAGGAAAGGAGATTGTTTCCCTTCCAAAAGCCCAACTGAAAAACATTAAAACATCTCCAAATCTCTGCAATATCAGAGTTTGTATTCTAATAGTGAAGTTCATATCATTTACAAACAATGCATTAAACTGAGGCATTTGATTGAAAAATCTGGGAGTTAGATACCCTCATCAATAAGAGCTTTTTGTGTTCTTTCGTAAACCAACCACCTAGGTGAATTGAGTGCAAATACAAGGAGAGACAAGGGGCGATCTTACCTAAAGGATCAATGCAATTCAAAACTACGAGTAAACTACCCATTATGAGTTAAATTTTATTCATGGTGGATAAGCTCCATCAAGAAGGGTGGAATCCATTTTGATAAAATAAGGAACAAATCTAATATCTTTCATACAATCGAGGATAAAGGTCCATTTCACCTCGTCTTGGCACACCTCATGAAAACAAATCTTAAAAAAATTGGTATCTTACTATGATTACAGGTCTACTCATACGCTTCCCACAACAAAATGGCTGCCAAATTATCTTTTTTTATAATGAAATTGTTTTTCTCAGTTCTAATAAAGGAACCCATCATGGGATAAATTATGACGTCTATAGTGTTTGCCCTATGTTTTGTGTAAGAGATATTGAGGTCAAAGTTCTTGATAGAATGTTTCTCCTTATATGTAATGAAGCTATATGGCACACGTGCATCAGTATCATGGTCAAGAGAGCTACTCACATCAAAGCAGACTAAGCAAGCCTCAAAATGTGAGATCCCACCTAGGGTTCTCAACTTGGAGACCATCTCACTGAGGGGTTTTCCTCTTGACCATATATGTAGTTTCTTGTTCTAATTCTTGTCGAGAAAGGAGATTATCTAACATTATCTCCATGTTTTGAAGGATGCTTTAAGTCCTACACTGAAAGCACAAAATCTCAAGCTACTTGTTGCCCCCACTCAAAAATTTCTTCCTCAAGAAATGTATATTTAATCACAGATGCATAACAAAGGTGAGTTACTCGAAGGGTGTCTAAACCCTGAGTAAAACAAGTAAAAATGTGTGGCCCAAAAAAGCTAAGGAGCTTTTGGTGACAATGTGGATGGTTGACAAAGAGGGACTCTCTACTTCAAACGCTTCTTCTCTGGGCTAAGCCAAGTTTTTACTTAAATTGAGATGGTCTGCTCTTGGCCAAAAGAAAAGGGAATGAAAAGCAAAATGAATAAAACTCGAGGGCTATCACACTTTTGTGAAGTCACTTGTTTTTTTTAAAAAAAGTCTATAGAACTCGTTAGTACGTGTACAAATTCATTAGTACGTCATATACTCCATCTTATATAGACCAATACCAATCGTTAGATGCAATCGTTCGCTGGACAAGGTTAGTGATCCATTGTAGTGCAAGCTTAAACAAAATATTCAACGAATCAAAATAAGGACAACTCCTCATGGTTTTGGTTCCCAAAATGTGTTTGACATGTTAGTTTTAAAACTTTTAATATATAAGAAATGAATTTTTAAAGTAAGGGCTATGAAAAATCTTCATGATTTTTTACTTGTAAAAATACACTAAGTTGCTGTTTTTTTTCTGAGCACTGATCCGTTGTACAATTGCTTAAACATACGCTTTCATATTCCATTTGTGGTGGCTGTACAACTCCAACTACCTGCCATCTCTATATACTCTATGTGCAACCATGCTTCATTTTTAACAGGCATCCTTGCCCTTCAAAATTGACGAGTTTGGTGAAATATATAGCAAGTTTTTAAATTTTTTTGGATTTAATGTGATTTTTTAGGGGCACTTTAAAAATTTGCAAGTATCATCCATATCAAGTCATCTTTACGTGGCCCATCTAATTATCCATCTATCATATGTTTCTAAATGATCAGGTAGAACCCTGTCCACGTACCAGTCGACCAATTCAGGCACGACTGTAAAGTTCCATATTAAAAACATTTTTTTGCAAATAGGGTGCCACCCCAAGGTCAGCGGGGTGAGGGAGATATGACCGAAAGAGGCAGAGCCGAAAAGGAAGCTTCAAAAGTTTGAAGCGAGGGTCTAGGATAGAGGGCTCCGAAGAGTGGTAGGGGAGCCGAGCAGTTGTTGCAGTAGGACTCGAAGTATTCTAGTGTATTTGTATCGACGAGAATTACGAAAAACCGGTTGAGATTCTAAGCAGCCCTTATTTTAACGAGTGGTTTTTCAAGTTTTTTAGTTATTGGTTGAAAAATACGAGCACTGCCTGCCACGTGGACTAGGTAGGGCCGGTGCCAGCTATTTGAGATACGCGGATACTCTATGAGGTGTGGACACGTTGTTGCTGAGGAAGGCCGGCGACTTCTCCAATGGCCGTCGGCCGGTAAGCGAAATCCGACAATCGTGGACGCGGCCGCATCCCCAAACTAATATTAGACTTTATTGATAAGTATTGAAATAAACTTTTTTCCTAACCAGAAAAAAGATATACCCAGTTTTATAACTAGAGTTCTAAAATTTTGCATGTTTAAATTCAAGGCCAAACAAAATTACAACCCGTTTTTTACAATTTGAGTCTGAAAAAAGATATACCCCGTTTTATAACTAAAGTTCTAAAATTTTGCATGTTTAAATTCAAGGCCAAACAAAATTACAACCCGTTTTTTACAATTTGAGTCTGAAAACTATAGTACAGGACACTTTTTTTTTCCCTAACATCATAGAGGTCCTAGATAGCCTATTATTCCATCTTGGAAGTTTACCCTCCTCTCATAGCAAAAGCATGCAGCCCTATATTGACATCCATGAGTCCTGAGAAGTCAAGACTCTCTTGTTGGAAAAGTATGTGAGTTTGGTTGGGCATGGACCATGCCTTTAATTCCCTTAGTAACATGTGAGAAATGTGACACAATGCTAGAAAAAATACACATCCTTTAGCATACTTTTTGTGGCTCGTATTAAAAAAAGCCACTTATAATTTTTGCTTTTTTGGTTGAAAATTTGAATATTTTAGTTATGAAACACGTTGATGAAGGCATTAATAATTTGGTTGGACCAAATGTTGTTCTACCAGTAATGAATGGGGTATACAAGCTCGTGTATGACAACCAAACTCATTCAAGAAGACATTTCAATCATAGTAAGGAACACAAGGCAATCACTCTTGGTTAATACTACTTTTAAATACATAAAAATAGAATAGAACAATGTGAAACAATATTAAGAAGAAGAGTTCCATAAAAAATTATCTCCCCAAGATAGTCCACACCTTTAAAAACACTAGTCGGCTGACCCGTGCTCCGCACATCTCCAATCTCCAAAATTCAAATTCTACCCCAACCTCCACGAACCTCCCCCTCATCTTCCCGAACCTCCAAAATCGTGCCACGTGGAAGCTTTGTGAAACTCTTCCTTAAGATAATATAGAGATGACTTTTGAGATGTCAATAACCCTTCATGAAATCTAGAACATCACAAGTGATCCATATAGTACTTGAATCATAGTAATCTTTTTTATTGACAACACCTTTTCTATGTACTAAACTTAGGTTCATAGATGTAAAAAGTGCTTATAGCATTGGGTCTTTACTCCTCATCATGGCGTAAGATATGATATCAGCTTGCAAAAGGTGAGTAAACATGTCCAATAACATCCTTCAAAGGATTTAAATATAGACCACAATCAATTCACACATGTGTATTCTTTTGAGCACACTATTTTTTGCATGTTGCAATGTTAATCATTACAAAATGAGAGTGCCATCTGAATTAAGTCAAGTTGAATGTTTCATCTTGTAATAACACAGCTACAAAAGAAAGTTAATGTTTCACCTTGTAGTAGCAACACAACTATGAAACAAGGTTATTTAACAACCTAACAAAGTAATTAACAATATTTGATATTCCTATATTTGAGAAGTTGGTGTCAACTTTGGAGGTGTTACATATGTGAGTGTTTGCAATGGGTTAATCTTTATGTTCCATGCCCACCCTATTTATTCCGCTTACTTTCTAGCCTCCAATAGCTCTCACGACCCTTTGCCTTTTCCCCCCTATTCCATATAACCACTTGAATTGGGCTTTGGTCTACAAAAGACCACTATCAAAGGGACCTTTTCCCCTTAAACTATAGTCTAATTAATTTATTTATCCAAGGGTGCATACCAAGGCTAGTAGGTCCTTTTCTTTTTTGCCAAGTGCTATCAACATTCTGGCCCATGCTACTAGCCCTAGAGTAAAACCCACGTGTCGGGCTCATCTACGGAGTCAATTTTTACAAATTCTTTTAGCATCAATGAGATTCCATATATGTGCACAAATATATTACTATTTGAGCTTCCATATATATATATATGCATTTGTGTACAGATGTGCACTAATATTACTAATTATTTGGCTTTTTTTATTTTTTTCACCACATGTGAACCTTAGATATTTAGGCCAAAATTAATGCTCCTATCGAAGTGTTATTTTTTCCTAGATTTTTACTCAAATCATATAATTTCCCATGTGTCCGCTCAATTTTTACATGTTATCTTACTTCAAAACTAAACAATTTTTACATGTTATCTTACTTCAAAACTAAACAATTTTATCACTTTTAGGCCAAACTTCCTTTATTTAATAATTTCTTTGTATACGGGTAGAAGGGATCTTATGCTTGCTAGCATTCACTCTTTCCATTAAGCGACCAGGCACCCTAATAGATACCTCAATTAGTACAACCTCCTCCTCTAATGCTTGAAGTGGTATCCATTTTCCATGCTTCTTCATCCACCATTCATAGTGGAAGTGAACATACAAAGCAGAGCGTGCTTCCAAGTATCCAAAAGAGATGGATGAATCTACAAGTTTGCACTTATAGATGTCATTCTTGTGCACCTCCACCACTACATCCCAATTGTCCCCTAGCAAGGCATGAATTTTTGTCCTTCTATCACTTTACATATGAACATGCTGCGAGCTTAGATGAATGTGATGCCACAAAAAATATGCACAAAAACATGAATGGGAAAAAACCAACTAAGGCCTACCGTCCTAGTAGACGGCTTTGAATACTTTAAAGATGTGTGGATGTCACAAGCCAACTTTGATTTGAAACAAGTGACCGACCAAGTGTCTCATTTTGGCCACTCTAGACTAGAAAGTGGAGGATTGGGGATGGGTTCAAGCTTCCCAAACCCACCATCATGGGTGGGTGCTGAGAGTAAAAGAAAACTCTACTATGTGAAAGCTCTATGGGACTATGTGAAGGAAGCATTCACTCACCAGAACTTGCATGGATAGCTTGAAATGTCCCTGTGTGAGGATTTGTAGGGATTTTTCCTCAACCAAGTTTGATGGGAATATGTTTGCAAATAAGACACAAACACAAACACAAAAACTCAACAAATGATAAAAACCCAAAAATGGAACGAAAGCTAGCACATTAGGATAAATAGGAATATGGAGTGCTTACAATTGTAAGGAAACTTGGTTCCTTTATGCTATTAAGGCTTACCCTAACCCTCCTTGAAACACATCCAAAAAGAGATTACCTGGTGAGGATCTTTCCAATGGCCGAGCTCGTAACCCTTGAGGTCTCCAAGCTCTACAACTCCTTGAGAAGCAATTCCACCGCACCTCTCACTGTGCCAGCATTGTCACACGGCCGCGTTGCACTATGGGTACTCGTCCCTCCTCTCACCTCACTTCACTCACACACACTTACTAGCATGCATTAGGGAGAGAGATTAGCAAGAGGATTAGCAAGAGCAAGACTCAATTGCACAATGGGAGAGTATGTTGTATTATGAGAGATATTCACTTATATACATGGCCATAAGTGTTCACACTCACTTATATACATGGCCATAAGTGTTCACACTCACTTAAATTGTGGCTGACCGGGCACTTTAGGCTCATAAGAGACCTAATGCTATTACAATGACTACTCTCATAATATATCCATGAAGTACATCACTTAAGACTTCATCCTAACTTGCTACCACATGCTTTTGAAGTGAGAATCGCCATAAATACTATGTCACACCATTTGCGGACACCCATCCAAGTTGTAGCTTTGGACACTATTGCTTCATGTCTTGAATGTATGACCCTTTGGTGTATCTATTGTGACTCCTTGATGTAAGATACTGGTGGTAGCTCCCTCCCTTCCTAATGGCGATCGTGTCCTCGTGATTGTGTTAAAGACCTTTGTGTGTGGACAAGCTTTGTCAATGGCTTTGAAGTTGATTGACGCTCAATGGTCTTTGTCCCTCTGAAAAGAATAAGAAGATCTAGTTAGTGAATGAAAAGATTAGTGGTTTATTGGGAATTCCTAATGGGGTGGGGGGTGGGGTTTTTTGCGAATGATTGCATATTTGTGTAAGCATGTTTTTTTGGGCTTTTTGCTCACTTTGTTTTTGGCAATCATAAGCAATGTTACATGTGATTTGTGTTAGTGGGGATGCTAAGAGATGTTAATAATGGGAAAGAAGACAGGGAAGGATCCGAAGGAACGTAGACTTAATCATTCAAAACGAGATGGTGATTCTCAGTTCCTCATTTGATTCATTGAAGCTGCATTCATCATTTAAAGAAATTGGCCTTCGATGATGTCCCTTTGTGTGGCAGGATTCTTGTCAAATATTGTCGAGTAGGACATGTTTCTGCTTTCTTCTGCCCATGTTCTTTTTATTTTTTTTATGTATATTTAAGTGCTCTTATGAAGCAGATATACATGGAGTACAAGAATTAAGTCATATAGAATCTTATTGAACTGCTCTGTGTTGAAGTAGCCACTTGTTTGTGGTGAGGATTGAAAGAATTACGTTGACTTGTGAGGCTAATATAGATATATTCACTAAGGATTGAAGATCATTGATTTGTTAAGATGGTGGCATCGTTTGGAGAGGTTTTATAATTTGAAGAAAAATTCCAGGCAATGGGTTGTACCATTGACCAGGCTTTTGTCCACCATGGCCCCTTCATCTAGAGATATACCTCAAAGTTGTTGATGGTGAGGCTTTGGTGCAAATGTTCTCCAGTGCATGAGTATGGATATATACTCATGGAGTAGCTACTACATTAATTTAGCCATAAGAATAGTAAGTAATAAGCTTAACAAATATATAATGGCTATTGAAGATCGTTGGGAAAGTGTTAGTGCATGAGATGGCTTAATCCATGATGTGGATTAAATCGTGAAAGTGCAAGTTAATAAGCCATGAGACGATAATTCATGAGAAGCCTAAACTCGTGAGATTGCAAGTTTTTGGGCCGTGAAGGGATATTCCGTGAAATGGTCTAATCCCATGTGATTGCAGGTTTTTGGCCGTAAAGGGATATTCCATGAAATGGCCTAAACCCGTGAAAGTTAATCCCGTGAAATGGTCTAATCCCATGAGATTGCAGGTTTTTGGCCGTGAAGGGATATTCCGTGAAATGGTCTAATTCTGTGAGATTACAAGTTTTTGGCCGTGAAGGGATATTTCGTGAAATGGCCTAAACCCGTGAAATGGTGTTTCCGTGAAAGTGCAGGCCGTGAAGTGGAATTCCGTGTGAGGTAATTTTGTGAGATGGAATTCCATGAAAGTGCAGGCTGTGAACTGGAATTCTGTGAAGTGTAATTCCATGAGATGATGGAATTCTGTGAAAGTGCAGGCCGTGAACTGGAATTCCGTGAAGTGTAATTCCATGAGATGGAATTCCGTGAAAGTGCAGGCTGTGAACTAGAATTCCGTGGTGTAATTCCATGAGATGGAATTCCGTGAAGTTGTAGGTTTTGACCTTGATAGTTTTTTTTATTTTAATTGATTTTATGGATCAGCTAGGTCATGACTTTTACGAGCAATAGGTTCGTGTGCACTTATTTCTCACATCCAGAGGGTGACAAGAGCATTGTTATTTTGTCCTTAATGCGCTCATAAGTCTTCGTTGTTTGCAGACGTGGGTATTGATTCTTGAATTTGTTGCTCAAATGTTGTCGAGGTAGTACATAAGACTGTTGGTTGTTTGCTTGAACACACAAGCTCTTGTGTCAATGTGCTGAATGCACGAGAGTGGTTGAGTGATTTGCTTGTTATTGCTCTCGGGCCTCCATTCTTGTCAAACTTTAGGTGAAGCTATTGGGGTTGAAGTCGGTGGTGTCGATTTTGGCAACCATATGATGGGATTACCATCATAATATCCTTGTTGGAATTACCATATGATGGGATTACTATCATAATATCCTTGTTGTTGAAGCACATGCATAGGCACCCATCTTCATTATAAACAGGTGGCGGATGTGCTTGGTGCTGCTGAGGCTTCCTTCTTTGTGCAAGCTTAGGGGACTTTGTGATGCACTTGGGAATCCATGCTTCGGTATTTCTTCGGTAGTACCCTTGTGCTTGCAGTAGTGTTTTTGGTACCCACACTTGTTGACCTGGTGGAGTTCTTTGAGGAACTCGCATATAGGCTTTTTTTGACGGTGTTGTGGAGTACTTTTCTTTTTCATTGGCCTCTGAGTACTGCATTGAGGAAGAGGCTTTGGCTGTCGAGGCACCCAAGCATCTTCATAGTAGCCTTGAGCTACAAGTAGCTGCTTCTCCACCACCCACATCTTGATACTATCAATATACCTTGATTGTGGTTGTCTTGGTGGTGTTTTATTTTGGGTTGATGTGGAAGGTTTGGGGCCCTCCTTGACTTTGGTGGGCGCTGAGGCTGCAGTCTTGAGACTCATGTGGGCATTGTTGATGATGAGGCTAGAGTCTCTTGTGGAGTGGCTGTCGATGTGACGAGGCCTTTGAGCATGTGGTTGTCTCCTTTGGACAAGTTTGTCGATGAAGATGCATAGGCTCCGGGGACTTTCCTTTGAGTTCCTTGTTAGAGATAGATGGTTGGGCTGTGGGAACTTCTTGAGGAATAGCTGTTGATTGCGAGGTTTTGGCATCGAACTTCATAGGTGAGGATGGGGTTGAAGAAGTAGATGCTCTAACAAAGTTGGTTGTTGACGCCGATGGTAGGTCATCATGTAGAGGGGCTTCTGTGGAAGAGGCTTGTAACCTTTTGTGTTCAGTATCATATAATCCATTAAGGTTGGATCCTCTTCCTTATACAGTATGGTATGGTCAACTTTTTGACCACCATGATGACTCTATCGGCCAGCAAAGCACAGTGGTACTTGGGAAACAATAGTCCATTTATGCCCCAAGATCAAATCTTCTTCCAACACATACTCAACCACAAAAAACTTGCAAGTTAGGGGGTTAGTTTCAATATACATTGTATGTTCAAAAAGTACCCCAAACATGACATGTTCAAGTCTTGTGTAAAGTTTATTCTTTCAGGATGTGCTCTGAGTGTTGGTTGACCTAACAAATCCCATAGCTTGAGGGTCATGAGATTGTGTTCTCGTGTTAGATAAAGTTGTGCTTGAGCTGTGGTGATTTTATTAGAAAATGTTCCAAACCAACCAGAATCCTCAGGATCTTTTCAGTAAGATATGTTGGAAGTCCCAACTCCTCCAAGGTCTCTTCCTCCCATAAGCAATTGTACATTGTCTACAGGAGTGTTCAAGGTGAATGTTTGCATGGATTCATCTATTGAGTACAACGATTCACCTATCCAAGTTCCACCGAGGACGACATCATACTCAAGGGAATCTAGGATAACATGGAATGTAAATTCCATATCGCTCGATTGTTTGAGTAGTGTAGTTAAAGTAACCTGGAACTTTAATGTTTTGTCTATTGGCTCCTCTTGCAAGACTATTGTCTATAGGGATGAGTTTAGGTTGTCCCAATGACACCGAAGTGTCTATTGTCAGGATGTTATGACTAGCGCGAGGGCTAATCAATGCACATTTACACTTAACATCATTTCCATATCGCTCGATTGTTTGAGTAGTGTAGTTAAAGTAACCTGGAACTTTAATGTTTTGTCTATTGGCTCCTCTTGCAAGACTATTGTCTATAGGGATGAGTTTAGGTTGTCCCAATGACACCGAAGTGTCTATTGTCAGGATGTTATGACTAGCGCGAGGGCTAATCAATGCACATTTACACTTAACATCATTTCCAATAGGGAGATCCAACCATACCATGATAGAATCTTCCAAAGGAACCATGGATGTTTCAGTTTTTGTTTTAGCTTGCATTAGGAAAAAAAGGGAGCTCATTTTGGGGCCCTGTAAGAAATTCACTATTTTTCAATTTATTTCTCTCCTAAAAGACCTCAAAAATAATAAAATATGGAAACGTGGCTCAGAACTGTCAGTAAGGACTACCGAACTGTCAGTTCAGAAAAGAATAAGATAATCTTTTGTCTAACTAACACGACTTTGCATTAAATATCTCCTTAGTTTTTTTTGTTTCCCGAAGATTCCGCATCTCTTTTGACGACGTGTGCAGGCCTCTCATAAAGAATCCATCACTGAACTTAATGATTGTATGGATACCGCCACACTTCCACAATTCATGTCACAAAAAGACTATGAGATTGACAAGCAAACTTTGCAACCTCAGAAGCACAAAAAATGGCCGATACTAGTGAGTCACAATCTCAGAAGAAGCGATTACACCATCTTCACATCGACTTAGAACAATATGCTCCAACACAAAAAAGACGAAAGGATACGGTGCTGAATGCTCAACAACGGGAAAATATGAGAAGAGAAGGGCTCCAACATATTGACTTATGGTGTGATGGAAGCATATATCCAAAATGTCTAGTAAAAAACTCTACACCTCCATTTGTCAATCCAACCACACTACTGAGGTTTGCGGGCGATGGACAAAATGGACTTCTTGGTTATATTTCAGCACAGTTTGCATTTGCAGAAACATATAAAACAATGTACCTACAAGAAAAGGGGGCCAGGATTCAAGAGATAGCTATTCGTGCAAAATTGGAGCAGCAGTTGCAGAATCAAATTGAGGAGCATTCAAAGAGTAAAAAAAAGTTGACAAGATCAAGAAGGAAGAGAACCGTGCTTGGAGACAGACAACGAAGCAGGAAGATTAAAAACATTGCAAATTTGAAGGCTGGGACTGGTGGATGCAAGCGAAGAATTCAGGAAGCAAGGCTAGTTTGTAATTTTTTATTTTTTATACTAAAAAATGCTCTCAAATGACTATATCTATTTTGTCCATTAACGCAAAACAGGATTGGAAGTGTTGAATAATATAGGCATATTGTGTTATTACTATAGGAAACTATTGGAAGTGTTGAATAATATAGGCATATTGTGTTGTTACTATAGGAAACTATTGGAGCCTGCAAAAGAAAATATGGATCCTAACCTTCTTCCAGTTAAACAAATGAAAGGATTGCTTTCTTGTGGTGTAGCAAAAGGTTTGATTGAAGAAAAAAAATACAAAACAATCAAACGCAATGTTGTAGAGGACTTTATATCCAATAATCAAGTTGATGGTACTACAATCCAAGAGGCTCTTGATGTTAGTGGAGTTAGCAGGAAGGGATATAGTTCGATTTTCCATGTGATATCCTCAACTTTGAGAGATCAAAGGATTAAACGAGTTTTACTGCCAAATCCAGCAACCGTGTGGAAGATAAGAGGCCATTTGAATGAAAGTATAGATGAGTTTATTGGACAATATATCCATATTGAAGAAATATTTCATGGTGGTAAAGGAACCACTGTGTATGACCCTTGGAACAATATATTTGTAGATCTACAACAACTTCAAAGAAGAATGGTCGAGTTTTATGGAATAACATTTGAAGAGTGCAAAGGTATTTTGAAATTTGTTATCAAACTGGATGAGTGTGAGGTTGTAAAGGAAAAGAAAATGGAAAGGATTAGTATTACATTGATGAATGGAGCACTTGATACATCATTGACTGAAGCGAGTTCGAATGTGCAGTCGGCGAAACACATATGGTGGTTAGGCTTGTTCCAGGTATGATCATTTTTTGTTTCGTACTTGATTTTAGTCAATGTTTTCAAATCTTTTATAGTAAGACTTTTATTTTGTATAATCACAGGTGAAGACAGAAGACCATGAAACACTAGATTGGGTGTTTCACCACACGGAAATACCAAGAATAATTAAAAGACAAGTGCAAGGAGAGAATCTCCATGTTGCAAGAAAAGGTGATTTTTAAGTAGAGTGGCACATGGCGGGGGATCTTAAAACACTTAAGTGCATGTATAACGTTAGTAAAGGAGGTAACTCAAAGTCTCCTTGTCTTTACTGCAAAGAATCAGCTCAAGTAATGGATTCCAAATGGTGGAAGAGAGCACCTAATAGAGATAAAGTTGACCCTGACTTCAAGGCCATTCTTGACATTCCACTATGTAATGTTCACATATGCACATTGCATGCTCTATGTCGAATTATTGAGAAATTGGTATTTTTGTATATTGGATTTGCTTGGAAACTCCGTCCCGAAAGAAATAGAAAGGATGCTCTTCATGCATTGGAAAAAGTGTTATCCGATATAGGTCTGCATGGAGGTGATGTTCATATCACAAAGGATTTTAAAAAGTCTACCAATGGCAAGGAGGTACCAATCAAGCCCTCTATTGGTGGTGTTAAGGCAAGAAGATTCTTGTCTCGACCCAAACACAGTAGTAAGCAAGTAAGGCAAGGTAGAACAGTTTCAAGGATTAGTTATGGATTGTGGAAGCAAGTCCATAATGCCGTGAAAGATCATGAGGCAGATGGGGAAGCACGAAATGTGAAGGCAGAGGTGTGGAGGTCTCTTGATCAACTCTTCATGTTCTGTGACACTGTAACATGGACAAAGAGTGATTACAAGAACTTTGAAGAGGCAATTAAACATTTTGGGAAGTCAATGAAAGACGCGTGGACAGCCTGCAATATAACTCACTACATGGTAAAGTGATGTCTTCTTCTTTTACTTAAGTGTGATCCTCTTTTCTTTTATAACTTACTATGCATTCTTATGTCTCTGTGAAAATAGCATATCATCTACAACCACCTTCCCTATTTTGTCAAAAAGTATGGATGCCCAGCAATTGAAAAGATGCAGGGGGGGAAGAGAGCTTGAGCTCTTGCAAGCACACACACACACTCACAAAACCCTAATAGAGAACACACAAGGTGAGAGGCTGAAAATCTTCTTCTTCTCTACTCAACACTCAACACACCATATACAAGAATAAGAGTACACACAATATGAAAGGTACTCAACCAATACATACACGGGTTCTCTATAGTGTGAACCCGACTAAATGAGCTGGCGCTATAACTATGCCAGTCTCTAGAATGGCTGTCACACAGCCTGTCATCCCACTGGCCGCATATCACCCAAGATCTCACCAACCATGCCAGTGGTGTAAGACTGGGCAGGCGGGTCATCAGTGGCCACCGCCTCACTAGACGAGCTCGATATCTCAACACTCCCCCTCGAGCTCAACTCCATCTCATGCACACCAAGCGAAGCCCTGAATCTGCGGAGCTTCTCTGTACCCAATGCTTTGGTGAAGATGTCAGCTACCTGATCCTCTGTGCTGACATAAACAAGGTCAAGATCTCCTGCCAAGACCTTCTCTCTGACGAAGTGGTAGTGGACCTCTATGTGCTTCGTACGAGCATGAAAGACTGGGTTCCTGGCCAACTGTATACTGCTAATGTTGTCACAGAAAATGACAACTTGTCTATCCACTGATAGACCCAAATCTGCAAGTAGCTTTCTCAACCAAGCTACCTCACATGCTGCCATAGCAGCTCCCCTGTACTCGGCCTCTGTACTCGATAGAGCAACCGTAGGTTGCTTCTTGCTGCTCCAAGTCACAGCAGCACTCCCCAAAGAAAACATGAATCCACTGGTAGATCTTCTATCTGAGATACTACCAGCCCAATCAGCATCTGTGTACCCATGTACACATATCTCTGTCCCAGTCTCATAGAATAGTCCACAATGCAAAGTAGACTTCACATACCTCAGTATGCGTCTCACTGCATCCAAATGCGGTTTCCGTGGAACCTGCATAAACTGACTCACCAACCCAACAGCATAGCTCAAATCTGGTCTGGTGATCGTCATGTAGATCAAACTTCCTACTATGCGTCTGTACATAGTAGGATCCTCCAAGATCTCTCCTGAATCTGCACTCAACTTGCCATTCTGATCCAATGGCACAGAAATAGGCTTACAGCCTGTCATACCATACTTGGACAACATGTCCAAGCCATACTGTCTCTGCAGTAATCCAATACCATGTGGTGACCTAATCACCTCAATGCCCAAGAAATATATGAGCTCCCCCAGATCCTTCATCTCGAACTTCTGTCTAAGCAGGATCTTTACATCAAAGATCTCTGCATCATGGTCCCCCGTAATGATCAAGTCATCTACATAGATGACAACAAGCACAACTCCTCTATCACCATGTCTCACATACAATGAGAAATCTGCATTGGCTACATGAAAGCCAATAGTGACAAGATATTCAGAAATCTTGTCAGACCATGCTCTTGGTGCTTGCTTTAAGCCATACAAGGCTTTCTTCAACCTGCAAACATGCTCGGGGTGACCCACATCCTCATAACAAGGTGGCTGCAACATATACACCTCTTCTTGCAAATCCCCATGCAAGAATGCATTCTTTACATCCATCTGATGTAAAGACCATTGCTTTGACGCAGCCACTGCTATCACAACTCTCACCGTTGCCATCTTGGCAACTGGGCTGAAAGTTTCCTCATAATCAATCCCATATGTCTGCGCATATCCTTTGGCTACCAATCTAGCCTTGTACCTGTTTATGCTTCCATCACTGTTATGTTTAACTTTGTACACCCACTTGCATCCAATGGCTTTCTTGCCTTCAGGCAATTGCACTAAATCCCAAGTCTCATTTCCATATAGTGCATCCATCTCCTCGTCCATAGCTTTCTCCCAACATATATTTCCAACAGCCTCATCAATGCATGTGGGCTCAACAACCTGCACAACCTTTGCCATATATGCATAGTGATGTGCCACATAACCATCATAGGTAAATCTCTGCACAGGATTTCTCACTCTCCCAGATCTTCGTAGCTTTTCATTCATGGCTTCCATAGCCTTCTTTACACCAGGTGTTCTCATAGCTAGGATCCCAAGCTCCTCATCAAGGCTCATATCTGAGCCACTAGACTCTCCATCAACATGAGAATGCCCTGCAGAAATGTCAGGCAGACCAAGGGGCTCAACCACTTTCTCTTT
Organism: Cibotium barometz; assembly: GCF_041138505.1. Classification (NCBI taxonomy): domain Eukaryota; kingdom Viridiplantae; phylum Streptophyta; class Polypodiopsida; order Cyatheales; family Cibotiaceae; genus Cibotium; species Cibotium barometz. The sequence continues at coordinate 46,988,716 of NC_141049.1, forward strand.
TCCTTTACTTGATGTACTAATCACATTTGCAGGGCTGGTATTATGACGCAGCCTGCCACTCCATGGTCTATCAGACCCACTAGATGAGGACTCTCCTGGTCCACTCAAAGACTGTGATTGCTGACCTGCATTCTGTGCAACCACACTTCCACTCAAGTTTCTTTTTCAGCAGCATACCAGCTGCTCATCTCATCAAACACAACATCCCTAAGTTACCCTCAGCTCACGTGTAGCAGGGTTATAACACCTGTATCCCTTTTGCTCAAGGGAATATCCAATAAACACACATTTTTCAGCTTTCGGGTCCAGCTTAGTTCTCAGCTCATCTGGCACATGCACATATGCAATGCATCCAAAGACTTTCAGATGAGACAAATCTGGTTTTCTGCCAGTAAACCTCTCCTCTGGAGTTACATCATGTATGGCTGCAGTTGGAGTCCTGTTCATGTATGGCTACAGTTGGAGTCCTGTTCATGATGTATACTGCTGTAGAAACAGCCTCAGCCCAATAGCAATGCGGCATATTCTTCTCTTCCATCAATGCTCGCGCAATCTCAGCAATGTGCCTGTTTTTTCGCTCAGCAACTCCATTTTGCTGCGGAGTGTATCTGCATGTAAACTGTCTCCGAATACCATTCTTCTTCAAAAATTCAGAGAACTCATTGGAGAAGTATTCTCCCCCTCCATCTGACCTTAGGCACTTGACATATTTCCCTGTTTGCTTTTCAACCAAAACTCTGAAATGTTGAAAGTGAGTGAACACCTCACTCTTCTCCTTCATGAAATATACCCACACTTTCCTTGTGTGGTCATCAATGAAAGTCACATAATACCTACAGCCTCCCATAGATATGGTCTTCGTAGGACCCCATACATCTGAATGCACAACATCTAGTGCATTTCTGCTCACATATCTGTTACGTGGAAACACATGCTTTGTTTGCTTCCCAAATTGGCATGCTTCACATATTTTCTGCATACCTTCCACTTTAAATTTTGGCAGCCCTGTCACAATTCCTTTTGTCTGCATAGACTTCAATCTCTGCACATTTACATGTCCAATTCTTTTATGCCATATGTCTGTGTCTGCAACAACTCCTGAACCATTTGCAAACATCGCAGCACTCATTTCAGGCATGTCTACATCCAACGTGAACATTCTGCCCACTCTGTTGCCTTTTGCAACCAACCTGCACTTGTCTTTAAAATCTTCAACATAACATCCATCAGGGTTAAACCGAACCTGCAAACCCTACTCAATCATCTGTCCAACTGAAACTAGATTCTTTGTTATGTTCGGTACATGAAGTACATCTGCAAGGTACTTCACTTTGCCATCCTGCATAGACAATGGCACATCTCCAATGTGGGCAATTGGATGAGCAGTGTCATCCCCTGTTTCCACAAAACCTGGTCTTTCCGGGTTTTTCATCTCCTTGAACCACTCCCCATGACTCGTCATGTGGTTCGAAGCGCCTGAATCCACATACCATACATTATCTTTTTGTGCTGCATCAACATTTTCAGACATGGCATTCACAACATGCTGCATAACAAACAACCTTTCATTATCCTCATTATTTCTGCTTGAGGATGCATAGTTGTTTTGCTGCACTTTCCCATTTTGCATGTCAGCCTGCTTCTTATAACATTCTGACTGCACATGTCTAGGCTTACCACAATAATAGCATTCACGTGCATCATTATATTACCTTTGTCAATTTCCACGGCCTCTTTGACTCCCCCTGCCTCTGAATTTACCTCTTCCACCTGCGTGTTGTTGATTCTGGGACTGTTGTTGTTGCTGCTGCTCTGCTGGCCATAATTCTGATTACCTGTTCGGCCACCTCCTTGACCGCGTCCACGGCCTCCTCTACCTCGTCCTCTTCCTGAACTCGTGTAGAAGGCCTGTTGCTCTGAACTGTTTTTACTTTGTGAAGACTGTTGGTCTTCACCCAAGTTCTTCTCTTCGATAATCAGCATAGACACCAAATCTGTAAAGTTGGGAATGTTTTCCCGAGTCTGAATAGACGTCTTGAACGCCTTGTATTGTGGCCCGAGACCACGTAGACAGACTTCCACCTTGTCATCATCATCTACTGACACACCAATAGATGCAAGGGATTCCACAATACCCTTTATCTTCAGCGCATAGTCATTCACAGACATGCTCTTTTTCTTCACAGTATGAAGTTCATTCTTCAACTGTATCTTACGTGCCTTGGTGTTTGTTTCATAAAGCTTTACCAAGGTGTCCCACGCCTCCTTGGGGGACTTGGCATCCTGAATGTGCCCAATCATGGTGTCCTGTATACTAATGGATAGCCAATACATAACCTTCCTGGCTCCTTGGTTCCAGTCTTTAAACTCTTTCACATCTGCAGCAGTCGGATTTATATCCGGTATCTCCGGTGCCTCTTCATGCTCACCTTCTATGTAGTCCCAATAGCCTTTTCCCATCAGGAAATTCGTTAACCTGAACCTCCAAGTATGGAAGTTATTCTTATCCAGCTTCTCAGCCACAATCTGTGTTATGCCATCATTAGACATCTTGCCAAACACACAATTTTACCAGAAACTGCACTCTGGTTTTTCTGCACAACTGCTGTAATTTCTGCACAGCGGTACTGTAGTACTCTCAAATGTCACCAACAGTGACTTCAATGTGCATACATACACCCAATGGCAACTGTAGACCTCTTTGCAGCACCCACAGTGTCTGCACAGTCAATCTGTCTTCCTGCAGTTCGTAAAACAGAGTTCTGCAGAGAATCGATGACTTACCCGCAGTGCTCGAAATCGCCTGCTTTTTGAAAAACGGAGGTCCAGACGCGCCCGAAACGCGTTTTCGGCCCAAAAATTTCAGTCCGAAGAGTCCAAAGGACTGTATAGTTGCCCTACAGCTTTACTCCCGCGAGGAAAGCTCCTTAATCAGAGATCGTTGCCGGTGCCTCCCGTAGAGCTCCCGACAAGGGTGTAGTCACCAACACAAGCAGGGAAGAGTAGTTGAAACTCTTACCCTCGTACCGCTTCCTGTGGTTCTCTTGCTTGCAGATCAGCCCTTAGCACGAACCAAGCTCTGATACCATGAAAAGATGCAGGGGGGAAGAGAGCTTGAGCTCTTGCAAGCACACACACACACTCACAAAACCCTAATAGAGAACACACAAGGTGAGAGGCTGAAAATCTTCTTCTTCTCTACTCAACACTCAACACACCATATACAAGAATAAGAGTACACACAATATGAAAGGTACTCAACCAATACATACATGGGTTCTCTATAGTGTGAACCCGACTAAATGAGCTGGCGCTATAACTATGCCAGTCTCTAGAATGGCTGTCACACAGCCTGTCATCCCACTGGCCGCATATCACCCAAGATCTCACCAACCATGCCAGTGGTGTAAGAGTGGGGCCTATCCCCAAGGCGGGTCATCAGTGGCCACCGCCTCACTAGACGAGCTCGATATCTCAACAGCAATTTGGTCTACCCAAGGCATGGAGAAGTCTCACTACATGGCACGTAATGCATTTTTCAGACACACACAACACTATGGAGGGAGTCAAAAGGCAAATAGTCTGAAGGAAGTCTTCCAATGGTTTTACCGAGGCATTCTACAAAGGCTGCATGCTAAAAGAAAAGTTGCTAGTTCCAAAGTCAAGCTTGCTTTTATTCTAGCCCAAAAGCAAAGACGAAGACAAACTTTGGACAATTCAATGGCAGCAGAGAGACATAGACAATGGAGGGATTCGAAGATATTTAGAAACCATAAATGGACAAGTAAACATGAATAGCAGTTTGTAACTTATTGGTGTTATGTCCACATGTTTTCAAACTCAATCAATAGATTTTTATTCTGTGGAACAAGTGACTCTTGGTGTTATGCCTATATGTTTTGAGACTCCATCAAAAGTATTTCTTTTGTGAAACATGTGATCTATATTAACAAGCATCAATACATCCATGAGCTACACACAAAAAATTCAATCAATACTACTTAATTATGCTAGACACACTATTGATCCTTACCAATAAGGTACTGAGTGTCAAACGCTTTTAGAAGCTACTGAGTGTGGGAAGAGTACTGAAGTGTCGTACGGTGATGGGACAAATGCAAAAGGGTACTGATCGTCCGTACGGACAAGGAACTGATAAGGATCAAAGACTTTGTACAAATCAGTTCAACTTCAACATAATGTTTGTGCTATATTTGATGACTAAATCCTATTACTCCCAAGGCCTGCCAGTCGGAACTCTCTTTTTGAACTTGATTGGACTCTTTTTCTTCCTTGTTGGCTTGATGTCGACTGTCTGTTTATCAATGCTTGCCTCTGTTGCTTGTCTGAGAGGGGTATCCTTGTCTTCAGCTATCTCCACGTGTTCTTCTTCTTGGATTGCTTGCCTCTGTTGCTTGTCTGAGAGGGGTATCCTTGTCTTCAGCTATCTCCACGTGTTCTTCTTCTTGGATTGTGTGGCCTGATGCAATCATGGGTGGCTCTTGAAACCTTATGAGCTTGTGTTTTCCATAGCCCTCCAGACATTTGGGCTCCTTAACACCACATGCTAATGCATAAGAAGTGTAAGACAAAAAGTAAGAGGCCCTAGAGGCCTGCTTATTCACATAATCCCCAAATATATCTATGGCGGACAACCTCTCTATTAAAATGATCTTTTCCTTTTGCCATGGAAGATCATGGCCACCTAAAACCCTAGACAAACATTTAAAGAAGTAAACAATGGCTTCTCCATTATTGCTCAACTGCCTATGGTAAATCAAGATCTTAGCATTGCCTAGATCATGAATATAATGAGCTAGGCTTGACATTTTGCCAAACCTAGCTGGCCTGCTTCCAATTGTTCTCTGGAGGAATGTGTCATCCTCAATTTGTAGCTGCCACGTATCAAAAGATTAGAGTGAGACAATAATACATAACTATAAAACATTTAAACACAAGATAAAGTATTTGATTTGAAGTAATAATATCATACCTTCTCATTTTCATTAGCAACAAGAAGTTCATCTTTCCAAAGATTTATTCCTCTCCCCTCCAGTCCAGCCTCTTCTTTAAGCTTTTCCTTATGAAGTGCTGAGAGATTCATAGCTTCCTGGGTGAGCTGGAAGGCAGCTTCATTTGGCTCTTGGAAATTTTCAGCCTCTTTGAAACAAATAGTAAGGGCCTCTGCAGCAAAGCCAGTAGTGAATGGTCATCCTCTATGCCAACCTCCTTGTCAAGCCTTGAAGCCTGGGCAATAAGGGAAATGGCATAGTCCTCCCTCAAATTGAACATACACTCTATATCATGGAGGAAAACATAGTCTTTACCACCAATCAAGACACCTGGAAGCATGGGCACTGCAATTGCTGCTCTGAACATCAAAATCTTCAACTGGCTATGCTGCCCTAAGAGTTTCAGTCCTCAGTTGAACAAGGTCAAGAGCAGCCACTTGCAGCCCCTCATCCTCGAGGTTTATATCTTCTTCCTGCTCTGCCATATCTGTTGCCACAGGAATATCCTCTTTTACCTCCGCTACAGATATATCTTCTTCTTCAGCCTCCTGCCCTTGCTCTTCTAGAGATTGCTGATGGAAGACAATGTACATAAGGAATGCCATGGTTTCCTCAAGCACTCTACACTTTCTGGTGTGCAAGTTACAGCTGAAATTATATTCCTCAGGCAGGCTGTCAAATCTTCTATTCACATGGTACCTCAGCCTGTCAATGGAGACAATATGATTTATATGCACAAAAACCTTTTCACCTTCCACAATTCTTCCTGCCTCTGTCAGTTGTTTGAAGGTATCCCAATGGTCTGAAAGAAAATCTCTGTGATGCTCCAAAACAGAGCTCATAGTGAACTCCCTGTTGAAAATACTATGGTATATGTGGAAGTTCCTCTGAGCCTTGCACTTGTGAAGAAAGTCAAATAGGAGCAAATCTGGAGATTTGTCCTCTTCTGGTTCCCTTTGTTTTGAAAGGGAAGACTCACCTTTCTGCTCCAGTCTCTTACTTTTGTCTGAACAAAAATTTATATATCATGAATTCTATATGCTGACATATGCAATCAGGGAATGTATAGGATATCACCAAACAACTCTCTTCATGAGCACACATGAATCACCTGGTGATTGCTGTGGTCTGAGTATAGCAGCAGAAAAGTCCAGCTTCCTCTTGAAAGGAGGGGCCTGAGAATCAACTGTTCCAAAGCAAAAACTTTTCTCATCATCAAGAAAGAAATCCCCAGGGACATAGAAAGCAAAACAATGAGGAAGAAGTGAAAACCAAAAGGGACACAAGAATTTGCAAGAAAACGCGATGTAGGGCCATTTGGAAAATGTCAAGTACTCTTCTCGCATTTTGTTGCAAATTCTCCATTTCTATTGACATCCATCTCCAATCAAATGCTAGGAAGATCTAACAATGTTCTGGACAGTAAATGATACTAGGAGGAATTCCCCAGGGCAAAAGAGAGCAAAACAAAGAGGAAGAAATCAAAACTAAAACTAATATAAGAATTTGCAAGAAAACGCGATTTGGACCATTTGGAAAATGTAAAGCACTCTCCTCGCATTTTGTTGCAAAATTCTAAGTCCTATTCATATCCATCTCTAATCAAATCCTAGGGTGATGTACCAAATTCCTAGGCAGTAAGATTCAAGAATTCTATAGATGGAAGAAATATATATCAGAAAACATTGAAAAGAATATAGATCTCTGACCTTTCTTTTCCTCTTCCATACTATTGGAGTTGCCCTGGTGATTCTCTTGCTCTCTTCCAAACTTGAGCTGTAGCCTAGGTAACCTGGAGATCTGGTAGTGGTAGTAGTCTTCAGATAGGTTGCAGAGTGGATGGAGTGTGTTGGGTAGGAAGTGATCAGAGAGGGAAGGAAAAGGATGATGGGAGGGTGCTGGCAGGGATGGAAGACGAGGAGGGAAGAGTGTTAATGGATCTGATTATGAAATCATGATTGGCACAATTTCCAAGGCAAAAAGTGACTTTCACACGTGTCATATTTCAAATTCCAAAAGATCTAGGTGGGACCCACACGTGTGAAAAAACGACTACATTTCACATGTGTGGTATTTAATAGCTACTTTATTTGTATTTTGTAATATTCTATTCTCCTAACTCAGCTCTCTTGCATCTCTACCTCCCTACTCTACACCATGAGCATCCTGACCATCAGCACAGGTTCATCCCCAGCACAGGATACTCATCACCAGCACAGCACACCTACAGATAGCTTCCAGGTCAATAAGACACTCTATTTCCTTCTCTTCTTGTTTAATAGTATATTAGGGTAAGGTACTGATTGATGTGATGTAGCTTAGATAGTATGATAAATATTATATGCATTCCTTAGCTTTTTCCACTGCAAGGAGAAGTAGGAAGTCTTTTTAATTGGGCTTGTTGAGTGAGAGCTTGATCACTCCTTGCCTTCTATAGACTCAATCCATCTTGCACCAAGTTGTAAACACACTAAAATGACTGAAGGCATGCTCCAGCATGCTGCCTCAAGAATTTGCAGTAAAACGCGAGGAGGGGGCTTTAGGAATCTCAAACAGCCCAAATCGCATTTTGTTGCAAATTTGAAACTGCTGCTTCATCCACCCCTATCATTGTGATTTTGTGTCTTTCTAGGCTATTCAAGGCTATATACTCCTTGCATAAACTCAATCCATATTGTTTGTAGTTGTAAAGACAGAGAATTCACTGTAGGAATGCAATAGCATGTTGTTTCAAGTATTTGCAGAAAAACGCGATGATGAGCTGTTAGAAATTTTAAATTATCATAATCGCATTTTGTTTTACAAATTATTAAATTTTGCTTTATCCAATTTGTCATTACCTTCTTTTATCATTCCATGTTCTCCATGGTTGTAATCTTTTTCCATTGCTTTGTATGCAGCTTTTCAGAGTGATGGCAAGAACCAAGGCAACTGCAAGGATGGCTGGCAAGGGGCCAGAGCTTGCAGCAGGGCAGCAGCTGGGGCAGATATCAAGGAATCTAGTGTGCCTCCAAAGGGAAGAGTTGCACATGGCAGGAAGGGGAAGCCAATGAGCATGCTCCTGCAAAAGTCCAAGAGATTAAAACATTCTGTAGGTGTGCTAAAGGAGACCAGGAAGCAACAAAAAGCTATAGGCTTTGCAATCCCCAAGGCACCTTTTCAGAGACTACTGAGAGAAATATGTGATAGTTGGCACCTTGGTTTCAGGTGGAACAAGACTGCCATTCTTTCCTTACAGGAAATGGCAGAGGGTTACCTTGAGAAATACTTTGAAGATGCAATGCTTGTAGCAGCCCATGCTTACAGGGTAACTCTGATGGCCAAGGACTTCAACACTTTGTCCAGAGTGAGATGGAGGTATGACAAGCTGGTCCATCCTGTGGAATGGCAGGACATAAAAATGAGAGACATATTATTAATTCCACCTACAAGGAAATTGAAGGTAGATAAGGTGAAGGTTGTTGAAGTGACCCACTCAAAGAGCACCAGAGGGAAAGCTGCTTATGAGGAGTGATTGAAGCAGAAAATAGAAGAATCCAAATCTGCTATAGATGTGGAGACTGTACAGATGGAGCTGCAGATACAGAGAAGGTTGCAGGAGCTAGGCCTAACATAGTTGTCCATATTGAAGATGAAACTTCAGAGAATAATTTTGACTTGACAAAACCATGCTTGGCAGCATTGGCTCATAAGAATGAGTATTGCTCAGATACTATCATTCTTGCAATGCTCTAGTAAGTGTCTTTTATTTTACATTTGTTTACAAAATAATCCTTATTGTACCTCCTCCTTTACACCTTACCCTAATTATTGTTTTGTCCAATGTAGCATGATGAGAAGCTGGGTGAACCATGTTGTACAGCATACAGTTCATATTATTGATCCTGCAATTTCCTTCAAGTTAAGAGATCCAAAGGAAACTCCCATGGATATTTCCAATTGGTTCAGACACTGTGATTTTGATCATGTCGATATTTTGCTACTTCCATACCATAACAAGTATGTGGGTGACTGCTTCTTTTGGGATTTTTCTTCAAGATTGAGAACTCTTGTAGCCTTTGATTTCTTAATGCTTTTTTCCTTATGCAGTGACCACTGGAGCTTTGCTTATATTGACATCTAGCAAAAGCAATGCTTTTTATTCAACTCTCTTAGAAACACACACAGAGAGGTGAAATTGTAAGTGGTTTGTGTGCTATTTTTAACTTTAAACTTCATTATTTGGATTTAATGCACACTAATTGAATTATATGTATTGCAGTTGTATTAGAAGGCTTCTAGATGCATTGGATCACTGTCCTCCTAATGTCAATCTTTTGGATTCAATAGAGCCAATAGATTTAGAGGTAGAAAGTTGTTCCCTCTACTGATGTCTATTTCATGCTATGCCTTTGAACTTATTGAATAATTTTATTTTGTTCAGATATTAACAGTTTCTAACATATCTTTCCAACTATCCAGACACCACAACAAGATGATTCAAGTAGCTGCGGCTGGAGAGTGCTGATTAGTGCCAAATATATACTTTCAAGCTATTTTGAGATAGGACAGCCAGAGCTTGTAAGAAAAAATAATTTTCATTTAGCTTCAAAAAATTTGATATTGGTACAAAGTGTTCTAAATCATCATATCTCATTGCAGATGAGAGAAGATAGCTTCAGCTCGAACTATGTATATAGTTTCAGAGTTGATATAATTTGGAAGTTTTTGAAGTATGCCTCCCCCAAACCTATTGTACCAGCTACTGTCGAGTTGGGTGAGAGCTCTAAAGTCCGAGAAGGTGTCATACACCTTGATGACACAGATGATGCAGATGTGGTGCCACAAGAACAAGGACCTAGTGCTGATGAGGAGAAGCCACAAGACCAAGGACCTGTTGCTACTGATGTTATTGAGGAGATGATGGAGCAGCAGCAAACAGATGCTCCAGGGGCAGTAGAGGAGACAATCAAGCAGCACCAAGAGACCGTACACGACAGGATGGAGCAGCAGAAAATAGATTCTCCAAATAAAGATGATACAGTGAGCTTGGACCATGTAGAGTAGCCTCCAGATCAGCCTGTAGATAAATAGAAAATTGTTGTCAAGAATATGTTCTGCATATATAATTAAACACTTCTGTACAGAATTTTACTTTATTGAATATAATACCATTGTTTATGGAGTCTGTGTTATCTCAATTTTCAAATTTTCAATGTCTTTGCATTTTATTGAACTCTCTCTTCTTTTGAGCACTTGCAAAAAAGCAATATGAAACAATAGGGTAAAGTAAACTAATAGCAGTGCTTAATGAGACTAGGATAAGTCACATGGTATACCTTCTTATTGTTGTAGATAAATAAAAAGTCCTTTGAAATAGAACCTTCTGTCTCAAATAGAATGTCATTGCGCAATTGAGCTAGGGAGCAACATTGTCTTAATGAGATATTGACTAGCACATCACCATTCTCAACAACATCAATATCAAGAAGTTTATTTTCTGCACCAAAAGAATCTTTATCTTGATCCATTGGGACTAGTTTTGTACCTAGCATTCGACTGCGCTTATAATAAAAAGAAAAAATGAAATTTTGTGATGCAACCATGTACTTCAGTTGCATAGAAGGTTGGACAACCTCACAAAATACTGAACTACATGTCTTCTTATCCCAACCTTTATCCAAAAATTGTGGCATGCATGCCAGACTTGTAGCTTTAACTGTGAACATTGTTTTTGAAACCTTCACTGGAAAGGTATTAAACAAGTCTACAAAAACTTTGAGAGGCATGCATAAAGAAATTTTTATTATCCTTGTGGCAATATTGGGCCTCAGAGCTTTCTGTACTTCTTTGAAAAGCTTGGTCCTATATGCCTTTGTAACAGTAAAATGTAGGAGAGGCCAATCCACTGAATTCCATGCCGAAAGGTCTTGTTTTCTTAACACACCATGTGTGTTTGCATTGTCCAGCAACTGATAAAAATGATCAGTAAAAAATATACCGGATTGAGCTAGCTCTGTTGCACATCGACCTTGGTATTGTTGTTCTCTTATCGCTCCATGCAAAACATCTATAAATCCCAGAATACAATCGATGTTTTGCCATGTCTCATACGATGAAGGGTATAAATCTGAAATAAAATAACACAAGAATGTTAATAAGCAAAGAAAGAAAGCTTTATCTTAGAAATCCATACCTCATACAGAACAAAACCACAATAGAAAAATATACAACTAGGCCTGTGATGCGGAAGATCATTTGGATAGTCTCGCAAGACAAGTTCTTTATGCATGTACACATGCTGAATCAAAACTTCTTTCACCGATATCTTCCCTCTGGTGATTTTAAAATCTCGTACTTTTCCCTTCCATGATGCCAAGAAAATGTTTTTTATCTGGGGTCTCTTTCTTTTGCTAGGTTGCATGAGCACCCATGCTCCTTTCGAAACACTAAACCTTTCCCAAGTTCCTTCTGTTTTGACTGTACTTGAATTCTCTACCGAAGAAATAGAAGAAGCAGGTCGACGGGGTAAGGATGTGTGGTATAATTCTGCCTTCATAGCATTATCATCCATAGAGCGTCTTCCACAAGAACGGCCATAGTTTTTATTCACCATGGAGACCTTATGAATCTGTAACCATAGCAAAGTAATGTAAACAAGATAACAACGTGAAGTTTCAAGAAAGAGAAAGTGGGCAGACAGATAGTTGACAAGAAACATCTTACTCTAAGCCAAAAAGGATCAAGGGAGCAGTTTTGGAAAAGAAGAGGCTGCTGCACAATGAGGCAGTGGTGTAGAATGGTAGACCTTTCGAAGGAAAGGCAGCACAACATTTCAAAGTTCAAAGGAAGGTGGAAGCGGGGAGGCCCTTGTTAGAGAAAATGTCAGACTAGATTCTATCTTCATGTCCAAAGATCTTGTGAGAATAAAAAACCAATCTCCACATTAATGTAGCACGCTTGTACCTACATAAAATATTGTTTCTTTTATCTATTTTCTCTTATTTTTGTTAATTTTCAACGTTACGTTGGCCCTCTGTTCATTGGTTGAGAGCTTATTTTTCCAAACCGTAAAAGGTCCCAAAATGAGCTCCCTTTTTCCCTAATGAGATCCTATTTCTGTTTCATATTCCCATTCACTTTCATTGTCTTTTTGGCTCTCATCTTTTTCAAGAGTACTCAATATGTAGACTGGCACACTTCGCCCTCTGACAATTTTTAATGAGGTTTGTTTGGAAACTTGTGAATCCTCGCAGTCCTGTTTTATGGAGTTCTTTATGTCTGGGTATAACTCATGTTAAGTCCTTAAAGGTGCAAGTGTGGATGTTATGCTGGCTTCACCATGCGAGAAGAGCATTCCTCCAAATGAGGTTTTGAGAGACTGTTTTAATCTTGTAAGGGAATTATCGAATTCCTCATGTGCTTTCTCAAGTGTATAGTTTGTGCCATCTGTCTCAAATGACTCTTCTGTATCACGCGTGAACCATTTTCTGCAACTTCACGGCCTAAGGGTTCACACCCTCCGAACCCGTGTGCCAAAAAAAAATAAAATTTAACCTTTTCCATGAAGTCCGGTTCACGGTGTGAACTAATAAGGGTTCACGGTGTGAGACCCTTCGTTCATGACACGACAAAAAAAAAAACGAATTTAATTTTTTCGAGAAGTCCGGTTCACGACGTGAACTGATAAGGGTTCATGATGGCGTGAGACCTTTCGTTCACGATGCGATCGAAAAAAAAAATTTAAAATTTATAAAATCTATGAAGTCCGCTTCACGGCGTGAAGAGATCTGTCGGCAAAAAAAAAGGACTCTGGAAAACACCCCTGTTTGGAGGCCCTTATCTCCTAAACCGTATATCCGATGAGGTGCTCTAAGACTCATTGAAAAGTTAACATCGAGCTCTTCGACTTTGGACTTGGCCGTCCAAAGTCAAAATCGATCATTTTGGCCTCTGACCAGCAGCCTCAAAATTCAATCCAAAAATCGAGGCAAAAAATAGCCCAAAAACCACGACGAATCACAAAAAACAACACGAAAGCAACGAGGAACCATATTCGGGCTACTTTTTGGCGGTCTAAATGACAAAATCACGGACGACTCAAGGAAACAAAGTTGTAGTACTCCAAAAATACTACAACTCTCTCATACAGAGTTTTTCAAAAAAAAATTTAGAACACCCTAAAAAATGTGCTACGAAACAGGGCAAAAATTCATGGAAATTTTTTTCCTCTTGAGACAATGATAGAAAATAGGTTTTCGGACCTCCTCTTCCATCTGGGAAGATACTAGCACATGCGTTTTCTAGAAAATTATCTCAAGGACTCGCTCGCGTGCGAAGCTAATTAGGGCGAACGGACACCCGTTTTACCCAACGAAGAGAACGCTAGGCCTCTTGAGACTGTAACGAGCTGTGAGAGAATATAAAAAGCAAAAAAAAAAATGTTTGCTCATTAAGGAGCATTTAGGCACTTTGACATGGCCACGATGATAGAGGGATCGCCAAGGATCACACAAGGACTGAATCCAATGGCTAACATCTTCGAGCCATTGAGATCTATACCACAAATGCACCTCCCAATACCATTGGCCATGCTTATAACAAGCGTGTCATTGGGTTTTACACCCCCTGTCATGTCGTTTCCACACGGGCTTTGGTCGCTTACCTAATATTCCTACAAATCCTATAAGTACCAACCCTTTCCTGGATGCCCACACCTTGGACATACTGACGAGTCTAGGAAGGGGGGTAGCCCAAGAACTCAGTGAGTCTCTCCCAACAAGAGCACTCACATACGGCCTCAGTGACTCATATAGAAATATGGCCGTACAAATTTCCAAAACTGTGGACAAATACGATGGAACAACAGATCTTGTTCAATTCATTCAAATGTTTGAAGAGAGATGTGAAGCCTTTGGGAAATCCCAACTGCCCCACTAAGGTACATGCGTTGAACCTATGCTTAGAGGGAAACGCTAGTCGATGGTTCATCACATTGATGCCTACACTCAAGACCAACTTCAAAACCTTGAAATCAGCCTTTATACATGGCTTTTCCAGACAAGGTGATCGATGGAGTGCAACAACAGAACTCTATTCAATTGAGCGTCAACCAAATGAATCCATTAGAGATTTTATCCTTTGGATAAAACTCTTGGACTCACGATGTGAGTCATGAGAAAAATTAAACGATATTCAATTGAAGAGATGTTTCATGATGGGCTTGAAAAATAACAACTTACACAACTTGATCATTGTATCCAATCCGAAAACATTCGATCAATGTTGTACCGAAGCAATACGTTTAGATGACAACATGCTGGAAGATGATCTTGCTACGAGGTGTTCTTCATCTAAACCAAGTGAAGCAATGGCAGAACAAAGATCGATCTCGAAATTATCATTCCCTGAATTCTATACAGCCTTGCTTAAAACCTTACAACCAACATCTCTAAGAGAGGATGAGATCCTTCAAAACCAAACATCCTTAATGCATCTACAAGTGAGGAACGAAATGCCTTGTGTTGAGTGCAATCACTCTACGACCATCCTAATCCTCATTGTGCATACAAGGCACCTGTTCTTCTATACTGCATATATTGTAAAACCTTTGACCATGATACTAAAAAGTGTCCCACTTCATCCACAATTGACTCAAAGCCTCCACCTCCTGTGCACCAAACAAAAACAGTCCAAAAGGGTAGAAACTACTCAGGAAGCAGTTAATTGAATACTTCAGTGTTTTTATTGTCATGGACCTCACAAGATGGCAGACTACACAGTTTGGAATATTTCCATGCCCATAGTCACTGACACTTTGCGACCCATGTGTGAACGATGTGGCATTGATCACATGTTCCAAGATTGCCCAAGAAGAGTTGCTATCAATGCAACTTGCCTTACAAAATACATCTCTTAAAATCTTAAGTGTACAAAATGGGCAATTGTCCACGGTACCCTTGAATGTGCTTACACATTTACAAGCCAAGGCATGAGGAACAATAAAAAAGAACGCAAATATCTCAACATGGGTAGAAGAACATGCTTTAAAGAAAAACCCAAAAGAGAAAACAAAACCTTCTAAACCAAGAAAGACAAGGGACAACAAACTATTGAAACCAAAGGTGAATTAAAAGACAAGGAAAAGGAGCATGTGGAGGACTTAGAACCAAAAGGGGACATAAACCCAAAAGAGCCAAAAGCTATACATGATGCAGAAGCATCTACCGCAAAAGCCACCACACAAACCACAAAACCCATATGTGCAACACAAGGTACAAAAGCCCAAAAGAAAATTCAATCTCGTCACATGGGCAAGCATAATAAAAAATTGACAATCCAAAGAAAGTCAAAAAATGAAACAAGTTCTAGTACGTCACTGAGTGAGGATGAAACAAGTTCTGCCTCTTCACTCAGTGCACCTCATAGACCAATCAAGAAACTAGAACCCACCCAACCACCCCAAATGGATAATAATGATCACATGACATATGCGAAATGCAAAAAGCAAGCTCAAGAGGGCATGCTTAGCTTGGTTGAATGTCTTACAGGGTTATCGGTTGTGATTGAGCCTCTAATGCCAATCCTAAAAAAGCAACCAAAATACAAAGCCTAGAGGAGTAGTGCTTCCCCTTTTAAGAGGAAGACTCCATACTTAACATTATTGTTAATGGAGTTAGGAACTCTAAAACTATAAGGCACATCTATGATGGCCAAAGTATAAGGTTGTGCTATAGTAAAATGGTTCATTTCTTTGACACTTCCCTCATGCATGCGCCACTTCACTAGAACTTCATCAACATTGTCAGCAACAAATGTAAACACATTGAAAATATTCGCTACTTGTTGTGCCTCCTCTTTCCTCTTTCTCTCTTATCGACACGAGAGAGATGGCGCTCAAAGTCTTCTTTTAGCTAACACTTGGTTCTTGATTCTAGAAGATTATTAGAGAACAAGAAGGAAAGGCTTCACTAAAAAAACAATAGAGCCACGTTGGCTACTAAATTCGGATAATCCCAAAAAATAAGGCAAAGAATTTCAAACCTAGAAAGTAGAATAACAAATGGAGACCAAAAACACAAAACACTTGAAGAAGGTATTTTGGATTCTTGAATCCAATTTGACAAGATTTTGAGCTCACAAAAGAGATTCTAGAATCTAAAGTATCGAAAGACAAAGTAGAAGGGTTCGTAATTTTGAGAACAAAGGTAAAAAATCTCTCCAATTGTGATAGATTACTTGTTTTTGGATGTAAGCTTCTCACTTCATCACAATTTGCACAATTCAACTTTTCAATCATAATCCGTTGCATGTGCGAGTATGTTTTTGGCTTGGAAAAAAGTGCAGCAAGTAAATCAAAAAGATAAAAACTTGAAATGCATTTGAAAAGTAAAACATTTAAACAAAATTACCTTTCAAATTTTGCACCCTTCTTCAAGGGAAATACTTCTAGCCTTCATACGTGAGAGAATCCCAAGGATTAAAGATTTTTCTCGTATTCCTTGCATTGACCTCCAAGGAGTAATCTTCATTTCTTCGGGGATGGGTTTTCGTACATCCTCACCTGTACTGCTTTACCTTTGGAACTTTGAGAAGGTTTCATAAACTTTTGTTCTTTAAATTTTCTCGCGTCCCTGAGCTTGAAAATCTCTTCTTGCAAATCCAACACTTCACCATCCTGAAAAGAAAACTGAAACCTTTGTGTTAGGCTTTTGATATGCACATCGGGCACCTTTCTTCTGTGTCTCCAAACCACATTTGTCACAAAGAGCATGCTAAAAATTCTCATTTTCCTTGTTCCTTGCCTTAATGTTTTTGACCCACTCATTGTTGTGAAAGAACCTAATCTTTTGCAAAAAGTCAAAAATTTGAGTCTAAATCATGGTCGAGGGTAATAACCTTGGCTTCTTCATCCATCAATCCAATAAACACCCAACAAAGAGCAGTTTTGAATGTTTCAATGTGTTCATACTCTATGTTAAGTTCTTTCTTAGTAATGAATAAGTGAATGCCACCAAGAACCCAGTATTTATAAGACTTTGTTCTTGATTTTATACATGCTTGCTTATTTGGACACATTTCTTGATCCAACAAAACAAGAAGAGGTAAAAGCATAGCTAAAGTTTTTGATTTCATTTTTCATTTTAGATTATGCACATGGTTTTCTTGCACAATGCAGACCTCAAGAGGTCTTCTACCAGGCTAAGGATCAATGGGTGGCTAAACAATCACATGAATTGGCAAGAGACAAGGCAAGGGATCTACCTTGTTTTGTTCATTGACCTTTTCCCACAGTTTATTGTAAGAACTTGAGTTCCTAGTGTCAAGATAACAATTTTACCTTCACTTAAGAACTCAGGTTCTTTTAACTTATTTGAAGCTCTGCTATGTTTCTTCCCTCTACTTGGTGTCTCAAAACTAGGTGAAGCAGTGTGCTTTTCTTCGCTCTTAGAGGAACTATAGTCCTCCATGTCTTCATCTTTGTCATCCTCTTCTTCTTCAAAATCACTTGGAAACTTCTCATCACCAAAAAAGGCTATCCCCATTAACTTACAAAGCTTGAAAAAATGATTGAATCAAGAGGTAAAACTAAATGTTAAGAGAAGAGAACCTAATCTTGGATTCCAGAATCCTAATCTTGGATTTCATAATTCCAGAATTACCTAACACACTCAATGATGTCAAAAGTGAAGTTTTAAGCTTTTTAAAAATCCGAGTCTCTAACTTGGTGAATGGATTCTAGAATCCAAACTAGAGACTCACACCTCTAAATTAAAAAAAGCTAAATTTTAACCAAAATTTTGTTTATTTTTATAAAATCTTGAATCCATCCAATTTTAACAAGTGTTTTCTACTTAAAAAACATCAAAATTTATAAACTGTACATTTTCTTCTTGTTTTTAGTTGAATTTTTTTGTGAAGATAAAAAATCTTTTAAATTAAGAAATAGTCAATTTTTCAAATGCGTTGCAACTATAATCCAGTTGTGCCTAACAACTTTCATGCTTAATCCTTGCTAAAGGTTAATTTTAACAAACTAAAGCAAACATTGAAATTTTTAAAATAATTAATTGTACCAATGCAACCAATTGTTGAGAAAAGGAAATGTGAAGCTAACCTTAAAAGGAGAATTCTACACAAAATTGCCCAAAATATGGATGGTAGCAAAAAGCTAGCAAATGAGTGCTCAAGAGCACTTGTGAGTGTAGAGATAATGGACCACCCTTGTCCCTTTCAAATCCCTCAAATTATTTGAAAAAAAATTATTTAATGATATTCTCAAAAAATAATATTACCGCCCTTTTGTCCCTTTTGCACAAGGTCTAACCTTGCCATTTTTGCTAAAACACTTTTTCAAAATGGAGTTCCTAAGCAGTCCAAGCCAATCACAACCTTCTTCTTTTTCATTTTCTCAATCAACCTCCTTGGGCATGGATTTTGAAGTTGTTGTCCAAATTCCAAGGTCTAGCAGGGTTTATTTTGATGTGCTTGATTAGGATTAAGCACAACACAATGATCACAATTAGTAGAGCCCTTGGCACTAGAGGACTTGGAAATTTGCGAGGTGTAAGGAAATAATGGTTATTTTTGCACAACATGTTGGGAATATTGTTGTGCCAAGAATTGTTTGAGAAATTTAGGTTTTCAAACAATTCAAGAAGAGCGACAAAATTTCTTCAGCATGAAGATAAGATAACAAATATTTTCTTAAGGTCATGTGTGAGAACCTCCACCTCTTTGACTTCAATTTATGCAGTTTTAGATTTTGCAGTGTGTAGAGTAAGTTTTCTTAAAGTATTTAGCATTTGCAAACAAAAGTGTCATCTCAACTACAACACTTGAGGGTTTTCCTTTGGCTTTCAATACTCATGAAACACCACAACTTTGTTTTATAAGGTAGTGGGGCTAGAAAACTTTGAATTGTTTAATGGGGAAGTGCTCTCAAACTCTAGCTTCACTCATTTTGCTAGAGATAATTTTACCAAAAGACAAGTGTACAATCTTTATGTAGAGTCAATGAGAGACTGAGTGAACCATACTCTTTCACTTCCAAAAGACAAGTGTAGAGTCAATGAGAGACTGAGTGAACCATACTCTTTCACTTCCCTCATTCCTCACGATATGGAGACAATATTTTTTGCATGTGAAAATTCCCAAGAAGAGAAAAATGGATGTGAACCAATGAACAAGAAAAGATAGTGACTAGTCCTTGATCTCAAGAAGGACATGGTCAAATACTTCCATGAAAAGATGCAGGGAGAAGAGAGCTTGAGCTCTTGCAAGCACACACACTCACACAAACCCTAGAAGAGAGCACACAAGGTGAGAGGCTGAAAATTCTTATTCTTCTTCACACAACAAAAGAGGTCCACAAAGGAGATAAAGTGACTAACACACATAATAGAGTATATACAAGCAGTCCATAATGTGAACACGTTAAGTGGAGTGGGTAGATGTGGACTATTTGGTGTAGTCCAGCTGTAGAATCTCTAGTGAAGATATGTTGGTGCTTGCTACCAAACCCGCCAGTGATGTAAATGTCGAACGGTCATGCAGGCGCCTTGTGAGTGTCAGCTCATGTTGAGCTTGACATCTCAACACTCTCCCTCAAGCTCAACTCTAGCTCATGAACTCCAAGCATATCTTGAAATCTACAAAGCTTCTCAGCTCCCAATGCCTTTGTGAAGATGTCAGCGACTTGATCCTGTGTGTTGGCGTATGCCAAGTCGATGTCGCCTGCCAAGACTCTCTCCTTGGATAAAGTGGTAATATACCTCAATGTGTTTTGTTTGTGCATGGAAAACTGGGCTCCTAGAGCCAACTATATACTACTAATAGTAGATTGTCACAATATATGACAACCTTTCTCTCCACATGTAACCCCAAATCAGCAACAAGTAACCAAGCTACCTCACATCCTGCCATCGCAGCTCCTCTGTACTCGACAACGCAACTGTGGGCTGCTTCTTGCTGCTCCATGTCACAGCAGCACTCCCCAATGAAAACATAAAATCCACTGGTAGATCTCCTATCTGAGATGCTACTTGCCCAATCTGCATCTGTGTACCCATATAGCTCCAATGGTATACCTGCTACATAAAACAATGCATAATCAATAGTGGCCCTCAAGTATTAAAGTGTGCGTTGCACACTATCAAGATGTGGTTTACACTTGCATAAACTGGTTCTCTAAGCCAACAATGTAGCTCAAATCTGGCCTGCTGGATCGTGACATAGATCAAACCCTCTACAATCTTTCTGTACATAGTGTGATCCTCCAATACATAACCTGCATCCGCACTAAGCTTGCCATTTTGATCTAATGGCTCCGAGTATGACTTACAATCAGCCATCCCATACTTGGACATGTCCAATACATATTGTCTCTGTCCAAATACCATCAGGTGTGCGAATGACCTCAATTCCTAAAAAGTAACGCAAGTGTGCGAATGACCTCAATTCCTAAAAAGTAATGCAGATCTCCCAAAGCCTTCATCTCAAACTTCCTTTTGAGAAGACTTTTCACATGCTCAATCTCTTCCAAGTTGTCACCCCCAAACAATAAGATCGTCTATATAAATGGTGATGATCACAATACTCTTATCACTCTTGCGTACATACAAAGAGTGATTTGCATCTGCCATATGAAAACTAATAGTGACAAGATACTCAGCAATCTTGTCATGCCATGCTTGTGGAGCTTACTTCAGCCCCCATATAAGGCCTTCGAAGCTTGCTTCAGCTCCCATACAAGGCCTTCGAATCTTACATACATACTCTGGGTGATTTGTATCCTCAAAACCTGGTGGCTGATCCATAAACACCTCTTCTTATTGTAAGTCAACATGCAAGAACACATTTTTTAGATCCATCTAATGTAAAAACCAGCCTTTAGCTACATCCATCGTAATCACAACTCTCACAGTTGCCATCTTTGCAAATTTGGGGAAAATGTCTCCTCATAATCAATCCCATGTGTCTACGCATATCCTTTTGCTACCAATCCAGCCTCATACCTGCTTATGCTACCATCACTGTTATGTTTCACCTTATACACCCGCTTACAGCTAATAGCTTTCTTGCCTTCAAGCAATGGCACCAAATCCCAAGTCTCATTTCCATACAATGCATCCATCTCCTCATCCATAGCGTTCTCCTAATATTCATTTCCAATAGCCTCATTGAAACATGTGGGTTCTACAACATGCACAACTTTTGCCATATAAGCATATTAATGTGCAACATAACCATCATAAGTCAATCTTTGCACAGGGTTTTTGACTCTTCCTCCAGATCTTTGTAACTTGCATTCATGGCTTCCATAGCCTTATTCACACTAGGTTCCCTCATTGATGGAATCCCAAGCTTCTCATCAAGGCTCATCTCCAAGCCACTAGAATCTCCATCAGAGAATGCCTTGCAGAAATAGTAGGCATACCAAGGGGCTCAACCACTTTCTCTTTGCCTTTATGTAATGTACCACTACATTTACAGGACTAGTATTATGATGCATCCTACCACTCCATGGTCTATCAACAGACCTGCTAGATGAGGACTCTCCTAGTCCACTCAATGATTGTGATTGCTGACTTGCATTTTGTGCAACCACATTTCCACTTACATCAGCCCCAACAACATCTTTTTCAGTAGCATACCAGCTACTCATCTCATCAAATACAATATCCATGCTTACCCTCAATTCATATGTAGCAGGATTATAACATCTATATCCCTTTTACACAAGGGAATACCTAATAAACACACAATTTTCTACTTTTGGATTCAGCTTAGTAGGAAACTCATTTGACTCATGCATATATGCATGAGCCAGATGAGTTTTCTACTAAGCTGAATATATGCATGAGACATCTATATCCCTTTTACACAAGGGAATACCTAATAAACACACAATTTTCTACTTTTGGATTCAGCTTAGTAGGAAACTCATCTGGCTCATGCATATATTCAGCTTAGTAGGAAACTCATCTGGCTGATGCATATATGCAATACATCCAAAAACTTTCGAGTGAGACAAATCAGGTTTCTTACCAGTAAACTTCTCCTCTGGTGTTACATCATGTATGGCTATAGTAAGATTCATGTTCATGATGATAGAAACTGTTGTAGACATAGCCTCAGCCCAATAGCTTTGCGGCATATTCTTCTCTGCAATCAATGCTCGTGCTATCTCTAAAATGTGCCTATTTTTTCGCTCATCAACTCCATTTTGATGTGGAGTGTATCTACATGTAAATTGTCTCTGAATGCCATTCTTTCGCAAGAATTTAGAGAACTCATTGGAGAAGTATTCTCCCCCTCCATCTGACCTTAGGCACTTCACATGCTTTCCTGTCTGTTTTTCAGCCATCACTCTGAAATCCTAAAAATGAGTGAACACTTCACTCTTCTCCTTCATGAAGTACACCCACACTTTCCTCGTGGTCATCAATGAATGTTACACACTACCTGCAGCCAACCATAGACATAGTCTTCACATGACCCCATACATCTAAATGCACAACATTTAGTACATTCCTACTCACATTTCTATCATGTGGAAGTACATGCTTTGTTTGCTTTCCAAATTGACATGCTTCACAAACTTTCCACATACCTTCAACTTTAAACTTAGGCAGCCCTGTCACAATTTCTTTAGTCTACATAGACTTCATTCTTTGCACATTTACATGCCCAATTCTCTTATGCCAAATTTCTGTATCTGCAACAACTCTTGAACCATTTGCAAACATTACAGCACTCACTTCAGGTATATTTACATTTAATGTAAACATTATGCCCACTCTGTTGCCTTTTGCAGCCAACCTGCACTTATCTTTAAAGTCTTCTAGATAACAGCCATTAGGGTTTAAATGGACTTGCAAACCCTGCTCAATCATCTAGCCAACAAATTCTGCTAGAGGATGCATAGCTATTTTGCTACACTTTCCATTTTGCATGTCACTCTATTTCTTATAGCAATCTGCTTGCACATGTGCAGGCTTACCATAGTAAAAACACCCTCGTGTATCATTATGATACCTTTGCCAATTACCACGACCTTGTTGACTCCCCCTGCCTCTAAACTAGCCTCTTCCACCTGTGTGTTGTTGTTGTTAATCTTGGGACTGTTGCTACACGGCTGACCATAATTCTGATTACTTGCTCGGCCACCACCTTGGCCACATCCCCATAACCTCTACCTCGTCCTCTACCCGCACTTATGTAGAAGGCCTTCTACTCTGAACTGTTTTTGTTTTGTGAAGACTGTTGATCTTCACCCAAGTTCTTCTCTTCAATAATCAGAATTGACACCAAATCTATGAAGTTGGGAATATTTTCCCGAGTCTCAATAGACGTCTTGAACACCTTGTATAGTGGCTCGAGACCACATAGACACTCTTCAATAATCAGCATTGACAGCAAATCTATGAAGTTGGGAATATTTTCCCAAGTCTCAATAGACATCTTGAACACCTTGTATAGTGGCTCGAGACCACATAGACACACTTCAACCTTATCATAATCATCAACAGAAACACCAATTGATGTAAGGGATTCCACAATGCCCTTGATCTTCAAGGCATAATCATTCACAGACATATTCTTCTTCTCCACAGTATGAAGCTCATTCTTCAACAGAATCTTTTGTACCTTGGTGTTAGTTTCATACAGCTTCGCCAAGGTGTCGGGCCATGCCTCCTTAGGTGACTTGGCATCCTATATATGCCCAACCATGGTGTCTTGTATAATAATAGAAAGAAAATATATGACTTTCCTTGCTCTTTGATTCCAATCCTTGAACTCTTTTACATCTGCAGCAGTTGGATTAATCTCCCGTATCTCTGATGCCTCCTTATGTTCAACTTCAATGTAGTCTCCATTACCTCAACTTCAATGTAGTCTCCATTACCTTTTCCCATTAAGAAATTGGTCAATATAAACCTCCAAGCATGGAAGTTGTTCTTGTCAAGCTTCTCTACAACAATTTGGTTTATTCCATCACTCGGCATCTTTTCTGTAATACAAATTTACCAACAACAGCACTTTTGCTTGACCTGCACAAACTCTTGTATTCTCTAGTGGTACTATATTGCACCCAAACTGTCACAACCAGTGACCTCAATTTGTATACATACACCCAATGGCAACTTTGAGACCTCTTTGCAGTACACAAAATATTTGCACAGCCAATCGCCCTTCCTGTAGTTCCAAAAACAGAGTTTTGTAGAGAATCAAAACTTACCCATAGTACTCGTCGCGTGAATGCTTTGCGAACTGAAAAACGGAGGTACAGACGCACCCGAAATGCGTTTTTGGCCTAGAAAATTTCGTCCAATGAACACAATAGTTACCCTATATCTCTCCTCCCATGTGAAGAAAGCTCCTCAATCGGAGTTCGTTTGCCAATACCTCTCGAAGAGTTCCCGACAAGGGTGTAGTAGCCAACACAAAGGGGGAAGAGTAGATGAAGCTCTTACCCTCGTATCGCTTCCTATGCTTCTCTTTCTTGCCGCTCAGCCCTTAGCATGAACCAGGCTCTAATACCATGAAAAGATGCAGGGGAGAAGAGAGTTTGAGCTCTTACAAAGCACACACACACTCACATAAACCCTAGAAGAGAGCACACAAGATGAGAGGTTGAAAATTCTTCTTCTTCTTCACACAACAAAAGAGGTCTACAAAGGAGATAAAGTGACTAACACACATAATAGAGTATATACAAGTGGTCCATAATGTGAACATGCTAAGTGGAGTGGGTAGATGTGGTGGAGATCAGGAGTGAATGTGTTCAGATAAAAATATCAGTTAATCATACATCAATACAATATATGATCTTGTCATATGCCATAGTCCCACTGTAAGCCCCAATCCAGGATATGTTAGGCACACAAGCTACGTAGGTCTTTCCTCAACCTTAGAGTGTTAGTCAAGTCCCTTAACCCACTTGAAGAGAATCATTCATGCATGTAGAAGTCAGTAGAAGCCTCATGGTTTGCATTAGTTCATGGTTTCTATTTGTAGTGTACATATCTTTATCTCTCTCTCTCTCTCTCTCTCTCTCTCTCTCTCATCTCTTAAAGCGTGAAGTGATAACATGGATTGCTAAAGACTCATGAAACTTAGGATATAGAAGGCGGTATGAGACTTTGTGTGATAGGATTCTACACCTACGCATAATTTCGCTGCTTCTTACAGAAGGTGCATAGTTACACAACAGAAAGGATATAACAGGGTAGCAGATGGAGTGGTCTCTGTAGGAAAAAGCCAAAGGAAGCATTCCCTGAGGATAGGTACGCATACCTATAAAACCTAATTAAGCTCTCAGATCATTTCCAAATATCTAGCAACAGGCATGATCAGATTTAGTAGGTGACCCACCGCTGTGTCAAGGTTAAATGTCACGTGCATGCTTGTGCCATGGCTAATCTTTGGCATGAACATTCTTAATCCCTGAATTAGGTAGTACTTTAGCATCATCAGTAGCATCGGCATCATCATTAGTATTAACTTCAGCATCATCATCATTCTCGGCACCATCATCATCATGGAGGGTCTAGAACCCCAGTCGACAGCCATTAGAGGCAACCACCCTACAATCGTCTCGACAGCCCATCAAGGGGGGTCCAACGTAGCAGGAGGTGGCTAAGCCTACGTAGTGGCCAATTAATGGGACAACATGTACTATGAAGCGCAACATTTAAAGGGATTTTGTGGGAACATTTCATGTCCAACAGAGCAGTAGGCCGACAGCTATACTGGTTGACAATTGTCTACTGGCCGACCTGTAGTACCTCTTAGCATATATATAAGCATAATTAAAATTCAGTATTCCATCAAGTGTTCATTCACCCATTCAGTCTAAGTCATGTCGAAAGGGGCCAGGGTCAACCCTATGGGGTTGACCATAGGGCCAGAGTCATGTACAAGCATCAAAGCAGCCTTTTTCTACTACCATATGAATAAAAGAAAACCCTAACACAGTCTATATGCAAAATATTGCCGTTGAGTTATGGTCTTTGTATCCTCATTTGAACCTTGTCTATTCCTATCGTTGAGTGGAATTCCAACATGCCAACCATCCTCGCCTCGAGGAAATAGAAGAACATATAATAGAGGCATATACAAATGGTGCAAGTTGGATATTTTTTTTATAGCACATGTGCATGACACTATTTGAATATCTCTATGCCCCACATGTAAATCATCCCCTTGACCCGGCATGATAGCTGCTACCTCACTTCCTATAGGAACTAAGTATTGCCTTGAAGTTGATCAACGATTCAATGATGACCATTCTCAGATCTGCATGTGGACTTGACTGCAACCTTTCTCTCATTGTACGAAGAGCACAGGCATACGGATTATATTCATACATCATTGTTTGGAACCTCTCAAGTGCATTATGATTTAAGGAAGGCATCCCATGAAGTCTATTCTCTAATTCATGCTCTGTATCATACACATATAGTTGGGCAAATCGAGGAGCCGCATCTCGTGTTTTATCAAGTATTACGGAACCAACATGATGATAGGTAGTACCATGGATTCGAAAATTAAATACTCCTCCCCCCTAGTGAACTGATTATCCAAGTGAGCACCAAGTGAAACAAATGCCAAGGCATTATTGTAAGAGTGGATATTCTTTTTGTATTCCTTACGTGTATTACCATTACCAAGCAGCAACTCAGCCAATGCAAGAGGTGGGTTTTCTAAAGGTAGCAGAGACATTCCCACTTCCACAGCAGTGTTTGCCAACATATTGTCTTAGCAATCTTGATGCCTCGCATTTCCAAATTAGGGCATTACAAAAATGACACTTATAAGTAAGGGCTCCTAAATGAATGAAAATGCAATCTCTGAAATACACCACCATAGTTGCTGGGTGCTTACCATTCTGAGGAAATGAAAATGCATGCCTTACAGAGTGACATTCGGATTTAATATCTTTCACATCACCAAGGACACAACAAATAGAATGGAAATTATCATCCATGGGCGGCTCATTTAAATCAAATGAAAAAGAGACTTGCTCTATATCTCTTTGTGCCTGTGCATTTTGACGTTCATTGATAGGTTCTTGAAGTACCATAGCATTGACAATTGCTCTGATTCTTGAGAGTAAGTGGATTCCACCATGGATTCCTCTATGTTCCTCTCCATTTTCAACCCTTCCAAATGTTCCAACTTCATTTTCATTAACGCACTTCATTAAACTAGTAGCATTTTGTTTTCGAATGCAAGCCCTTGTCCTTGTGTTGCATCCAAAACTCGAAGCCGATGAACTTGGTTTAAACTCAAGTATAAACAACTCCTAACCATCTTTAAATCTCCTTCAAAACATAAAATAGGGAAAAATACTAACTTCCTTTTAAAACATTCATAGCTTCAAACAACAACATAATATTCTAGTTCAACAACCATTATCACACATGACCCTACTCCAAAAAGACTCAGCTCAATAAGACTGTAATTCTTAGAGAAGTTTTTAATACTACATACATGAGTATAATGTATACAAACCATTTCCTAGATGAATAAGTGAGCATAAATTATTCAATCCATCTCATACAAAGATAAGGGTAATAACATATATAGTCATAGAGAGGTAGATAGATAGATAGATAGAGAGAGAGAGAGAGAGAGAGAGAGAGAGAGAGAGAGAGAGAGAGAGAGAGAGAGAGAGAGGAAATAGAAGTTGAGATACAATAAAAAAGTGCGAGAGATCAAAATAAGAGAGAAGTATTGAATTTGAGAAAATGAAAAATTCATACATATAGCCAAAAGAGAGAGCCCATTCTGCAAGTCGCAATACAATTTGTGCCTTGAGTTAAAACATCATTACTCTAACCAAAACCCAAACCCTAGGCAACTACCCGAGCTTCTAACATATGACTCATCTTTTTCATAATAGCATATTAAGTTGATTAATAGATATCTTAAGACTCAATACCTCCAAACCTAAATTACGTACTTGCTCTTTTAGAGAATCCACTTGTTCTTTACATTGTCCATTACATCCACCTTGACGTTCCCCAATTTCAACATGCATATTCTCCATGTAAGAAATTAGGTCTAGTTGGTTAGCCTCCATCCGACCATTACTGTCAAGAACGCTGTGGAGATGATGAGACAACTTGTCTCTTAGCATATCTCCCCTTTGGTTTCCACTTCCACGGATCTCATCTCAAAGGGATTCTAAGTACTCCTTGCAGGCAACCTGATTTTTCTCAGGACCGCTCGCATATGTCCGTAATATTTTGTAGACATTTAGAGTTTGGTTGTCCGGATGGAGACCTTGACCTAGCAAGGTGTTTTGCAGCTCGAACATTCATCAACTCTAGTGGAGTAGACAAAGCTACTTCTTCATTGGAAGAATCCTTCACATCTAGTACATCTCTTGAGTGGTTGTTATTTGTTGAAATTCAAAATTAATATCTTAAGGCTCACCAAATCTCTCTTCATATCTTTGCCAATATATATCCAACCCTAGAAACGTACCTATATAAATGTAGATTTCTCCTAGTAAACTATCATAGAGATACATACAAGTGTCTCTCTACATTTTATGTATTAGAATAATTAATAAACTTATTAAACTTTTTTTAAGAATGTTCTAAAGTTAAAACAACTATTCGCTCTACTAGAACAGTCTCCAGAGCTCTGTCTACAATCTCAAAGGCAATAGTCTAATAAATGGAATGTTTATAGCTTATGTAGCTAAGCACACCAATATTGTTTTAATGTGCTCTCTCTCTCTCTCTCTCTCTCTCTCTATCTATCTATCTCTCTCTCTCTCTCTCTATCTATCTATCTATCTATCTATCTATCTATCTATCTAGAAAACCATACAATAGACACACAAATAGATAAAGACAAAATGCCTACAAAGAAACCAACCTCAAGTTGAACAGAGATCTGGATTCAAATCACCAGCTTTGATGCTATCGTTCTTGTGTTTTCTTCTACACAAATCTCACGAAAAAACCAAAAAAAATAATAAACTTATAATCTCTCTATTTTTCTAATCCAAATACACAATAAAACGTAACAATAACTATTTGTGTATTACATGATTGTATGGGACAAAGAGAGAGAAAGACAAACAAATAGAGAGGGAGAGAGATAGAGAGTGAAAAAGAGACACCCATCAATAATCAAAAAGCTTATTACATTATCTTTACCAACTTCCTTAATGGAATGTACTTCAGAATTTCACCAAAAATGAAACGTTTTTCCTCGGAGCTCCTACATCTACTACCCACAATGTAAAAGCCATGTAGTAATCCCAATGCCTCTTTGATTAAGAGGAGCTTGAGATTGTCATCTAGTCTATAAGGGTCCAAAACTATATAAATATACCGAGGATTAACATCATCCCACCCATCAAATCCAAGGACTTCCCATATTAGGGTTATGCCTCAATTTATAGAGTTTACATCAAGCATCAAATCCCATTGATTTCTCCATGATTCACTCCCAGAATATCTCCACCTCTTGCCTGATTCTCTCCACCTCTTCTCTTTTCCCTGAATATCTCCCAGAATAACTCCACACTCCTAAATTCTCTCATGCTACCCTTTATTCTCTCCCAGTAGATTCTTCTCACCTTTTCACAGGTTCTTTCACAATTACATCTTCTCTTTTACAGCCTCTAACCAAGAGCTTGTTCCCACACACACCCTATTCACTTGTATTTTCAACACTGACTTCTTTCATTGTCTTTGGTTCAGGCCAATCTATGACTGCTTGGACTTTTGCAGAGTCTGGAGAAATTCCATCTTTGGATACTAGAAAGCCCAAGTATTCAACATGGTCGACAGAGAAAGTGCATTTGCTCTTTTTTTGCAAAGAGTTGGTGCTTCCTTAGAATCTCAAGAACTTTTTGGATGTGAGCTTCATGGTCAGCTGCATTCTTTGAGTAAGTCAGAATATCATCAAAGAAAACAAGAACAAAATCATCCAAGTATTCTCTGAGAATGTCGTGCATTAGGCGATTGAATGTAGCTGGGGCATTTCTCAATCCAAACGGCATGACAATAAATTCATAGTGCCCATATCGAGTATTGAGTAAGTCAGCTGCATTCTTTGAGTAAGTCAGAATATCATCAAAGAAAACAAGAACAAAATCATCCAAGTATTCTCTGAGAATGTCGTGCATTAGGCGATTGAATGTAGCTGGGGCATTTCTCAATCCAAACGGCATGACAATAAATTCATAGTGCCCATATCGAGTATTGATGGCTGTCTTTGGGATATCTTGCTCATTAATCCTGATATGGTAATACCCTGATTTGAGATCTATCTTTGTGAAGATCTGGGCTCCACTTAGCCTGTCGAGAAGCTCATCAATTTCGAGAATAGGATACTTATTCTTAACTGCCAGTTGATTGAGACCTCTGTAATCCACACAAAGTCTTAGCATTCCATCCTTCTTTTTCTGAAAGAGAACTGGCACTCCCCAAGGTGAAACACTGGGTCTTACAAACCCTTGTTTTAATAGCCGCCTAAGCTGTTCCTTGAGTTCAATGGCTTCAGGAACTGGCATTCTGTACGTGCGCTAGGCTACTGCCTGAGCTTCAGGGGTCAATTCTATCACATGATCTACTTCCCGAATTGGAGGCATCTCTGATAGCTCTGCTAGGAATAAATCATTATACTCACTTAACCATTTTGGTTCTTTAGCCTTTAACTTTGTGTCTATCGGATTCATTTTGACAACGTAAATGAGCTGCTTCTTTCTAAGTCCTTTTAGTAATTTAGAAGCTTTTACTAATTGCAGATCTGGGGATCCGGAAATTCCAGTTCCTTGAACTTTGTTTCCTTGAAGGTCATGGAAGGAAATGGTTCCATTATGACAGTGAATGTCGGCTTGATTTTTGTGGAGCCAATCCATTTCAAGGATCGCGTTCAAAACTCCCAAAGGTAGGACTCTAAATTGGCGGTCAGTTACATTTCCATCTAGATTAAATTGAATACGATCTGTCTCATGGTGAGTGAAAAGGATCTTCCCACTAGCCAATTCAACTTGCATAGGTTTCCCTGATTTCTGATCTAAGACTAGCTTATACAAGCATCCAGGGGAAATAAATGAATGAGTACTGCTGCCTGAATCAATCAAAAGTTTGAATGACTTACCCTTATACTCAGCTGGAGTATGGATGACAGAGAATTGATGATTTGGCCCTTGGTTCTCAATTGTGGCATAAATCTGACCTCTTTCCTCTTCCACTACTTCTGCTATTGTAATTGCTCTGGCTGCTGCAGACTGGGGTGGAACTCTTTCTCTTTGGTTACCCCAGTTCTTGGAGGGAGTTCTGAGATTACTCTGAACAGAGGTAGATGGCTGAGCTAGATTCCTCCTGGGATTGCCCTGATTTTGATGAGACGGACCCTGACTGATACGAAGGGGCTGGTCTCTGCATTCTGGGTCCTTGACTTCCCTATCCTCTTGACATGGCAGGAGTCGGGCAGTCTTTAAGCTGGTGACCGAAACCCTGACATCCAAAACATCTGTTCTCACTTCTAAGCTTATCCCTCTGAGTCCTTGAAAAAGGTGGGGCTCCTGAGAAAGTGTTCTGAGAGGGAAGGGTCTTCCTTCACTTCTGAATCTACCAGCATCTTGATTTTGATTTGGGCCTTGCTGCCTCTTTGGGGGAGGAAAGATTGAAGCACTTCCCGGGGTTTGGAACCTTTTCAAGTTTGAGGGTGCAGGCTTTGGCGGGACCTTGACAACAAATGCCTTGGCAAAGTCCTTTGCCATTCTGACAACTTCTGCCATTGAGACTGGTTTGGCATTTTCCACGAAAGTGTCCAATGGCTCGTTCATTCCTCGAATGAATCTGGCCATCAGCTGCTCTTCATCCAAAAGTGGAGAATATTTGAGGAGAAGGGCAAATGCCTGATGGTATTCTTCAATTGTCCGGCTATCCTGCTTCAATTCCAAGAACACATTCATTTTAGTTTCCAGGAAGCCTGGAGGACAGAACCTCTTTTTGAGGTAAGCTTTAAGATCTGACCAGGTCTGGGTATTTTGGTCGAGACGGTTTCTCACAATGGTTCCTCCATGTGACCCTGGTCGTCGTTTCCACAATTTTAAATCTGGCGAGAGCCATCTTGCTCCTCTCATTAATAACCGGTTACATCAAAGTACTCTTCCATTGCCTCAATCCACTTTTCCATTGTTTCTCCTAACTATTCTCCTTCTCCCTTGAATGGACCAGGTTGGGATCGGTGCAGGGCTTTACGAACGTCCGGATCTAACTCTTCATCACCGATAAGAGGATTCGGTTGCCTAGCACGGGCCACGCGCCTCATGACTCTGATAAAACGAGATTTTTGTCAACTTAACTTCGTCATCAAATTTATGATTATTTAATTTTTGAGATTTATTTCTTAAATAGTAATTATTCCATCATAATTCTTGAAAACAAGATTTACTATGATAATTTTGTTAACCAATGTTCACAACCACGAATTCAATTTGGAATCTTTTACAAAACGCGATACTGCGATGGAGACATGCTATGATATACACGATTCATCATTGATAAAGGTGCTGTAATTCTCCTTCTAGGAATAAAGCAGCTTAGAAGGGTAAAAATTCGACAAGAATTTCTAAAATTCTGGGGCGAATGATTAAAGAAATGGACATAATGAACAACTCCTAGCCTTATCATCTCATGGCTAGTGAGATATTCTGCCTGAGTCTTTGAAGTTGATTGGTATTGATGTTAATACATCGCCCTCCAGAGAACCACATGTGCTGACGTCGCTCTACAGGATTAGGGAAGTATAGATCCTCAAAGTGACGAGCGAGCCTCACTCTGCTTTCTCGGGTTGTAGCAAAGTTGATGAGATTTTCGAAGGCAAAGGCGATCATATCCTGACTCTGGAAAAGTCCAGGAATGCTAGACAGATTTGGGGTATCCATCTAAAAATACAATTCAATTTATGAGTTTTCAATTTATGAATTCATTCCAAACATAATCTTAGCAAGTGAATTTTTTTTCACAGATTTACTTTAAAATTTTAGGCAATTTTTGCTGCTGTTTCATAAGTTTACAACAGCGCTCTGATACCAGATGTGAGATCCCACTGCCCCCTCTACGCACCGGATTCCCGGTTGCCAACTAGCAGCAGCAGAAGTAGCTTCATCTTGCGCGGGGTAGGGTTTCCCACTCGGGGCCTCGCCCTCGAATGTCCGGACATGAGACTAATCTGGTGGTCATTCTGAAATTGGAACCCGAAAAATTTCCCTACTCAAAAAACGAGGATGATTCCACCTTTTTGATTTTCTTAACGAATTTTCTAACGAGGTCAAGAGACTAAACTAACCTTCACATGATTAAACCAAATAGAAGGAAAACTATTATAGACTTAACTTGTAGAAATCAATGCTTTTTTCCTAACTAGATCAGGCACAGCCGTTTGATCTATTCATTTGAGAAGTCTTCAGGTTTTTATTTAACTACTCGAGTTCTAAGCGTATTCCTATTATTCAATTTCATTATTAAAACTCTACTGATTCTAGCCTAACCCCATCCGGCCCATGGGTTTAGCCACAGCCCATGGGTTAGCCACCGCCCAACCACTAGAATTGGTAGAACCAGACAATTACTCACCCACCCATAATTGAATGCCTTTCTTAACTTTTGCTTTCGAATACAAATACACACACACTCCTCTTTAAACTTTAACTTATAAAACAATCCATTGACAAACAATTATTGATTACAGATGTTATAACTCAAAATTTCCATCCAATCCTTGTTTCTCAAAAAAACAGTATCACTCTGGACTCTCCGTTGAGACCAGCTGGTTAGCAACAATGAGATCCAGTAAACAGATTACAATAATCATTGGTCCATGGGTATCCTAGTCATCGCGAGCCCGTGCTGCATCGCCTGGTCAAAACCCTCCAAGATCCTCCTTAGGTGTCCTGGCACTTCACTCAGGGACCGCTTCATCGGCCCTCGTCCATCGTACCACTGGAAGCGCACCATTTTAACTGTACCGAGGCTAGTCAAGACCTAGGTAGGCTTTGTCGCGTGAGGTGTCCTTTGAACACTCCACGCCAGCTGTTGCAACCGAACTTCCCTTAGAAAACACATACCAAATGCTCCCTCCACCAGCATTCTGGCGTAAGACAGTCCTTTAAGAAAACAGGGTTTCTATGCAAGTTTTCAGTTTGATTTTCTTTTGAATACAATGAGTATATCTTAATTCAGTATCCCCAAAACTTCATAATCGTAATACTGAATTTCAAAATAGAATTCCTCGAATTCCGTAACCTTGATCCTCAGATCAATTCGAAGGGTCTTAACTTAGTTTCAGATTTGGTGGGAGATTTGAGTGTATTTTCCTGAACTGGTCACATCTTCTTTCCTTGAAACGAAAGAGTTTGGTCTTGGTCATAGTCTGATTCAGGGTTCGGGTTTTGATAAGGTTCTTCCTGAACTATTTTTTCTTTAAAAGGGGTGTGATATTTTAGTTACTATTTTACTGAATTTCATTCATTGATTATTCACTTAATTGATTTCTAAATTAATAACGAATTTTGATGAGGAATAAATTAATCATTTATCTAAAATTTCGACTTCGATAGATTTTGAGAATTTTCTCTTTACAATCCGAATGAATATGAAAGGATAGAAATTTCTCTCTCAGAGTATTTACTTATTCATTTATTAAATATTCATGGAAATTAAACATAGAATTAAAGAGAATCTAATTTTGATATATATAAAAAATTTCTTTATGCATCTATTTATGCATAAAATCCAACTTCAATGGAAATAACACCTTTATATAAAAGAAAATCCTTTTATGCATCAATTTATGCATAAAATCAATTTAATAGAAATAACACTTTTAAAATAAAAATAATTTCTTTATGCATCCTTTTATGTATAGAAATTAAATTTAATAAAAATAGCACTTTTATAATAAAAAATTTCTATTATGCATCTTTCCATGCATAGAAATTGAATTCAATGAAAATAACACTTTTATAATAAAGAAATTTCTATTATGCATCTTTTCATGCATAGAAATTGAATTCAATGAAAATAACACTTTTATAATAAAGAAATTTCTATTATGCATCTTTCCATGCATAGAAATTGAATTCAATGAAAATAACACTTTTCTATTATGCATCTTTCCATGCATAGAAATTGAATTCAATAAAAATAACACTTTTATAATAAAACAATTTCTATTATGCATCTTTCCATGCATAGAAATTGAATTCAATGAAAATAACACTTTTATAATAAAAAAATTTCTATTATGCATCTTTCCATGCATAGAAATTAAATTCAATGAAAATAACACTTTTATAATAAAAAAATCTATTATGCATCTTTCCATGCATAGAAATTAAATTCAATGAAAATAACACTTTTATAATAAAAAGAATTTCTATTATACATCTTTCCATGCATAAAAATTGAATTCAATGAAAATAACACTTTTATAAAAAAATTTATATTATGCATCTTTCCATGCATAGAAATTAAATCTAATGAAAATAACACTTTTATGATAAATTTTTTTTCCAATATGCATCTTTCTATGCATAGAAATTAATTTCAATAATTAATATCGATGATATCCATGCATATTCATAGGTGAATATGTACATGGAGTAAATAAAAATATTTCTTTTAGAATGCACAAACGGTGGGAATTACTCTTTTAGAATAACATAAAGATAAACTTTATTTTCCACAAACTTTAAGAAAATTTTACCATAACCTCCTTTGTATGGCTGACCATTTCTCAATTTTTACATTCTCATATCACTTTAAAATTAATCCCAATTTGAAGTAAAGTACTCTAATCTATTCAATTTTCACTTTCTAATGAGTAAACAATAAGAAAAGTTTAAATCAATTTATTTGTTACTCATTTTAGGATGAAGAAGGGCTGACTTCTTAAGGAAGAGAAGGGGGTAGCCTTTTCATCAAGGCATAACATCAAGATTCACTTTGATCAACTAAAGAAAACAAAGAAATCAGAAAACCATAGATTTTTATTTATAGGAAAAAGTGAGCCTCAAACCAAGCAAACTGATTCTAGAATTTTCCAGATCAGTTTGGTCAATTTTTGACCATTTTTGGGTCAGTTCAGCTTACTTTTTGGAACTAGACTTGAAATAGGAGAGAGGAGAGATGAAATATCTCATTTTATTGATTTAAAATGAAAAGCAATGATGAGAAAAAAGGTGCCTCCTTCATGAGGGAGAATCCCCACTCCGAGGTGTCAAAAATTTATTTTTTTAATGTTTCCTTTGGTCCTTAGTCCACTCTTCATCTTATGTGAGTATTTACTCATTTTTGGGGGGTTTTTCTTTATTTCTTCAATTTATCTCCTCTCTATATTTGGATTATTCTTATTGGTCCCTCAGAACCTTAATCCAAAAATTTTAAAAAATCTGGACCCTTAGGCTGTCTTTTGAGCAGATTATAATGCAAAGGTTATAAATCTTTTGAGGATTTACGAATGGTGGATGGACATTTGTATCCGTGTTTTAAGACTGCATGTGAAGATTGAGGAATGTTAAAGAGCGATGAGAGGAGTGGTATATGTGTCTCCAAGAAGCTGCATTTCAAAAAACAGGATTCCAGTTGGCGTGTCAATTGTTTATCATTATAATGGTTTTTTGTGCTTTCAAATGGTCATACTAGCGCACTCACATTTTAAAATTACATTGGAATTAAAGTTAACAGCCCATTAGCGGAGGTGTTGAAGCTTACAA
The DNA here is from genome assembly GCF_041138505.1 of Cibotium barometz. Taxonomy (NCBI): domain Eukaryota; kingdom Viridiplantae; phylum Streptophyta; class Polypodiopsida; order Cyatheales; family Cibotiaceae; genus Cibotium; species Cibotium barometz. The sequence continues at coordinate 47,025,469 of NC_141049.1, forward strand.
GGTTAATTATTTGGGATGAGGCTCCAATGATGCATCGGTACGCATATGAAGCACTGGACAGGACATTGAAAGACATTGGGCAGAGTGATTAAGTGTTTGGTGTGGGAAAGTTATGCTCTTTGGTGGGTGACTTCATAAAAATCTTACCGGTTGTGCCAAAGGGATCACGTGAGGACATTGTTGATGCAACGTTATGCCGGTCATATATTTGGAGATATGTGAAAGTTCTAAAGCTAGCCCAAAACATGCGGGTTAGACATAGTTCTTATGATTATACGGAACAAGAATTTGTCAAATAGACATTACAAATTGGAGATGGCTCTATAGGCCATTAAAACAATGAAGGTAGAGTGGCAATACCACCACGAATGTTGATCCATGGGAACTCCATTTTGAGTTTGGTAGATTGGGTATACAAAGATCTTCAGAGGGTGGAGGAATATGGATGCTTCTTTAAAGATCGTGCTATACTTGCACCACGAAATCTAGAGGTTGATGAGGTTAATGAACTAGCCTTGAGTGCATTGCCTGGTCTTGAAAGAGAATACCTCAGTGCTGATTTGGTTTGCTTCTTCCGAGAATGACACAATATTGTACCCAATTGAGTACTTGAACAGTTTGAACTTGGGTGGTGGTTACCCTCCTCATCGCTTGGTTCTAAAGATCAACGCTCCTATCATGCTGATCCGCAATTTGGATCCTCAGCGGGGACTTTGTAATGGTGTAAGATTGATATGTAAGCAATTTCACTCAAAGGTGATAGAAGCAGAAATCATTACGGGTACCAGCATTGGAGACATGGTCTTTATTCCTAGGATAACTCTCATATACCTACTATGCTGCAATTGCCTTCTTTTGACATGAGAAGGAGGTAATTTCCTGTAAGGTTAGCCTTTGTTATGTTAATAAATAAGTCCCAAGGACAAACATTGAGTGTATTGGGACTTTACTTGGCCACCCAAGTATTCACACATGGACAATTGTACATTGCTATGTCATGTGTTAGATCATCTGATGCAGTCACGTGTGTGTAAATCATCATATGGAACAAGAAAGCAGCATAGAAGGTTCAAGCAAAGTCTTCACAACCAATGGTGTCTACAAGGAGGTTTTCCAATGGAATAAATTAGGATGTAAGTAATCCATGCCCAAAAGGTAGAGAACAAGCAATTGATATAGCAACTTACAAATGCTGGAGACTACAATCATAGATATATCTGTATCAATGAAAAAATGTTTTCAATGATGTGACACATGTAATCTATGTTATCTTTCTATGCAATCTTTCACATTGATGCTTCTCTTTGGTATTATTGAATTCATGTGTATAAATATGCTTACATTTAGCTAAAGATACCATGTAGATCCACAAAAGAGAGTGCCCCGTCATTGCTCAAGCGGTGGTTCTAATTGTTGAGATGGCGGACGGGTGTTGGTGAGTTCCTATTTATTATTTTTTGACATTTGGATCAGCAAACATTTACTTTTGACTTGCTTTTATTTATTTTTCTTGCTTGGCACAAAATACTAAACATATATATATATATATATATATAGAGGGATATATTAAAGTGTTATGTAAATTATTAGTGTTGTGAGTGTTATATTTGATATCAGGGCTATAATTCGTAGTGGCAAGGAGATCATTTTCATTTGTTTATATGGTGATGGCCAAGATATTGAAGGTAATTATTTTTTAGATTGCTATTTTAGGTATTTTTGTTTTCGATAATCGATGTAATATTTATGGGACTGAATTGTAGACCCTCCATTTTGGGAAGGAGAAGCAACAACATCTCTAATTATCGAACTGTTAGAGAGCACCGATGTTTTATGATATATATAGAAACCCAACTTTTATGTAGGTTTTGTGTTTTGTTTGATGAATTTATATTGCTATTGATACATTCTTTTCGCAAGGGAATATCTTTATTTTTTAGAACCCAAATTATTGTTGGGTTTGTATGGTCGAGACCCTTACAACGAGAGCTTTGGGCTCCTTGGAATTTACAGTATGAGATTACAAAAGATCGCGGATCAACTTCATGTACATGTAATGTTTGTGGACTATGAAAAGCCTGATAGGTTAGATTTTTGAGTCATCAGCATTGGACAATACATAATTTTTCGGTTTGTTGTCTACAAGCCTGTTCAAACCCCATTCGCCTCAAATATTGATCCACCAAATGAGTTCTGTAAGGTTTTGTTGTTTTCCTTCTTTTTTTTCCACGAAAAGTTTATCTTGGACTAGCTAATGTTTTTTCCTTTAATGTTTTTTTGCCAGATGGAGACTAGGAGTATAGGCTTCCAAGGAGAAATAATCCAGTTATCCGAAGATTGTTTTAAAGCTCTTTGTTCAGGTGTGTTGAGATTGTCAACCTTATTTTGGGTTGAAATGTTGGTTGTTTATTTACACCAAGTTTGGTGCTTTATTCAATGAGATTGAGTGCTTTAGGAGTATATATATGACAAGCATGGTGTGTTTATATATAGGTTGGCAAGTTAGGGACCATGGGGCCCATCATGGGCTTCAAATATAAGGCTTATCCCTACTTTCCCTTCGAAGATGAGCGTTTTTTTTCCCAATTGTTTGGAATTAGAAAGCAAGAAACAAAACACACTCGTGTGTGCCATCGCTTTCGCATTGAGGGCTTAAACACGTCGACAAATAAGAATACTCTTGCCCATTTAGGGATGGGTCAAGCCACTAGTAAAGCTTTAAGAGATAAGTTAAGAAATGGCTCGACTTAATAGCAGGAGAAGAAAGAGCATTCTTCACCCGAGGAGGATTCTCTCGAGGAACGAGGACGAGGAAGAGGCAGAGTAGGAGGAAGGACCTTCACTTGCCACAAATGTGGAAAGCCAGGAAACATGGCAAGAGACTGCTACAGCAAACCCAGTGGAGAAGGAACGACATCGGCAAACTTCATTGAGGCTCCAAAGGAAGTGGAGTCAGATCATCTTTTCTGAGAGAGAGAGAGAGAGAGAGAGAGAGAGAGAGAGAGAGAGAGAGAGAGAGAGAGAGAGACCCCACAACCCAATGTAACCTGCCCCAACAAAGTAAAACCACCTCTGAGGCACTGATGATGTAGGCCACGTGCTAGATGTATGTGTGAGCACTTTAATCAAGGTCGCGGCGGGCACTTATAGTAGCCTTGGACACATAGAGAGAGAGAGAGTGTCAAGGACTATGGAGTTTAGGGACTTGAGGCACCGGTCGCGGGCTATCAAGTAAGAGGGAAACTTGGTATAGGGTCCAGGTGTGCTAGAGAGTATTCACTTGAGAGGAGGTGTTGAAATATACAAGTGAATAGGGTGTGTGCAGGAACAAGCCCTTGGTTAGAGGTTGTAAAAGAGGATGTGTAAATGTGAAAGAACATGTGAAAAGGTAAGAAGAATCTACTGGGAGAGAATAAAGGGTAGCATGAGAAGATTTAGGAAGTGTGGAGATATTCTGGGAAAAGCAAGAGAGGTGGAGTGAATCAAGGAGAAATCAGTGGGATTTGATGCTTGGATATAAACTCTATAAATTGAGGCATTGCCCTAATGAGAATTTGCTGGTTTTTGATTATCCATGCCTACATTAAGCTATTTGCTAATTACTCCACTAATTACTCTAATTACATTTTAATTTTTTACTAATCACTTTGTTAATGATGTTGATTCTAGTGTTTGATCCACCATAGCTGGTTTTTGATTATCCATGCCTACATTAAGCTATTTGCTCACATCTTAATTATTTACTAATCACTTTATTATTTACTATTCACTAATTACTCACTAATTATTTACTAATCACTTTGTTAATGATATTGATTCTAGTGTTTGATCCACCATAGCTCATCACATTGCTCTAATTTCAACAAACAGTCGATGATAATGTTGATGATATGATGTTGTGTGGTGCTAAATATGAAACGATGCATATATATGGGGTTTGTCCAAAGTAGGGGGGGCTGTCATCCAGAAGCACATGACCAAAATCCAAATAAAACCCTTTCTAGGGCTGGTTAAAATACCATTTTCACGCACCCCCTCTCAGGCCAAAAGGGGTCCATGAGAGAAGATGGAGGATACCAGGGTTCCACACATTGACACATTAGCAGAAGGAATGTATCCCCCTTTGGAAGAAAAGTTTGATAAGTTTCAACAGGAATATCATGATATAAAAGGTGTAGAGGGTGAGTAGGTGTAGAGAGGCTGACCGTCTCCCACCTTCTTGAATGGAGCTCTCCAATGAGTAAGAAGTCCCATCCCCTGTGTGGTCTAGATCAAAGTAAGGATAATCAACATCTGATGAGAAAGGTTGGTTCTCCGGAATCGTGGGTTAGACAATTGGGAGCTCCTGGTGCATATTGATAGCTCCTGATGCATGCCAGTAGCTACCTAAGCATTTTTGCCTTGTCTATCACTTCTACCTCTCCTACCCTATCCTCCTCAAGCTCAAGCAAGGTATGTCTAGTGTTTTTCTTCATTTCCTATGTAAACAAGCTTTCGATTAAAGCTTTCTTGCGAGTATTTCCCTTCTCTTTCGTCTCTTTTAAGTTTTTCTTTTCTTCTTTTTTCCTTCTCATTGAAGCTTGACCCTAACCCTAACTTCTACATAGAAACCCTAATAAAGAGATTTGATGGAGAGCTCTCCATCAAAGCTCTCTATTATGTTTTCTATTAAGAAGCTAGGGTTAGGCTTAGGCTATAATGAGAAGGAAAAAAGAAAGATTCAATAAGTTAGGGTAAAATATTTCATTAAGATTTTTATTAAGATTAGGGTTTTGTATATGCTTTCTATTAGGGTTAAGATTAGGGTTATTAATACTTTTTTTTCTTTATTTGGTTTGATTTTATAGGTTATCCACACATACAAGCCCCATAAGGTAAGAGATCTCTCCCTTTTATGTTTCCTCTCTTATGCTTTTACATGTTATAGGGTTTGTAAGTTTTAGGATTTGTTATTTTTTCTCCCCTACATGGATAGCATAGCTCCTCTCTAGAGGTGGCCATATGCCTTAGTCTCATGTATGAAGCTAGTGCATAAAGCTTATGCATTAGCCTTATGAATAAGCCTCATACATAAGGGTAGTGCGTAAGCCTCATGCATAAGACATGCATTACCAAATGTATAAGCCTCATGCATAAGGCTTATACATAAGGTTTATGCATGACTTTTGCATAAAGCCTCATGTATAAAGCTTATGCATTAGCAATAAGCCTCTATGTATAGCATTATACATAAGCTTATGCATGAGGCTTATGTATTAGCCGTATGCATAAGCTTATGCATGAGGCTTATGTATTACCCGTATGCATAAGCATCATGCATAAAGCCATATGCATAAGCCATGTATAAAGCCATATGCACAAGTCTTATGTATAAAGCTTATGCATATGGCTAATGCATAAGCCGGATACATAAGCTTTATGCATAAGCCTCACACATAAGACGCATACATGAGGCTTACGTATAAGCTCATGCATAAGCTCCATACATGAGGCTTATGTATTAGCCATATGGATAACCTTAATACATAAACCTCATGTATGCGGCGACTTATGCATAAGGTTTATGCATGAGGCTTATGCATAGCTTTACGCAGGCTGCCTACGAATGCATAGCCATATGGATAACCTTAATACATAAACCTCATGTATGCGGCGACTTATGCATAAGGTTTATGCATGAGGCTTATGCATAGCTTTATGCAGGCTGCTACGAATGCATAGCCTTGTGCAAGCTATGAATGCTATGTATGAGCCTTGCATAAGGCTTATGCATTAGGCAAGTTCTACCTAGGCATGCACGTAGCTATCAAAATGCACCGAAATCTCCCATTACATGCCGGGTGTTACTTATGCATGCCGGTAGCTACCTATTCATGCCGGGTCGCTTCCTATGCATGCCGGTAGCTTCTTACGCATGCCGATAGCAACCAACGCATGCTGGTAGCTTCCTACGCATGCTGGTAGCTTCCTACGCATGCTGGTAGCTTCCTACGCATGCCGATAGCAACCAACGCATGTCGATAGCTTCCTACGCATGCTGGTAGCAACCTACGCATGCTGGGTAGCAACCGATGCATGTCAGGTGCTACCTATGCATGTCGGGTGCTTCCTACGCATGTCGGGTGCTTCCTACATATGCCGGTAGCAACCTACGCATGCCGGATGCTTCCTACGCATGTCGGGTGCTTCCGATGCATGTCGATAGTTTTCTATGCATGCCAGGTGCTACTGACGTATGCTGGTAGCTTTCTATGCATGCCGGGTGCTTCCTACATATGCCGGTAGCTTCAGACACATGCCGGGTGCTACCGACGCAAGACGGTAGCAACCAATGCATGCCGATAACTTCCAACACATGCCGGTAGCTTCCTATGCATAAGAGTTTTAAGTATTTATGTTTTTTCTTGGATAGATGGAAAATAACTTGAGGCGTGGTGTTACACATGAAGGAGGAGTCGATATCCCGACAATATTTGGCCCACTGCTATTGTGTGATTGACAAGTCACAACAAGAGCTTGATGCAATACTTAAGGTCATTGCATGAAGATACACATTGTTGGATTGTTGATGACAGAGGCTGTCCGTCAACAAATAGCATGCCATGTTTTACTATGTTGGTTTCATACAAAGAAGGCATGGTTTCATACAAAGAAGGCATGTTTTATCTTCTTCCACAGGTATGATTCCAAAGGCATGAAGAAATATTGCTCTAGGTTGTGGTGTGTTATTTTCCATTCTTCCATGATTGTTTAGTTTCACAATCCTCCGTAGCTTTTGCACATCAAAAGTAAACTCGAACCGGCGGTCCAAGTTTACTTTTACAGTCTGAGTTTACTTTCCAGGCAGAGCATTGCAGTTCTTGCAAAAGTAATCTCGGACTGTGAAGTTTACTTTTACAGTCCAAGTTTACTTTCTAGGCGGGCAGAGCATTGTAGTTCCTGCACACAGCAAAAGTGAAGTCGGACTACTATGGAAATAAACTCGGACCAGTCTTGGTTTCCTTTCACGATCCGAGTTTACTTTCACAGTCGGAGTTTTCTTTCTAAGCAGAGCATTGTAATTTCTGCACAGATAAAGTTATCTCGAACTGTGAAAGTAAACTCAGACCGGTTTCTGGACCGGTTTCTGTAAAAGTCCGAGTTTGGTTTATTAGTTGCTTTGACATGCTTTGACAATGCATTCATGTTTGTGTACCTTCAATTTAGATTCCAAAAGAAATTTGTGAGACGAAGTATACACATCTATGTGTAATCTCTTGCACACCATCATAGAAGAAGACTTCGAGATACAGTACAATCTTCTAAGGCGGTATTCAGCACACAACAATATCATGTGGTATGTAACAAGTGGGTGGTGTGGTCACAATTGTATATGGAGGAGGAGGTGGCCTAAATTTGGACGATTGTTTCATTATGAAAATGTCGACACCACCAACTTGCTGGAAAGATTATGGCAATACATCAAGTATACCCTATTGGATGCAAGGATTAATAGAGCCTTGGTAGATCTTATACATGCACTTATTGGAGATTCACAAACTAGCACTCGCATGGGTGGAACTTTGCTTGAGTTCTTAAAACAAAAACAGGAGATAGGTTGACCGCCGCTACTAATATCTTTGTAATTTACAACTTGCATTATGAATCTTTTGCAATTTCTGATGTCATTTTCTTACATCTTATGTTGTGGCAGTTGATTGTGGACGTTACAACATCCATGGATCATCAAAGAGACATACGGCATGATTGCTCAAAGGGGAGCGAATTCTTCAACATTATCAAGGCAATCCATCATGTTTGGAAATTGTGAATGAGATGACATTACTTTTCAAGCTACAAAGTATCCCAACAAAAGGTCAATGGTATCATGTTAGCATGCAATCCAATTATTGTGATTGCCCTGATTGGAGTAGTGATTGCAGGTATCTCATTGGTATGAGGTTGATTATCACTAGCCACTTTCCACATTTGCTTTCCATCTTGCCAATTGTTGATAGTGCACATGCATTGATCAACCCATGGTATCAATGAAGAACCAGTTCTTCAAAATGATGATCAAGACTTCTGTGAGATAGGTGCGAGTGAGGAGTTACCCAAATGTATAGAGGAGTTTAGGGAAATCCTTTCTCAAATTGAAGATGGTTTGCAAAACAAAGATGAGATAGAGAAAGCTATTCTACTATACAACAATTAAAGATATCCAAACAAGGATAACCTCATGAGCTTGGTAGCTCCAAAGAAGATTGACATGCCAACACGTGGGAACATTCGCAAAATTCAAGCAAATGTTACATGCACTAGATTGGGTCATGGAATTTCACACAATATACCTAATACTTTAGATGAGGATTCTCCCCAACCTAAGCATCCTCATGTTACTGGAGTTCTAAGGCAAAAACATCAACGAGGTAGGCACCGTGTTTGCTTTGAAAAGAGACTTCGCATTTGGTGTCCTCATTGTTGTACAAAAATATTGATGATAAATCCCCTAGTTACCATATCATGTCACACTTGTCATGCATTGTTACCTTTGACCATGAGGCATGCCCCACTTGGCATTGAGGAGACCCTCATCAATAAGGAGGTGCAAATTTGTGGTAATTTCGCACCTCGGCGTTACAGGATCATGGCAATTGAGTATGGTAACTCTCAAGATGATGAGCGATGCTTTTTTTGGGCCTCTTCAATGACTGATGATATTGTGAAAGCATTGGTATCTCAAACGAGAATGATGCCATTCATGTACTTGTAATTTCATAATTAATGCATTGATATCATTTCTAAAGCTATTGATGCCACTTTTGTACTTCTAATAATCCCATAAGCCGTGTTGACATCATTGTAGTATGTAAAGCTCATTGCACAATGGGAGATATGAAAAAGTCATGCATGTTTTACTCTGTTAGTTTCATACGAAGAAGGCATGGGTGGAGAATCTTATTCCATAGGTATGATTCCAAAGGCATGAAGCAATACTTTCACAATCTGTAGCTTCTACACAGCAAAAGTAAACTCGGACTGGTCTGAGTTTACTTTCCAGGTAGAGCATTGTAGTTCCTACAAAAGTAATCTCGGACTATGAAAGTAAACTCAGACCAGTCTGAGTTTACTTTTACAGTCCAAGTTTACTTTCTAGGTGGATAGAGCATTGTAGTTCCTGCATAACAAAAGTGAACTCGGACTGTGGAAATAAACTTGGACCGGTCTTAGTTTACTTTAGGGCGGTATTCAGCACACAACAATATCGTGCAGTATTTTGGACGATTGTTTCATTATTATGAAAATGTCAACATCACCAAGTTGGTGGAAAGATTATGACAATACATCAACAAGTACACCCTATTGGATTGCTCTTAGTTTACTTTAGTTGACTGCAATTTACTCAAAACAATTGGATTGCTCTTAGTTTACTTTAGTTGACTGCAATTTACTCAAAACAATAAGACATTTCTCTCTCTCTCTCTCTCTCTCTCTCTCTCTCTCTCTCTCTCTCTCTCTCTCTCAGCATGGCCATAGTCTAGATTAGGTAAAACAATAAAACATTAAATTAAAAAGTAATTCATTAGTAAAATATTGTGACACCAGCCATCCAAAGCTGAACAAAATGAGACAAGATTACATATTTCAAAACGTGACGAGATACATACATATCAGACAAGATCACATATTTCAAAACGTGACAAGATTCATAAAAAATGAGACAAGATTACATATTTCAAAACGTGACAAGATCCATATCAGGCAAGATTACATACCATGGAACAAAATGTAACTAAATACATATCATCGATAGTAGAAAATGTTTTACAAGATCCATATCATCGATAGAAAATTGACTAAATACAAAATCGGACTAAAATCCATATCATCAATATAAAATGTGACTAAATACAAAATGAGATAGCCCTTTGCATGTCACATGACATCAAGAAGATAGCCCTGTGCATAATGTGACATGACACCAAAACAAGAGGTGGCTCTTGATCTTCTCAACATCTTCATGCGTATACCAATTTGATTTCAACTATTAAAAACAAGGAACAAAATACCAAATTTGATTTCAACTATTAAAAACAAGGAACAAAATAACAATTAGGTTAAGCATGAATCCCAAGCCCAAAATACATTCAAAACATAAACACAACTTATCCAATGTACCTTCCACCTACCAATTATAGCTCCGTCGATCAAAGACCACATTGTGGCCATTACATAAAAGCCACAATCCATGTCATTAGGTTGACGGGGCACCTACAATGTAGAAGAAATTACATATTATGATTATCTATGCAACAATACATGTAAATGCTTACCCTAAACCTTAAGTCCATATACCTCCACCTCATGCATGACACAGTTGTCCTGCTGGTTCTCCAACTCATGCATCATTGCCGGGCTAGAGCAATGTCTACTAAGATGCCGTAACACTCTGTCGTAAAACATGTCATTATATGTATATTGTTATAAAATATTATGACACAAGGGAAGAAAAGTTATAGTTTAGAAACTTACTACTACACATCGTCTAAATAATCTGACAAAGTGCACATGGACAAAGAGTCAAAGAACAATATTGTTGTTTTCCCTCTTGGCAAACTTGGGATATGGACCGGACCTTGTGGCCATTGAAAATTGCCACAAGAACCCAATGATTTCTGCAAAAGAAACTTGTTTAAGTTACAAAAACACTTTCAAGATAAAGTACTACATAAAGGGCTTCCGTCATAGTATTACCTATGCAAGATAGGAAAGAAAGCAAGTGTATGTTGTGCTAGGTCCAAGGGCCCAAAAAAGTTATCCATCGTCATATGACTCTGAAGCCTGGATGGCATTATATGCATACCACAAGCTATCCACAAACCAAATTTCCTTGAAAATGTCGTGTGGTAGCTTGTTTTCCATCAAACTACAAGAACTTGAGGTTAGAAAGACACTTCCGTCACATTCATTTGCATTGTACAAAGTGGTTTTAAGGTGTACTTACATTGCAAACATGTTCATTGTTTTTGTGGAGGCTTCCGTTTGAAAGTCATTTTATCAATTAGTCTACCCTCCATTTTAGCACTCAATCATAAGCGTGTGCATGATGTGAAATGGAGGGTGACACCCTCTCTCAACCAATATCAACAAGATTATGTGATGTCATCTTATAGCACAATATTACATGATACCAAAAAAAAATCATAATTGCAAATATTACCTTTCTAAGTGGGTTTTTTCGTCGCCCAAATTAGGGCTCATGCACTCGATCACGCCATAAGAAACTCTGAAGAGTACCTCGTTCTTGGCCATGCCAGGTGTGTAGGAGATCGAAGAACCTCCAAGTCGTCCTCATCTAGGTGCTCCTCAAATACCTTCATTGGGGAGAAGGTATCGTAGTCTCTTCTTCAAGCAACTTTCTTTTCAGTGCCATGCCCGCGTGCTCGACCTTTATTCATGACAATATTAGTATTCTCTCGAAATGCTAGACATGTGGACAATGTGTGCCCGGATTCATAGACTTACCGGACTCCTCGTCCTCCATATCCTTGTCCTCCTCCTCACACGCTGTGGCCTCGGCCTCTCTTCTCCGTTTCTACAACACATTTACTCAAAAATATAAGTCTAATTCTCGTTTTCTAATAATATAATATAATTTATTGTAATTACATCACTTACAGATTTCTTATAGCCACTCTTGATACGCCTCTCGATGTTCGAGATGCGACTCTCCTTAGTCTCCATGTATGAGAGCTCGACATCTTTAAGTTTTCCTATTATGAATGCTTCTCTCGTAGTAGTGCTCTTATCCTCAAGAGCCTCCCACTCCCCCTCCACTATTTGTCGTTATACTTTTGTAGATTCCTTTCAAACTTCTTTGCCACATTCTCAAACCTAGACTTCGCTTGTCGCTTGTAAAACGAGGACAAGGAAAGACCTCTAGACGCTCACCAACCCTAGGTTGCCCCATCTTAATCTTAGGGACGTCCACCACTACTTGGTGTTCATTCTTCAAGTGGCGCATCATATGGACTCTCTGCACATATGTAGTGTCCCTCTTGGAGCACGTTAGAGATGCTCGACACTGACGACCAATTCTCCCATCAGGGAGGAGTGTAATCTCCTCGTAATATGGATCCATCTACGAGTAACATAACAAGGTAGGAGATTATTATAGCATGTATCTCTCTCTCTCTCTCTCTCTCTCTCACACACACACACACACACACACACACACACGCACACACACACACACACACATGTATGCACACGTGTGCAAAGGACAACAATACTATTTCATGGTTCAAAACACATAATCAAGACATGAGAGTAAACATGCATAAAATTTAGGTATGAGATCGATTGATAAAATTTAGGAATGAGATCCATTCATTCATGTTATTTTATACAAAGAAAATGGAGCCTACCTGCACAAAACCCAAGCATTGGGGGGCAAGATGTGATGGCCACGGGCATTAGCAATGGGTGTCAAGTAACAGAGGACGTCAAGTGATGGTCGTATCTGTAAATACCCTACAATGACAATCATGCACAATAAAATTACAACCTTTGTTCAATATCGCACTCCTGCTCTAAATCTTTAATGTGTACCAAAAATCACCTCCTTGTTCAATATAACACTCATGCTTCTACGCGTAAACTCGAACTACAAGGATACTCGGATTCATGACTAAATCAGTCAAACACTAAAGTAATCTCAGACCAATAGTAAACTCGGACCAGTGGTAAACCCGGACCAGTAGTAACCTTGAATTAGTGGGATAAAATTCAATTAGCAGGCAATCAGATTCTATGTTCATATCCACCGATGACTCATCACAAAAGCTGGACCAAGTTTTCACTAACACCCATAAATACATAAAAGCAACAAAAACAAAAACTGAACCAAGACGGATCGCACCATCCACATCAAGCAGGGGAAAGTATGTGAATCCTAAAACGAAGAAGACCCAAATTTTAAATTGGTCAACATGGGAATCACAGCACATCTGCATGAAATCCTAAAACAAATAACCCAAATTTTAAATTTGTCCACATGGGAATCATATCATTACTCTAATACGTGCATGAAATGGTTAAATCCTAAAAGAAAAAGACCCAAATTCTTAAAATGATCACATAGGGCACCAGGAAAAGCTGATAATTTTTTTTTATTTTTTTCCCTTGGTGTGTGTGTGTGGGTACCTTCTCAACCCCACGCAGAACCTAGGGAAGGAGGAAAGGGTCAATTTTACAATGTGGACAATAGCAAAAATAGCAGGTGTCCCCTCCTTGCCTCCTCCCTCCTCTTCATTCTGCTCTTTTGATGTGAAAATATGGGAGGAGCTTAACTTGAAGAGCTTGAGCTCAATCTCCAGCTCAAATGAAGAAGATCATCTTTTACAGATCAGACCATCTCCCTGGTGTGAAGGTTATCCAAACAGGAAGCAAGGCTGAGCAGATTGACGGGAGACGAGGATCCATGGCCTCCCACAAGCACTCTACTTGGCCCTAATGCAAGCTTGTCTTCATCATCTTCTACCTCATCAACTCTGGATGCTGTATACATGAGCCCAGGACTGCTGCCGGAAGTGCAATCTAGCAGGTCTGCACTCCACATGGATAATGAAACCTTATGCCCATAATCCAATGACATCATGCTATCATCATAGTTGTCACGGTACGAAAATACGATACCGTACGGGAATATTCGGTACGATATGAAATTTTGGGATACGGTACGATAAAATACGGTTTTTATTTTTTACACTTACAAGCTATGGAGCTTCAAGCTTGAATGTGAGGGAAGGTTGGGAGGGGAGGAGTCTACAGTGCTTGAGAAACCAGTACATGGATATGTGTCTCTCCCGGTTGGATCTTCCGATTGTCTCCAAAAAAGAACCTGGATGGGTAATGCAATACCAAAGGTCTCCCAGTGTAACGTTTATGACTAAGCGACCGTCCTTGCACAAATATGAGGAGTGCATCTAGGGTGATAAGTTTAGGGACTCCTCTCTAGATCAAAATGGCCATGTCCAAATGTTCTCCCTTGTGCATAACTTGAGAATCTAATTGTCTAGCCTACCTATACCAGGGATCCCCAAGTGATGTAGCAAGATTCTCTCATCCTACCAATCAAGTGTACACTACCAGTCTACCTCGCTAGATTTTTTAGGTCTCTCCACAACCCCATATGGAATACTGAGTGGACACGAAAGTTACGAAGTATTGCGAGCATTTGGGATCTTTGTAAAGCAGGGTTTCTATTTTTTTTAGCATTTGGAAAAAAATTTTCAAGGAAAAAAAAATTTTGGGGAAAAAAAAAACCTAACTCGTACCGTACGATATCGTACGGTATCGTACCGTACGACTCGAGTGAGATCCAAGCTCTTCATCAAATCTGCAGGTGGCTTTGGTAAAACAGAGATTAAGCATTCAATGTTTGGTCAAATCTTGTGTTTCTTGGCTTAGTCCTCTACTAGGCTAATTTCTATTGATGGCCTTGAAAGGATTTGAGCTCATTTGAACTCTAAAGCCCCAGATCTGGACTCCCCGCATACTCTATTTTTTGCACACAAAACAGAGGATTAATTTGCTAATCAGTGATTAATCACCACTAATCGCTACTTTTTGGTGTAATTGAGGGTTCAAATTAACCATTGGGTATCTGATACAGATCCCTATAACTTCATATTGCAATTCGGAGATGGTTTGATACTCCAACCATTCCGTACAGATTTGTTACCCTTGGTTTAATGTAATTTCTAGTGAATTTATGCTGCTGATAAATCTATTGTTGTAATCATCACCTAAACATCAGATTGAGTTGTAAAAGGGTAGACACTGCCCTTGAATCCTGAAATTGGATCAAGAGGTAAGACCCCCTTCACATCATCATGAGTACGGCACAAGAGATAGCCAAATTTAATGGGGAGCAGTTTTACACATGGCAGACAAAACCATGTATCTGCTCATGAGGAAAAATCTGTGGGGGCTAGTTGAGGGAAGAGATAAATGCCCAGAGGTGAGAGGAAAAAATGAGTGGAAGATCCGGAATGAGAAAGCATTAGGACTTATCGGACTCAGTTTAAATGATGAAATCATTAATCACATTATAGTGATACAATGGGCAAAAGATGCATGGGATGAAAATAAATTATTTGGCACTCAAGCAAAAAATTCAAAGATAAATCTGTTAATGCAATTCTACAAACTGGATTTGAAGAAAAGTGAACCTTTAATCACACACTTGAACAAATATAAATGCATTAAGCAACAACTGTCAGCTATATTGGCAAAAAGGTAGAAGATGATGAGGCACTAGCAGTGCTTCTGAAGAGTGTGGACAAAGGTGAATATGAAAACATTGTAGCAACATTAAAGAATGTACCTGAATTGAAGCTGCACGAGATAGAAGGACCTCTACTAGAGCAAGAGACCAGAGTCAAAGAGAAGAAATGGCTGGACTCAACAGCTGGAGAAGAAAAAGCATTCTTCACCCGAGGAGGATTCTCTCAAGGACGAGGACGAGGAAGAGGCAGAGTAGGAGGAAGGACCTTCACTTTCCACAACTGTGGGAAGCCAAGACACATGGCAAGAGACTACTATACATCAAACCTAGTGGTGGAGAAGGAAGGACATCGGCAAACTTCATTGAGGCGATGTGGAGTCAGATCATCTTTTCTAAGAGAAAGAGAGAGAAACCCCATAACCCAATGTAACCTGCCCCAACAGAGTAAAACCACCTTTGAGCCACCGATGATGTAGGCCATATGGTAGATGTATGTGTGAGCACTTTAGTCAAGGTCACGGGCACTTGTAGTAGCCTTGGACACATAGAGAGAGAGAGTGTCAAGGACTATGAGTTTAGGGACTTGAGGTACTGGTCGCGGACTACCAAGTAAGAGGGAAACTTGGTATAGGGTCCAAGTGTGCTAGGAGTATTCATCACTTGAGCGGCGGTGTTGAAATATACAAATGAATAGGGTGTGTGCGGGAACAAGCCCTTAGCAAGAGGCTGTAAAAGAGAATCTGTAAATGTGAGAGAAGCTATGAAAAGGTGAGAAGTATCTAGGGTAGCATGAGGAGATTTAGGAGGTGTGGAGATATTTTGGGAAGAGGTGGAGAGAATCAAGCAAAAGAGGTGGAGTGAATCAAGGAGAGATCAGTGGGATTAGATGCTTGGATGTAAACTCTATAAATTGAGGCATTGGCCTAATGAGAATTGAATGGTTTTTAATTATCCATGCCTACATTAAGCTATCAGTTAATTGCTCACTAATCACATCTTAATTATCATCTAATCTCTTTTCTAATGATGTTGATTCTAGCATTTGATCCACCATAGCTCATCACATTGCTACAAATTTAACAGATTGATGGATCCCTAAAATGAGACTCAATTCTCTTAAGTTACGATAGTTGAAGTAAATCCCGGATAACCCTTGTTCTATGGAAAAGAATCAATGGTTGTGCTTGATGAGGAAAAAAGCGTTGGTCTCTATGATCCAAGTGCAAGTCTCTTCCCTTGATCTGACCATGTGACTTACAGGTTCGGTCAGATCAGTTTGGTTAGTTAAGACTACGAAAGAATAAATTATCCCAGAGGAATCGCCCGTGATTTTTGGGCGAGGGAAGTTTTTTTGGGTTTGGTTTTGGAAGAACCCAGGGATTAGTCCCTTGTTCGGATATCCGTGGGCGAGGCCCCGTGGGCGAGGCTCTGTGTAACAAGTGCTACTTCCGCTACTAGCACCCCCGAATTTGTTTCGCAGAGAGGGCATGGATCTTTCATAGGGGGAGTCAAAGAGCTTGTGGGGTAATTGGGAAAGGTAGCATAATGATACATGAGGTTATTTTTACTATGGTAAGCTTGGATGTGTGCAGGCAGATTGCTATAAGAAGCAGAGTGACATGCGAAATGGAAAAGTGTAGCAAAATAACTATGTGTCCTCTAGCAAAAATAATGAGGACAATGAGAGGTTGTTTGTTATGCAACCTGAGGTTAATGTTGTATCTGGAGATGTAGCAGTATGTAAAGATGATGTATGGTATGTTGATTCAAGTGCTTCGAACCACATGACAAGTCATGGTTAGTGGTTCAAGGAAATGAAGAGTCTTAAAAGACCAAGTTTTGTTGAAATAGGGGATGACACTACTCATCCGATTACCCATGTTGGAGAATTGCCATTGTCTACGCAGGATGGTAAGGTGAAGTACCTTGCAAATGTACTTCATGTTTCGAATATTATAAAGAATCTGGTTGCAGTTGGCCAAATGATTGAGTAGGGTTTGCAGGTCTGATTTAACCTTGATGGCTGTTTTGTAGAAGACTTTAACGATAAATGCAGGTTGGTTGCAAAAGGCAACAGAGTGGGCATAATGTTTACATTGAATGTAAATATGCCTAAAGTCAGTGCTGCAATGTTTGCAAATGATTCAGGAGTTGTTTTATATACAGACATTTGGCATAAGAGAATTGGGCATGTAAATGTGCAAAGAATGAAGTCCATGTAGAATAAAGAAATTGTGACAGGGCTGCCTGTTTAAGGTTGAAGGTATGCAGAAAGTATGTGAAGCATGTCAATTTGGAAAGCAAACAAAGCATGTATTTCCTCATGACAAAAATGTGAGCAGGAATGTACTAGATGTTGTGCATTCAAATGTATGGGATCCTACAAAGACTATGTCTATGGGTGGTTGCTGCGCAGGTACTACGTAACATTCATTGTTGATGACCACACGAGGAAAGTGTGGGTATACTTCATGAAGGAGAAGAATGAAGTGTTCACTCATTTTCAAAATTTCAAAGTGATGGCTGAAAAACAAATAGGAAAGCACGTGAAGTGCCTAAGGTCAGATGGGGGGGGGAGAATACTTCTCCAATGAGTTCTCTGAGTTCTTGTAAAAGAATGGCATTCAGAGATAATTTACATGTAGATACGCTCCGTAGCAAAATGGAGCTGCTGAGTGGAAAAACAGGCACATTGCAGAGATAGCACGAGCATTGATGGCATAGAAGAATATGCCGCATAGCTATTGGGATGAGGCTGTGTCTAGAGCAATTTATATCATAAACATGACTCCTACTGCAACCATACATGATGTAATGCTAGAGGAGAAGTTTACTCACAGGATACCTGATAAATCTCACTTGAAAGCTTTTGGATGTATTGCATATGTGCATGTGCCAGATGAGTTGTGTACTAAGCTAGATCCAAAGGCAAAAAAATATGTGTTTATTAGGTATTCCCTTGAGCAAAAGGGATATAGATGGTATAAGCCTACTACACTGAGGGGTAAGTAGGGATGTTGTATATGATGAGATGAGTAGTTGGTATGCTGCTGAAAAAGATGATGTTGGGGCTCATGTAAGTGGAAATGTGGTTACAAAGAATGCAAGTCAGTAATCATAGTCATTGAGTGGACCATAGAGTCCTCATCCAGTGGACCATAGAGTCCTCACCATAGAGTCCTCATCCAGTGGTTCTGTTGATAGACCATGGAGTGGCAGGTTGTGTCATAATACCAGTCCTGGAAATGTAGTTAGTACATCACATAAAGGCAAAGAGAAAATGGTTGAGCCCCTTGGTATGGCAGATATTTCTATAGGGCATTCTCTTGTTTTAATGGTGGAGAGTCTAGTGGCTTGGAGATGAGCCTTGATGAGGAGCTTGGGATTCCACCAGCAATGAGGACACCTGATGTGAAGAAGGCTATGGAAGCCATGAATGCAAAGTTATAAAGATTTGGAAGAGTCAAAAACCCTATGTAGAGGTTAACTTATGATGGTTATGTGGCACATCACTATGCTTATATGGCAAAAGTTGTGTAGGTTGTAGAACCCACATGTTTTGATGAGACTATTGGAAATGTGTGTTGGGAGAAAGCTATGGATGAGGAGATGGATGCATTGTGTGGAAATGAGACTTGGGATTTGATGCCATTACCGAAAGGCAAGAAAGCTATTGGCTATAAGTGGGTGTATAAAGTGAAACATAACAGTGATGGTAGCATAAGAAAGTACAAGGCTAGATTGGTAGCCAAAGGATATGCACAAACACATGGGATTGATTATGAGGAGACATTTTTCCTAGTTGCAAAGATGGTAACTATGAGAGTTGTGATTGCGGTGGCTGTAGGTAAAGGCTGGTTTTTACATTAGATGGATGTAAAAAATGTGTTCTTGCATGGTGACTTGTAAGAAGATCTATATATGGATCAACTCACCAAGTTTTGAGGAGACAGGTCACCCAAAGTATGTATGTAAGCTTCATAAGGCTTTATATGGTCTGAAGCAAGCTCCACAAGCATGGCATGACAAGATTGTTGAGTATCTTGTCACTATTGGTTTTCATATGACGACAGATGCAGATCAGTCTTTGTATGTGCGCAAGAGTGATAAGGGTTTTGTGATAATCACCATTTATGTAGATGATCTTATTGTTGGGGGTGACAACTTGGAAGAGATTGAGCATGTGAAAAGTCTTCTCAAAAGGAAGTTTGAGATGAAGGATTTGGGAGATCTGCATTACTTTTTGGGAATTGAGGTCATTCGCACACCTGAGAATATTTGGTTATCACGGAGACAGTATGTATTGGATATGTTGTCCAAGTATGGGATGGCTAATTGTAAGTCATTATTGGTGCCATTAGATCAAAATGGCAAGCTTAGTGCGGATGCAAGTTATGTGTTGGAGGAAATGGAGGCTATTTTGCCAATAGAATTGGAAATCACAAGCCTTCACACATCTTTTGCACGCTTGAATAATGAAGAAGAAACACATGCCCAACGCCTAGCACAACTGGAGATTTTGGATGAGAGGCGACTTTAGGCACTTCAAAATTTGGAGGCTGCACAACAACGGCGCAAGGCAAGGCATGACACTCTCACGAAGAAGAAGAAGAAGCCAGAACTCAAGCAAGGAAGCTTAGTCATGAGGTATGATGGCTGCGTGGAGAAACGGCTAGATAAGAAGCTTCTTCGACGATGGAAAGGCCCCTTCAGGATAAAGCAAAAGTTCAAAAATAACACCTATCTTCTAGAGGATGCAAGTGGCCAGGAGGTTCCCGGTCGTGCCAATGAGTACCGGCTAAAAATATTCTACCCTCGAGCACCATGGCCAGCAGACCCCCCAGACAAGCATGGAGGATCTGCTGGGGGGGGGAAAGATGTGACGTGAAAAATTGATATCTTTCATTGTCAATTTTGTGCATATTTTGATGGTTTCTCAATGGTAATAAGGTGGAAGCTTGTCCAAGAAGATTGCGGTGCCCACAATGGAGTAACGGCGTGGTGATGCGGCGGCTTGGCGGCTACCCCGATAACAGCATTCTATCTTCAAATATAATGGTTTCACTTGATTTAGGGTGCACACATTGTAAATGCCACAAGTATGCTTGATAAATACTTTGGTATGGTAGAGAGGCTAGTGATGTGGAAAATAAAATTGGGCCTTCATGCTCACATGGATTTTAATTGTATTATTAATATGGTATTCACCATAAGGCTACAAGTTGGGGAGTGTGGAAGGCATGTGGAGGAGTGTGTGTAGGTGCATAATTGGGAAAGATTCTTCTAGAATGCCTACATGGAAGAGGAGAATTCCGCCATGTGTAAGTGGGATCTCCACCTACATGTCACTTAGACTTGGCTATTATCTCATCACACTCTCAAAGTCAAAAAGTCTTCAATTTAATAATCAATAGAAGACTTAGCCTAAGAGGACAATTGATGGTGATATCTACCCTTATGTCACTGAAGGGTTGAAGATTTTTATGTTGTAATTTGTAACAATGGAAGAGAGGGTGATTCTCCACCTATAAAAGGAGCCCTCCTCTCCCTTTCAAATCAAGGAATGAGCCTCCTCAATTGAGCATTTTGTGTCATTGCCATTCTCTTATCTTTCAAACTCCTATTCAAACACTCTCCTTACATGTGAATGTCTCATTTAGCATTAGCTCCTCATGCTTAACCCAATTTTGGACCTCTTTGATGATTCATGATAAGTGGGATAAGGAGTTATTATCTTAGCGGGCCTCTGACTTCTCAAGGTAGCCCTTGCCTTATTGCCGCCCTCCTTTGGAGGTACCAATGGTTTTAGCGGTAATGAGCATGTGGAAAGACTTTGGGGACCGTAGGTAAATCTTTACGATTGTCCGCTGAGCAATGTTAACCCTTACCCTCTAGCTTGAATCATGAAGGAGATGAAAGGCAAGAGGCTATGTGAAAATTGAGGTTTCATGCAAAGAGAGAGAAGTGCAGTTTTTGTGGTCCAATACCCAAATTTCAACCATCACTCGGGTATTGGTTTCTTAAATTGATTATATGGCTAGGAAGATCTTTCTATGCTCTTTCCACTCATGTAACTAATTTCTTAATCCCTTACTTTATTGATGATCAGAATTTCTCCCAAAGTTGCTAATTTTTAGGTGAATTTTGGCAGTTCTATAGTCTTGTAGTAAAATGCTCATAACTTTTCACTCGGTTGTCCGTTTTTGAAAGTTTTTATATGGGCGCGAAGATCTCTTCAAGATCTACGCACCTATATAATCTTTTTTTTGCACAGCCTATATGGATTGAAAACTGTAATTCTCTGTGTATCTCTGTTTTTATAGAATTTTGGCAGTTTTATAGTCTTGCAGTAAAATGCTCATAACTTTTCACTCGGTTGCCCTTTTTGAAAGTTTTTATATAGACGCGAAGCTATCTTCAAGCTCTAGTACGCATCTATAAAATCCTCTCTCACACAGCCTATATGGATTTAAAACTGCAATTCTCTGTGTACCTCTGTTTTTATAGCTTTTTGGCCATTCTTTCTTCTTAATCATGATTAATTCCTCCTAATCTCTTATCAAAAGGCCAATCCCATGTGTCTTATCCTCTTGTAAGTGATTGCTATATTCATTTTCTTTAATATGTTCCGTCCAAATCGCCCAATTCGAACGGATGAACCTTACCAATATTCCCCGTATGTTTCCGTTCACATAATCCTGAGTCGGAAGATTTTCTTCCAACAAAGAATCGCCCTCTTGTTTGGAGCTGCAAGACTGGCTGAAATTCTTGCTTCGCCGGAGCCTTTCATCTTCCCTTCCATGAATTATGATCTCACCTTTGATGTGTATATCTTTATCTTATCCTAGGGAGAGAAAGGGAGGTGAGGAGGCTGTGAGGTTTCATACAAGTGTGTTTTGATTCTGAGAAGTGACCGAAGTCCAAACCCCAACTTCGTGTCACAGTACCATGCCCAAGGGGGGACCTCTTTTAGCTCGTACAATGCCTTCTAGAGTCTACACGCTTTGTTTTCTCTAAATTGGGTATCTCAAACTTGGGTGGTTGCACCATAATTCTAATCCTTGAGATGTCCATTTAAAAAAGATGAATTCACATCCATTTACAATACCATCCACTTCCCATGAGCAACTAAGGCAAGTACTATTAGTGTGGGTGAAATAGTGGTCAATCTAGCTATGGGGGAGAATGTCTATTGAAATTCAAACCCTTCAACCTACACAAAAATCTTCACCACCACGAGCCTATTATTAGTGGTGAATAGTGGTCAATCTAGCTAATGCAGAGTGTGCAGGGCACGTTGCAATAGGTTTCCCAGATGGATGGTTTGAAGAGGAAAGGGCGCCTCCAGGCCAGCTACTCACCCATGAGTTTGAACATGATGGGGCGAGCAATGGTGGGTGGCCAGTGGTATCCTCCGTGCTCCCTGGTTTGGTGTTCGCATCGCCACTATCAATGCTTGGCCTTAACGTACGGGCATAGGACATGGATGTCCATGCGGTCCATTATGCGAGTGATAGGGCTGCTTGGAGCCTATCGATCGAGCAGGATGGCAATTGTCTACTTGAACTCCATGCAGTCAAGGGTGTCCCACCAGTTGAGACGTTGAGCAGAGGGTCGACCACCTTGTGCTCCAGTGGTGGCAGTAGTTGAATCTTTCGAGGTTTGGTTGGGAGGGCTGGTGTGTCAGCAAATGGGGATGAAGGGGTGGTCAATGTGGAGGTTCCCATGGTGACGTTTACGTCGAAGAGGGGTGGGGGTTTAATGGAGGCAGACGGGTTGTCATGGAGTGCAGTGTGCATTCCCAACTATAATGATAAAAAGAGTGTTGAGGGTGGGGTTGGTAAGGGGGGTGGTGTGGGAAAATGAATGGGAGGTGAAGAAGTTTGGGGTGGAAAGAGTGGTAGGGCAGATGTGCTAGAGGGTGGTGGGGATGGTGATGGTTGGGTGACGTTACTTGGGGGAGAAGAACTGGGTGGTGGAGCGGGAGGTGAACTTGATGAGGATTGTGATGGTGGCGGGAGGCTGTCTCGTGACTGTCGTTCGCCACACGAGCACCTGTTGTTGCGTCATCTCGATCGTGGGATCGAAAAAAGCCTTAGTGGCTTAATCTTCCTTGGAGTTGTATTCCAGGAGAGGAAGGTGACATCTGAATCATCAAACTGGCAGATGCAAGTGGCGGCCATCACCTCCATTTGCTCATTGCACCTATGGTATAGGATGAGGAGGCTTGAAGTGGAGTAAGGCAGAAGGGCATCGATGCGGAGGGAGAGGTAAGCCTCATTCACCACATGCCATCCCCTACCCTGTAGATATTACAAATCATCTTCCATCCTCTAGGAGGGGTAGCGGTATGGGAACAGACCTTCCGGAATGGATAGGTCTCAGTGGGGTTGGATGGGAAGCCGAAACAGAGAAGGTTACTCCAGTTAATTAAGACAGCTTGGAGAGGGTGGGGAGGAAGCTCGTAGAAGTCATGGGGGTGATTGAAGGAGATGAGGCCCTGAAAATAGAAGTCGGGGATGAGGGTGATGTTGGTGATAGGAAGCTTGGTGAGGAGGTATGTGTAATTCTGGCAGGAGAGAGGATCATCCAAATATACGTGTTAGAGGAGGCTGAGCCGGATGCTCTTGTAATGGAGGTCAACGAGCTGGAATGGGCTTTGTGGGGGGAGGGCAAGGATGGGAAGCTCCGTGGCTATGTCAATAAGGGCTTTGTGGGGGGAGGGCAAGGATGGGAAACTCCATGGCTATGTTGATAAGGGCGTCAACCTTCCTATCCATGGTGCCAAAGGAGGGAAAAGAGGGGGTGGATGGGGGTTGTGCTGCTCTGGCTTCGGCTTTGCTCAGGTGCTCCTCCATCTGGTGGATGGTGTCTTCTGAGATCTCCTGGTAACTCCACAAATTTGCCTTAGTGTGCTCAAGGTCCTCCTCCACTTTTTTTGCTCGATCTTGAGCTTCATGGGCAAGGTCCATGACAGAAAGTTTGTGGTGTGCCCGCTGAGCATCTTGATGGCTTGTTGGAGGTCAGTGATCCAGGCCAGGGCATGCCCGAGCTATTGTGCCTGTTCATCAAATTTGCCCTAGAGCTGGAGGTTATGCAAGTTAACCTAGAAGAGATCTTCAGATATTTGGAGTTCCTGTGCTTTGGCCCCAGCAACATCTCCTACTGTGAAACTACAACCACCTCCTATTGATGGTAGATACAATCTGTCATTTGTGTGATCAATTCTCTCGCCATATGTGAAAATCCTAGGGCAAAGTTAGGCACATCGCCATGTGCTACATGGATGCTCTCAGCGTAGGCCTGGCTGGATTGGAAACTGCGAAATTGTGCCCAGTAGAGAGTGTGTAACGTATTCTACTAGGAAGAATTAGGGGAGGATGGTCCAACCTCTGTGAAAGATGGGAAATCTATAAAGTGGTTTGGGGGGGTGTCTCATAGAGGTTCTACTGGAAGAAATCTTTCTTTTGCTTCTCCTCCTCCTCTGCGGCCTTTCTGCTTGCTTCCTCAACTACCAGCTCCTCCTGTGTAGGGCCTAGGCTGGGTGGTGGGGGTACCGGCTCTTTGTCCTCAGGTTCTTGGTGGTTCCTTTTAGCTGGTGGGGAGTGGGGTGAGGTCTCTGGCAGGGTTAGAGGTGTGATCACTATGCCTGGGCCACTTAGCTGAATGGCACGGGGTAACTCCTACCACCTGGCTCCATGATAAATGACTTTAATAAGTCGCCTGTCGGTTAGAGAGCAGATTGCATGAAGCTCTTTGAAAAGATACTCAGTCCAATTAACCATTTGGCCTTGGTGCACATGGGCCAAGGTAGTCATGATGCCCATGCTAAATCTGTCCGTCCAGCGCGTACTGGAGGGCATGGGCTGGCATAATCAAATCCTCCTATGTGATGTTCACCCACTCCACCCCATCTTTGTTTGGGTTGCCTCTGTATACGCCCCTGGTCAACCTGGGGGCATCAGTGAGCCTAACATACGGCTAGTCTAGGTTGGGGATGTGCAAGGCGTCTTTGATGAGCTCTATGCTGAGCTATACCTTGTGTCTATGGCCTTCATTGTCCAAAACATCCCCGGTGTGTAGGTTGGTGTCATAGGTCTCTATGAAGTACATACTGTTTTAGAGATCTGGCCCCCATGTCTCCAGAATTGGCAATCTCCCTAGGCCCAACTGCTCAATCTTGGTTTATGACCACGGGGTCTACTATGATTGTTGCCCTGTAGCATAGTCGAGTGAAGTAGAGGAGCTTGTGCTCCACCTTGTGGTTGTTCTTCATTAGGAATTGGTATCGCCATTCACTTGCTTCATAAGTGCTTCCTCCAAGAGTGACAATTGTGTGGGGTGGTGGGCATATTCCTCAAATATGCCCCCTACCTTTCTCTTGATAGAGTTATGGTGGAGGTTGCTCCGCTTGCCTTTTTGGACAATCCTTCTTACCATGCCCAATGGTATGACAGGAAAAACATCAATTTTCTGACTGCAGATTGCTATTGGGTTGGAGAAGGAGGCGCAATAATTTGTTGCTGTTGTGCCTGCTTCATAATATAGATCTTAACTTGATTTTTTGATAAAATTTTAAGCTATTTGTGTATTTTTTTGTAAAATTTCAAGGTCTTTAAAGTGTTATAATACATGCCACTTTTTGTACCCACGATAACTATCACTTAAAATGCTCAATCTTGTAGATTAAAAGAGTGGTAGATAAGAGTGGTAGATAGTGAGACATTAGTAGAATGTGGTGGTTAGTCAAAATTGCAAATCCAATGGTTGGATTTTTAATGGTCTCTTTTCCAAAATTCTTCCAGGCTATTAGAAGGCCTTTAAATATAAATAATTTAATTAGTAAAATTACATTTTTGATGTAAATCATTTAAAACTTATAGGGACTAGTATACTTATAATGGTACATCTTTGGGGAAAAAAATTGATCACTCTAAGTATGGAAAGATATTTTTTAAATCATTTCACCATATTTTTTATTATTTTTTATTAATTAGATTGATTTATATTAATTTAAGTTATATTGGGTTAATTTGAGTGTATGTGTATTTTCTATTAGTTACTTGATTTTATTTGAAGTACCTTTCTCCCCCAAATTTTCTCTCCAAGCATTGTCCCAGTTCAGCGTCCCAGTTCAAGCATAAACTAGACAAAACTAGACAAAACTAGACACCCTGATCTTGCAACAACCCAATTCTTATTCTTCCAAGTGAATATAAGAAGTTATTTCTCTAGAAGTGTTTTAAATTTAAATTTAATTCATTTTGATAAAGTGTTGTGGTTTTTCAAATCTAATGTGTTTCAAACCCATGAATATGTAAGAAAATAATGATCAGTATAAGTTAGTACAAACATAAATTTAAGTATAAGTATATATTTAAGTGTAAATAATAATATAATTAACTATGCTAGAAATAGAAGCATGATTTATTATATTGTAATGAAGTGTCATTGCCTTTTAAGTCTATAGATATAAGTATATATAAATATAAAAATAAATATAGCTTTAAGGATAAATAATAATATAAGTAACTATGTAAATAATATAATATAATAATATTATTATAATGTAATATGAAAAAGAATTATGATTTATGGTTTATTATATTTTAATGAAGTGTCCTTTATTTACTAGAGTATAAACATAAGGTATTAAAATAAATATAAATTTATAGCTATTTGTAAAAGTACAATAATAAACATAAGTATAAATTTATTAAAAATATTATAAATTTGAGTGTAAGTATAAATATGAGTATAAGTTAGATCAAACTCATTTATACTATATATTCTCTAGCCCTCCATTTGTGTGCTAGCTCTCCTCACCACTACCCATCATGGCCGCCTCCCCTACTTTCGCTGTGTGGATTAGCAACACTCAATATGCTCACCTTTGGGGACCAAATCTACCCCAAGTTTTTTAAGAGTTTAGACCTTGAGGCTGCCATTACCACCTTAGACCCAGACTCTACCTTGCTAGCTTCATTTTGCACAGCAATCAGTGACTTTACCTATTCTATCCCAAACTCCACCTTGAGTTGGATTCCTTTGGAGTTCCTCTTCGACATGAAGAATGGATCCAAACATAAGAAGGCAGTGAACAGAGCTCTACCTCATGTCAGACATCTCCGCACTACTACTATCCCGACCTCCAATGAAGAGCACATCCCACTCAATATCATTGAGCAGGATATTGCTTTTGCTATCTACATCCTGAACTCTGATGTTCAAGAGCCTGAGGATGATGACATCCCTATTCTCCCACTGGTGGAATACATAGACAGAGAGCCAAAGGAAACCACTCTAGACCTTGTCGTTGAGGCCACAGAGAGCTCTCGCATGGCGCTTACATCCATCCAGCCTCATGAAACCCAAAGTCACGACCCACCACTAGCTTCATTGAGTGCCATCACCATCAAAGGGGTGGAGTACCTCCTCATGCAGGATGTGTTGGAGCTCTTGTAGTTGAGGGAGGAGGAGCTCTACAGTATAGTTGTGCAAGATGCCATTGATGAGTTCTTGGATTTTGATTTTCAAGAAGCCCTACCGCCCGCAAGTTGATGAGGTAGGATGATATGATGAACTGTAATGTAGATGGCATCTCTGCGATCATTGCCGTCCAGAAGCAGATTCAGGATGCAGCTCCTCAATATGAGATTTCAGATGAAGAGCTTGAGCACTTGCAGGAGGAACTTTTTGGACCTCGACCATAGCATGCGACCCCTGTTGTCAAGTCAGCAGATGATGGCAGACCCATTCCCCAGGAGCAGATCTAGAGGCACCCTTGTAGAAGGAGCTCAACAATGCAAAGAAGGTAACTTCCTTTTACCAAATGCTCCCCAAATTTGATATATGGGGCCTCTATGGCATGTAGACCCCACACATTTGATGCCATGCCCACATCAGAGGCCTGTAAGGGCTCTGTTCGAAGGCTCGCGTGAGAAGACCTGGTTCTGCAACAAAAAACTAGGCCTTCTCATGCAAGCCTTCAGAGAGAGACCTTATAGGCCTCTGATGGGCATGTCGTCACATGTGTGGGGTCTACATGCCATAGAGGCCCCATATATCAAATTTGGGGCCATTCTGTAAAAAAAAACTTCTTCTCCCATGCATTGCATGATCAACGCTGACATTATTGGTGAGCAGGAAATTGTGTATCTTGATGAATTTGCATCAAGGCTCAGAGTGGAAGGTCTGGGGGACAAGGAAGGGTTTAGGACTTTGTGCTAAAGGAGTACATTGGTAAACTCGCCAATGATGTGATAGTCTTCCATAAGAGTTGCTCTCTAGGTTATGCGGAGAACTTTTTAAAGCTTAAAGTACTTACAAAGGGTGCTTCATTCAATCTTATTCCAACTAATTCAAGTTTAGAAAAAGTTGTTCTACTTCGACACTCAAAGTTACTTTATTTGTTCTCAACTCAAAGGTGGGGCCCATTACATTTTGAGGTGGCCCGTGGCATTGTTGCGGGGGTACAGGATTCCACCGTCATCAGGATGGAGCTTGAAGGGTTCAATGTTTTAGAAGCCTAGGATATATCCATGATGACTATGTAACCTTTAATGACTATGTTTTGATGATTGTAAATTTTTATGCTATGAATGAAAATTTGGGTTACGGAGTTTTTTGTTTAATACATGTCTTGTAATGTATTTTATTAGTCGACTCAAGAAAATAAATTCAAATTACACATGCAACTTAAATGAAAATTGTAGCCATTTAAAGACACAAATATATCAACAAATTATATAAACTCAAATTAAAAGAGACTTATTTGCACCACAAGATAAGAGCACAAACTTTTTATATTTCATCAAGCTTTACATAGCTTTTGAGAATTACATTCACGCAAGATAAATAAAAATATAACTAAAGATCTTGGCTCGGAGGATCTCTCCAGCGTCGTCGCACCAACTGCATGTCCTTTTCAGTGATGGTGACCCTCCTCGCATGGACAGCTGCAAACACCGTGTCACCAAAAAAATCCACTATGTATGCCTTCTCAACCTCCTAGAGTGCCTCCAAGGCCTGATCTGTCCACTGCATAGGTAGTGGGCTTAATGTTGCAGAACCCAAAACCTCATATGTCATGATGACGGAGTTGTTCAGATCCTGCATGATCTCTTTTACCACACGTTGGAAGGACAACTTCGGCAAGAGTAGCTAGACTATCTTTTGTTATTGCCTAATCTCATAGAGAGCGACAATGCTAGGCCTCCACCTGCGCTTGCGATGTTGCTAGTGAATGGTGGTTAGACGACGGGGATACTGCATGCCCCACCTTAGGGGGCCAGACTCTCTTAGCAGTTTACTTGGTGTGAGCCATGATCTTGGAGGTGAGGGAGAGAAATGAAAGATGAAAAATGAGGTGAAATGAGGGTCACTTCCATACTTATAGATGAAAATTTATTTTTGTTTAAATTTACCTCTAATACATAAATTTGATAATTTTTTAATTTTAAAAAATACTTTTCCTAATTAGAATGAGCTCAAATTTTATGTGTAGATAGAAGTATCATAAACCACCTCCTACATAAAATATCAACCCCATAAGAGGCCTGTAGGGCCGTTGTCTGAAGGCTTGTGTGTAGAGACCTACTTAAAAAAAAAGAAGGTCTCCACACACAAGCCTTCAAACAAGGGCCCTACAGGTCTCTGATGGTTTGATATTTTATCTAGGCCATATGATCTATGCACAGAAAAAAATTTAACCCATTCTGATCATTATACACTATGCATCAATTTTTTATTGGGAAAATAAATATTATCGTATAAAATAGCACTTGCACATACACATAGACTTGCTTGCACATGCATTATCATGATGTAAACCACATGATCTATGCATATAATAAATTTTAGCCCATTATGATCACTGGACACCATGCATCCATTTTTTCTCAGAAAATTTATAAATATACACCTCCCCACATTCTCATGCATATGCAAATAAAGAAGCACCTACACATGCACATGCACTTGCTTGCACATGCACATGTAAATTTTTTTCTATGAAAATATAAGAATATACACTAACATTGAAAATAAATAAAACTTAAAATATCCAAATCAATGGGCAAATCGAATACATCACATTAAGGACACAACATTGGAAATAAAGAAAACTTAAAATATCCAAATCCAATACATCGCACCAAGTACAATTAGTTGAGTAGAACTGGACAAAAACATGAAAACACAAAACGATACACGAGCATTTACACAGATCTTAAAACCATGTCAATGCATAACCATTGTTACAAATCCTACAAACAAGATAGAGATCCGAGGGCTTGAGTGTGATGTGCCGGGCATGGATGGCTAATAGCTAACCATCATGCATGTTTTTGTTGTACAATATCTAGTATCTCTGTAAGTTAAAAAAATCTTAAGTACTTCATGGTCCTCCTTTGGTACGTCAAATGTAGCAAGCCACCATATTTCATTCTCTGATTGCACACTGAAATATTTTGGATGTTTTGAATTGATGTTGGGATCCAATTCCCTATTCATTAGTGTCAAGCTAACACATTCAAGCTTTTGGCTCTTAATGGCTTCACTCTCATCAAGAAGTTCAAAACAAATTGAAGATTACCTCTGCACTCTTTGATAGACATGTTGTAGAACCTCACCATTGATGCTTTGTAACTTACGTACATCCAATATAAGGTTATTTTCTACATGTAATTTGAAGGGCACTTCCTTTTATCCAGACTTAAGAATCTGTGTCTGTTCCAAATGTATTGGCTCACCAATTGTGTCTGAGACTTTTGCATTAAAATATTTTGGTGCCTACTTCACATGGAACACTTTAGGCATGGGCACCAGCCATCTGTTGTTAAGAACAGCCTTAAACCCTACATCTAATTGCTTATAAATCAGAGCATAGGATTTGGAGCTAATCCCAACCTTGTGACATATGCCTTTAGCATCTGTAGCTGTGAAGGTATTACTTACTTCCTTCAAGCATACTCTTGCAGCATCATCACCAATGGTTTTGAATTTGGGTTTTTTCAATGCAGACTTCACTATACCTGTGCTTAGGACCTTTATAATTGCATCATCAACCTCTTCACACTTGGGTTGGAAAACATTTTCTTCATGTTTTCACACTATGTATAGACTCACCGATTATATTGCCCATTCCCTTTGGTAAATTGATGAAGTGGTTTGAGCAACCTCACACGCTCACGTGTTTCTTTGGTTTTCATTGAGGGTCTAGCAACAACATTCTTTGCAAGAATTGCAATCATCTTTTTGTTCTCTTTCTCCAAACCCTACATTTTGCAATGTAGTTTTTCATTGTCTACCTCAATAATATGCACCGCATTTTCCATAGCATGCACCGCATTTTCCATAACATGCATCACATCTTGCAGACTCCAATTCTCTCTCTCCTTTTCACTTAGTGATTTTGTGAGCTCCTTGATCCTTGCATCCATACCCATCATGGTGTGCTGAACATCTGTGTAAACACATCTGTGTAAACACTATGAGTGTGCATTGCTAGCCTCCTATGTATCCCAATAACCTTACATTGCTTTCACACACATACTTAATGAAAGATGTAAGCCCACGAAATTGTGGAGGACTTTAGGTAATTGGATCGGGTGGATAAATACACCCCTCAAGATCGACATGTTTTTTCCTTGCATTTCTCTCTTGTTGCATTAGCTCTAGTTGCTTTTCACTTGTTGCCGTTCTCTTGTATAGTGGTACATACTCGGGCTCCAATTGGAAGTGAATGTCTCTCTTCCTGTTTCGGTCTACATTCTAAAATTAGCATTTAGACAAAACACAGCTATTAACAAAAAATTAGCTTTTATCCATTTTTACAACTCAAAAATTTAACAAATAACACAACTTTAACTAGAAATAACATTATTGAACACAACGTTAACTAGATATAACTTCAATATAACCTAGAACTAAATCATAACTTTTAATCAAAATAACACACTTGTTTCAACCAAATAACATAGAAATAAGATCATGAAACTCAACTATTAACTTCAACTTCACACATAACTAAATGACATTTAGAATAATAATATGGTCATAATAGGAAAGAAAACATCATTAAACACAACTATTAACCCTAAATTAGCTTTTATATATTTGTATAACTCAAAAAAATAACAAATAACACAGCTTAAATGAGAAATAACACACTCAGAAAATCACTTATGAATAATTCAAATAACACAAAAATAACATCATTAAACTCAATTGTTATCTTCAATTTCACATGTGACACTTCTTTGATTCTTTTACAGAGATTAATGAACATAAAAATGATTGAAAGGGGAAGATGAATATGTGGTTCCAACCAAATAATCAACATACGCTTCAATTTCTCTATTACAAAAGAGAAGAAACCCCATGATTGAGAAGATCTAAAGTCATTGATGTGGTTTAGGAGCGAAAGAAAGCTTTTGAGCATAACAACTAAAGAAAACAAACTTAGATTTGAATTTTCTCTGTATAAAGGGGGGCAAGTGAAAAACCTAAAGCCATATCTCATTAAAGCATACTAAAATTGCCCTACATTGAAAACCTTATTTTTCTTATTCTAAAAATCTAGGGAAGTCTCTAAATGAAGAAAAAATTCATAAACCCCTGTATACTTAATGAAAATTGATGAAACTTAACAACCACACTCTTAGAGCATAGAGGTAGGCATGGGTAAAAAGAAATCTGATGTCTACATTAAGTTATTCCGTTTTTAAACTTCTCCCATTTTGAAAAACGTAAATGCAATCTATTTTTAAGGATAGAGTAGCGAAGTTAGCTCCCTTGGGGGAGTGGAAATCAACGTGACCATCTCTAAAAGTAACCTCTGAGCTAGAGAGTATCCAAGTCAAAGAAAACATGAATCCACTGGTAGATCTTCTATCTGAGATACTACCAGCCCAATCAGCATCTGTGTACCCATGTACACATATCTCTGTCCCAGTCTCATAGAATAGTCCACAATGCAAAGTAGACTTCACATACCTTAGTATGCGTCTCACTGCATCCAAATGCAGTTTCCGTGGAACCTGCATAAACTGACTCACCAACCCAACAGCATAGCTCAAATCTGGTCTGGTGATCGTCATGTAGATCAAACTTCCTACTATGCGTCTGTACATAGTAGGATCCTCCAAGATCTCTCCTGAATCTGCACTCAACTTGCCATTCTGATCCAATGGCACAGAAATAGGCTTACAGCCTATCATACCATACTTGGACAGCATGTCCAAGCCATACTGTCTCTGCAGTAATCCAATACCATGTGGTGACCTAATCACCTCAATGCCCAAGAAATATCTGAGCTCCCCCAGATCCTTCATCTCAAACTTTTGTCTAAGCAAGATCTTTACATCAAAGATCTCTGCATCATGGTCCCCTGTAATGATCAAGTCATCTACATAGATGACAACAAGCACAACCCCTCTATCACCATGTCTCACATACAATGAGAAATATGCATTGGCTACATGAAAGCCAATAGTGACAAGATACTCAGAAATCTTGTCAGACCATGCTCTTGGTGCTTGCTTTAAGCCATACAAGGCTTTCTTCAACCTGCAAACATGCTCAGGGTGACCCACATCCTCATAGCCAGGTGGCTGCAACATATACACCTCTTCTTGCAAATCCCCATGCAAGAATGCATTCTTTACATCCATCTGATGTAAAGACCATTGCTTTGACGCAGCCACTGCTATCACAACTCTCACCGTTGCCATCTTGACAACTGGGCTGAAAGTTTCCTCATAATCAATCCCATATGTCTGCGCATATCCTTTGGCTACCAATCTAGCCTTGTACCTGTTTATGCTTCCATCACTGTTATGTTTAACTTTGTACACCCACTTGCATCCAATGGCTTTCTTGCCTTCAGGCAATTGCACTAAGTCCCAAGTTTCATTTCCATATAGTGCATCCATCTCCTCATCCATAGCTTTCTCCCAACACACATTTCCAACAGCCTCATCAATGCATGTGGGCTCTACAACCTGCACAACCTTTGCCATATATGCATACTGATGTGCCACATAACCATCATAGGTAAATCTCTGCACAGGATTTCTCACTCTCCCAGATCTTCGCAGCTTCTCATTCATGGCTTCCATAGCCTTCTTTACACCAGGTGTTCTCATAGCTGGGATCCCAAGCTCCTCATCAAGGCTCATATCTGAGCCACTAGACTCTCCATCAACATGAGAATGCCCTGCAGAAATGTCAGGCATACCAAGGGGCTCAACCACTTTCTCTTTTCCTTTACGTGATGTACTAATCACATTTGTAGGGCTGGTATTATGACGCAGCCTGCCACTCCATGGTCTATCAATAGACCCACTAGATGAGGACTCTCCTGGTCCACTCAAAGACTGTGATTGCTGACCTGCATTCTGTGCAACCACACTTCCACTCACATCAGCCCCAACAGCTTCTTTTTCAGCAGCATACCAGCTGCTCATCTCATCAAAGACAACATCCCTGCTTACCCTCAACTCACGTGTAGCAGGGTTATAACACCTGTATCCCTTTTGCTCAAGGGAGTATCCAATAAACACACATTTTTCAGCTTTTGGATCCAGCTTAGTTCTCAGCTCATTTGGCACATGCACATATGCAATGCATCCAAAGACTTTCAGATGAGACAAATCTGGTTTTCTGCCACTAAACCTCTCCTCTGGAGTTACATCATGTATGGCTGCAGTTGGAGTCCTGTTCATGATGTATACTGCTGTAGAAACAGCCTCAGCCCAATAGCAATGCGGCATATTCTTCTCTTCCATCAATGCTCACGCAATCTCAGCAATGTGCCTGTTTTTCCGCTCAGCAACTCCATTTTGCTGCGGAGTGTATCTGCATGTATACTGTCTCCGAATACCATTCTTCCTCAAAAATTCAGAGAACTCATTGGAGAAGTACTCTCCCCCTCCATCTGACCTTAGGCACTTTACATATTTCCCTGTTTGCTTTTCAACCAAAACTCTGAAATTCTGAAAGTGAGTGAACACTTCACTCTTCTCCTTCATGAAATATACCCACACTTTCCTCGTGTGGTCATCAATGAAAGTGACATAGTACCTGTAGCCTCCCATAGACTTGGTCTTCGTAGGACCCCATACATCTGAATGCACAACATCTAGTGCATTTCTGCTCACATATCTGTTGCGTGGAAACACATGCTTTGTTTGCTTCCCAAATTGGCATGCTTCACATATTTTCTGCATACCTTCCACTTTAAATTTTGGCAGCCCTGTCACAATTCCTTTTGTCTGCATAGACTTCAATCTCTGCACATTTACATGTCCAATTCTTTTATGCCATATGTCTATGTCTGCAACAACTCCTGAACCATTTGCAAACATCGCAGCACTCATTTCAGGCATGTCTACATTCAATGTAAACATTCTGCCCACTCTGTTGCCTTTTGCAACCAACCTGCACTTGTCTTTGAAATCTTCAACATAACACCCATCAGGGTTAAACCGAACCTGCAAACCCTGCTCAATCATCTGGCCAACTGAAACCAGATTCTTTGTTATGTTCGGTACATGAAGTACATCTGCAAGGTACTTCACTTTGCCATCCTGCATAGACAATGGCACATCTCCAATGTGGGCAATTGGATGAGCAGTGTCATCCCCTGTTTCCACAAAACCTGGTCTTTCCGGGTTTTTCATCTCCTTGAACCACTCCCCATGACTCGTCATGTGGTTCGAAGCGCCTGAATCCACATACCATACATTATCTTTTTGTGCTGCATCAACATTTTCAGACATGGCATTCACGACATGCTGCATAACAAACAACCTTTCATTGTCCTCATTATTTCTGCTTGAGGATGCATAGTTGTTTTGCTGCACTTTCCCATTTTGCATGTCAGCCTGCTTCTTATAACATTCTGACTGCACATGTCCAGGCTTACCACAATAATAGCATTCACGTGCATCATTATATTGCCTTTGCCAATTTCCACGGCCTCTTTGACTCCTCCTGCCTCTGAATTTGCCTCTTCCACCTGCGTGTTGTTGTTGTTGTTGATTCTGGGACTGTTGTTGTTGCTGCCTGCTGCTGACAATAATTTTGATTACCTGTTCGGCCACCTCCTTGACCGCGTCCACGGCCTCCTCTACCTCGTCCTCTTCTTGAACTCGTGTAGAAGGCCTGTTGCTCTGAACTGTTCTTGCTTTGTGAAGACTGTTGGTCTTCACCCAAGCTCTTCTCTTTGATAATCAGCATAGACACCAAATCTGTAAAGTTGGGAATGTTTTCCCGAGTCTAAATAGATGTCTTAAACGCCTTGTATTGTGGCCCGAGACCACGTAGACAGACTTCCACCTTGTCATCATCATCTACTGACACACCAATAGATGCAAGGGATTCCACAATACCCTTTATCTTCAACGCATAGTCATTCACAGACATGCTCTTTTTCTCCACAGTATGAAGTTCATTCTTCAACTGTATCTTACGTGCCTTGGTATTTGTTTCATAAAGCTTTACCAAGGTGTCCCACGCCTCCTTGGGGGACTTGGCATCCTGAATGTGCCCAATCATGGTGTCCTGTATACTAATGGATAGCCAATACATAACCTTCCTGGCTCCTTGGTTCCAGTCTTTAAACTCTTTCACATTTGCAGCAGTAGGATTTATGTCCGGTATCTCCGGTGCCTCTTCATGTTCACCTTCTATGTAGTCCCAATAGCCTTTTCCCATCAGGAAATTAGTCAACCTGAACCTCCAAGCATGGAAGTTATTCTTATCCAGCTTCTCAGCCACAATCTGTGTTATGCCATCATTAGACATCTTGCCAAACACATAGTTTTACCAGAAATTGCACTTTGGTTTTTCTTGCACAAATGCTGTATTTTCTGCACAGCGGTACTGTAGTGCACTCAAATGTCACAACCAGTGACCTCAATGTGCATACATACACCCAATGGCAACTGTAGACCTCTTTGCAGCACCCACAGTGTCTGCACAGTCAATCTGTCTTCCTGCAGTTCTTAAAACAGAGTTCTGCAGAGAATCGATAACTTACCCGCAATGCTCGAAATCGCCTGCTTTCTGAAAAACGGAGGTCCAGACGCGCCCGAAACGCGTTTTCGGCCCGAAAATTTCAGTCCGAAGGATTATATAGTTGCCCTGTAGCTTTACTCCCGCGAAGAAAGCTCCTCAATCAGAGACCGTTTGCCGGTGCCTCCCGTAGAGCTCCCGACAAGGGTGTAGTCACCA
The DNA here is from genome assembly GCF_041138505.1 of Cibotium barometz. Taxonomy (NCBI): domain Eukaryota; kingdom Viridiplantae; phylum Streptophyta; class Polypodiopsida; order Cyatheales; family Cibotiaceae; genus Cibotium; species Cibotium barometz. The sequence goes on from NC_141049.1 coordinate 47,062,979, forward strand.
ACACAAATAGGAAAGAGTAGTTGAAGCTCTTACCCTCGTACCGCTTCCTGTGGTTCTCTTGCTTGCAGCTCAGCCCTTAGCACGAACCAGGCTCTGATACCATGAAAAGATGCAGGGGGGAAGAGAGCTTGAGCTCTTGCAAGCATACACACACACTCACAAAACCCTAATAGAGAACACACAAGGTGAGAGGCTGAAAATCTTCTTCTTCTCTACTCAACACTCAACACACCATATACAAGAATAAGAGTACATAATAATATGGAAGGTACTCAACCAATACATACATGGGTTCTCTATAGTGTGAACCTGACTAAATGAGCTGGCGCTATAACTATGCCAGTCTCTAGAGTGGCTGTCACACAGCCTGTCATCCCACTGGCCGCATATCACCCAAGATCTCACCAACCATGCCAGTGGTGTAAGTGTGGGGCCTATCCCCCAGGTGGGTCATCAGTGGCCACCGCCTCACTAGACGAGCTCGATATCTCAACAAGCAAGTGTGTCAAAGTAGGGTATCTTGGACTGCGTAAACCAGTTCATTTTGGATGCATACAGTTCATTTTCTACATCAAAAGTGAAGTTCATTGTGTACTTTGGAGTATCTGGAATACTTATTGGAGTGTGGTTGAGCTGAGGAAGGCTCATTTACAGATTTGGACTTGTACGGAAGGTGCATTTGCATTGAGCAAATATGTCGGATAATCTAGTACAAATTGTGGGTGAAAACTTGGATAGAAAGAACTTCCAGGCATGGAAGTACAGGATTAAAAGTTTTCTGAAGGGAAAAGGTTTTTACAGGTGCAGAGCCAGAGCCGGAACTACCTCGACAACCTACACAGCAGCAGCTTATAGCTCATAAGCAATGGTCAGAAAGAGCATACAAAGTCTTGCATTATATGTCTATATGTATTTCGGATGCTATACTCATACATATACATGATGCTGAGAATCCCAAGGATGCATGGGATACATTGGTAAAGTTGTTTGATACAGACACTAGTGCTTGCAAGTCTCAATTGCGACAACAGATTCATAATTAATGTGAAACAGATTAGAAGGAGCATCCATGATTATGTACAAGAGATAAAGAAGTATGCAGATGCATTGGCAACAATCAATGCCCCCATGCTTGATGATGATTTGGTAGACATTACCTTGCGTGGTCTTGGCAAGGAGTATAAATCTTTTGATACATCTATCTCGGTTCGGAGTACAAGTTTACCAGACTTTGATGAGTTGGTTTCACTCTTGCTTGTTGAGGAAATCAAACTCAGTGACTCCTTTCAAGATGCATTTACTAGCCATGATGATAATGGCAGAAATCAGGCTTTCTACTCATCACAAAGAGGATTTAGAGGCAGGGGGAGATTTGCATCACGTGGCTGTGGTAATGGTCGTGGATGGTAGGACAGGTCATCACAACAGAATTTTCAGCCTACATATGGTGCTAGAGGTGGTCGTGGATATACATCTCAGAGAGGCAGAGGTAATCCTCGTGGTGGTGGAGGACGTTGGCAAGGCCAACAAACATCTATGCACAAGATGTGGAATGCCATTACTATGGGAAATTTGGTCATATGGCACGTGATTGTTTTCGCAAACAAAATGATTTGAGAGGGGGTAGAGCACAACATGGTGGATATTATGCACAACATGGTGGTGGAAATTATGCATCAAGCAGCAATGATGGCAGTGCAAATCACTTGTTTGCCATGAAACATGTTGTGGGATCTATGATGACAAATGGTGAAAATGATGACACTTGGTATATGGACTCTGGAGCATCAAACCATATGACTTGTCATGGTGAATGGTTTGAGCATATGAAGCCTATGGATGTGAAAGGCTATGTGGAGACATGAGATGATACCCAGCATGCCATTACACATGTTGGAAGTGTACCATTGGTTATACACAATGGTGAAACAAAGTCTATGGTAGATATCTTGTATGTGCCTTCTATTACAAAAAGTTTGGCCTCAGTTGGGTCAAATGGTGGAACAAGGATTATAGGTTCGTTTCAACGAGCATGGTTGCTTCGTTGAGGATTTCAAAAATGGATGTAGAGTCATTGCCAAAGGCAAGAAAGAAGGCAGGCTATTTAAGCTAGATGCTGGGATTCCTGAGTTGAAATCAGCCATGTTCGAGAAAAGCCAAAATGTGGTACAGGACATTGATATGTGGCATAAAAGGATTGGACATGTGAATATACAAAGGTTAAAGAACATGCAGGCAAGAGGCATTGCTAGTGGGATGCCTAGATTCAAGTATGATGGGAATATGCATGTTTGTGAAGCTTGTCAGTTTGGAAAGCAGGCGAGGTTGCGGTTTCCTAAAGAAGGCAACATGAGTAGCAGGCCACTTGAGATAGCAGGTCCTGCACAAAACCCATCCATTAAAGAAGGCAGTTTATATTATGTGACATTCATTGATGATTTCAGCATAATGACATGGATTTACTTTCTCCGAGAGAGAAAAGTGAAGTGTTGGGAAAGTTTATGGATTTCAAAGCTTTTGCAGAAGCAATATGGCTCTTGGATAAAATGTTTGAGGACAGATGGAGGTGGTGAATACACCTCACATGCTTTTGAGCATTTCTTGAGAAAGCATGGCATAAGAAGGCAATTAACTTGCAGGTATACACCTCAGCAAAATGGTGTTGATGAGAGAAAGAATAGAGTCATTTGTGAAGTGGCCAGGGCGATGCTCAATGAAAAGAGCATTCCAGATCATTATTGGGCAAAAGCATGTGCCACTGTAGTGTATATACTTAATAAGACACCCACAGTAGCCATACATGGAAGTACGCCAGAGATGCGGCTTATAGGTTTTAGGCCAGACATTGGACACCTCAAAGTGTTTGGTTGCATAGCTTATGTACATGTGCATGATGAGAGAACGAGGAAGTTGGATCCTAAGGCAGAAAAGTGTGTGTTTGTTGGATATGCACAGGATCACAAGGCATATAAATGCTACAATCCACGAACTAGGCAAGTGGTTATCTCACAAGATGTGGTGTTTGATGAACTTGCTAGTTGGTACAAAGCAAAGGATGAGGGTGTCATTGAGTCACTTAATGCTGATGTGCATGTGAACTTGCCAACAAGCAAGTTCTAGTTCTACTTCTATGTGTGGGCCAGCGGAGTCAGAGAGTAGCACTGTACGTCCATGGTCAGGATGTTTGAGGCATGAGAGTGTGAGCACTCGGAGTAGTGCTATGGATAAAGGGAAAAAGAAAGTCGAAGGAATTGGAATTACAGGTTATGAGTCGTCAAATTCAGAGAGTTTGGATGAGGAGCTTGTCATACCCGTTTTACGCACACCTGGTGCAAGGCAGGATAGATATGTGCCACCACACATGCTAGAGTGACAGGTGTTCAGAGTGATCCGCATGCATTGCGAAGATCCCAAAGGGTCAGATATCCAATTGACAGGTTGACATATCGTGATTTTTCTATGCATTACGCATATATGACTTCTTTGGTGAAGCATGTGGAACCTACATGCTATACAGAAGCTATTGGGAAGCATGTATGGGAGAAGGCAATGGATGTTGAGATGGACGCATTAGTTCATGAAACATGGGATTTGGTTGCATTACCACCACAGGACAAAAATGTCATTGGTTGCAAATGGATTTACAAAGTGAAATGCAAGTCAGATGGTTCCATTGAACGCCATAAAGCAAGATTGGCAATTAAGGTTCATGCACAAACCCAAGGCTTGGACTATGATGAAACATTTAGTCCAGTTGCAAAGATGGAACAGTGAGAGCAGTCATTACTATGGCTACAACAAACGGTTGGGAAATGCATCAAGTGGATGTGAAAAATGCATTTCTAAATGGTGATCTACAAGAAGAAGTGTATATGGCACAGCTAGAAGGATATGTACACCCAAAGTATCCCACTCATGTATGTAGATTGAAGAAGGCATTATATGGTTTGAAGCAAGCACCTCGTGCTTGGAGTGATAAGATGAGAAGATATCTTATCTCCCTTGGATTTCAGGTTTCTACAGCAGACTCTTCACTCTATGTGAAGAGAACAGATCATGGGATTGTTTTACTTATCATCTATGTGGATGACTTGATTATCACAGGAGATCATGGTACAGATATGATGCATGTCAAGAAAGCATTGAGTGGGCAGTTTGACATGAAAGACTTGGGTGAATTGAGATACTTTCTTGGAATTGAAGTGACCAAAGACCATGCAGGTACATGGTTAGTGCAATGCCAATATGCATTGGATATGTTGGCAAAATATGGGATGACAGGGTGTAAGGCAATGAGTACACCTTTGGAGCATAATGTGAAGTTGCGGGGGGCTGATTTTAATGAGGAGTTGGATGATCCTTCTATGTACAAAAAGATGGTTGGTAGTCTCATTTACATGACTATCACACGCTCGGATTTGAGTTATGCTATGGGGCTAGTAAGCCAGTTTATGCAGAGCCCCAAAAAACCTCATTTGGATGCAGTGAGACGCATTATGCGATATTAAAGAGCACTGCACATTATGATCTTCTTTATGAGCATGGTAAAGGCTTGGATATACATGGCTACACAGATGCTGATTGGGCAGGTAGCTCATATGACAGGAGGTCTACTAGTGGTTATGTCTTTACACTTGGAAGTGCCGTGGTGAGTTGGAGTAGCAAGAAGCAACCTACTGTTTCTTTATCCAATACAGAGGCTGAATACAGGGGTGCAGCCATTGCTACTTGTGAAGGAGTATGGTTAAAGGGTCTCTTGGCTGATTTGGGTGAGCCTATTGATGGCAAAGTTGTCATTCATTGTGACAACATGAGCAGCATACAGTTGGCCAAGAATCCAGTGTTTCATGCGTGGACCAAACATATAGAGATCCATTATCACTTTGTCAGAGAGAAGGTGCTGGATGGTACAGTGGATCTACAGTATGTGAAGACTGAAGAGCAGGTGGCATACATCTTTACAAAGCCACTTAGCAGGGAGAAGTTTGAGTACTTCCGTACTATGTTGGGAGTACGTGGGATAAGCTTGAGGGGGAGTGTTGAGAGCTTTGATAGCCCAAGCTCATCTACATCTTCATCTATGGCAGTACATCATGAGCTTGAGAGGGGCTGTTGAGATTCACAGTGTGTGCCAGCTATGCTATGTGCTGGCATGTTAGGTAGCAGCATGTGTGAGACATAAATGACCGCGTCCAGCTGGTCATAGTGTGTGGACATTAGCTAGGGTTAGTAGTGTGTCTTGTGTATTATGGATGATGGCTTTATACATTGTGTGAGAAGGGATATGGCTTCCCTCTATGGTTAGGGTTTGCAATATACATTAGGGTTTGCTCCTGTGTGTGTGTCTTCTCTCCTTCTACCTGTTTTTCAACAGGGTGTATCTCATATAAAAGGGAAACATTTCAAGCAGTGAAATCATATCACTTGCACACATCTCAAGCCTCTTTATGAGTACAAGTCTTAATCTTGTAACCTAATTGTGCTTGAGTCTATTACACATACTCATCATCATGAGTTCAGTTAGGTATCATCCACCTTAGATTAGTCATGTTAATTGTGTTGTCATTAGAGTAGGATTAGAATCTAATTACGTAGATGTTTGTCATTAAGAGATCTTGATACATATTTTTAACTTAAATTTTCTCATTCGGCTTTCCATCACCAAAAGGTGGAGGGAAGACACGAGAGAGGTGTATTATTTTCACGTTGTTCCCTCTCTGCAAATCTACCTTCAAATAACAAATTGCCAAAAACAAGGTTATTCTTTGATACCATGTAAGAATATAAAATAGAGGAAGCTAGATCAACACAATACAAAGCACTAAATTGTAGAAAGAAGATTGTAGAAAGAAGTGGAAAGTAAACAATATTATTATTTGTGAAAACTTGATATTACAAAGTGTGCTCTTCGTAAGGCGATTTGATGGCTAGGGTCCGCATGGACGTAAGCCGGCCATGTTGGCCAACCCATGACTTGGTCCAAAATGACCAACTAACCACATCATCCGACTAGGACCATATTAGACTATAATAAAGTCCCATAGACACGTTCTTAGACTAATCCTTTTGTCTAGCTTATCTCTACCAAGAAAATTAATATAGCTTATGAGTTTTGTGAATTAATTTGGTATCTTGCAATATTTTTCCCAAAATCTAAAGGATTTTATGCCACCTCATTCCAATGAAAACTCTCTCTCTCTCTCTCTCTCTCTCTCTCTCTCTCTCTCTCTCTACTAATTCATAACATTCTATTTAGAAATTTAGCATAATCATCATGCCATTTTTTTCTACACATTATATAATAATGGGATTATTGACATTTACAAACAAGATGTATTGGATAGAACCTATTATTCTATTAACTTAACCTCACTCCTTATCAACTTCATGATGCATGAAGTAATTCCTTTATTATTGTGGATGTGTTGCTAGTGTTTCTCACTTCCACATTCTACATAAGCACTTCTTATAAGCATTATTTCTCTTATTAGGTTTAATTCTCATTCAAGCACATCATGTTTACATGTAGTGTACTGAGAAATGCATAACTCCTTGAAATTCTTGACTATATATTTGTTACTTTTATACCTTGAAATTACACATCAATTGGTCTAGTATGAGAGTATGTTAAAACTGGTGGTGGTGTTATATTTTAATACAAAATCCACACTTCTTAATTTTCATGTTGAAAAGTGAATAAAGTTACATTGATTGAATCTAAAAATCCTAACAACTCATTAACCCTCTCTCTCCTGCTATGTTTATAATTGGTCAATTTGTCCTACAAATGTTTCCTCCTCCATTTTTTGTACACCCTAGAAGCCTTAATCTTCTTTCCATTTGTATACCACCAACACTTTCTATGATGGAAGGTGTTTGCCAGAATTTGATTAATTGCTTCAATTATGACTCATTAAGAAATGAAAGGTCTAGACCTAGATAGGAACATTTGAGAGTCAAAGAGAGAAATAAAGAATATCTTTCTGTGTGTGTGTGTGTGTGTGTGTTTGTGTGTGTGTGTGTGTGTGTGTGTGTGTGTGTGTGTGAGAGAGAGAGAGAGAGAGAGAGAGAGAGAGAGAGAGAGAGAGAGAGAGAGAGAGAGAGAGAGAGAGAGAGAGAGAGAGAGAGAAGCACAAAGAGGAAGAGGGTCACGATATGATAGAAGCAAGGAGGTGAGGAAAGTTGGTTGGGAGGAAAGGATGGCTTGTAGGTAGTTGGAAAAGAGTGGAGGGAAGTAGATATGTGAGGTTGGGAGGTGGAGATTGGGTGGAGTGGAGGGGAGTAGATATGTGAGGTTTGAAGTGGAGATTGGGTGGAGTGGAGGTGGAGATTGGGTGGAGTGGAGGGGAGTAGATATGTGAGGTTTGAAGTGGAGATTGGGTGATAGTGTCATGATGATTAGTATGGGAATGCTATAAAACAAACTAGATTTTCAAAAACAAATATCCAATATAACGCTCACATGTTATTACACATTCTTTTAAGGCACATCACCAATATAAACACAAATTTTGAGTAAAACTTTTTTTAACTTACTTTATGAGTTTTTTAATGAGTTTAATTTTTGATGGTTGTGTCATTGTATGATAAAGCCGTCAATTTGAATCAATAATTTCATTGAAAATTTGTTTATGATCATAATCAAACAGTATTTGGTGGGCTCATCTTTTACATCCATGGCCTATAGAGAAAGCTACTATCAATCAAAGGTTGCTAGGATTCAATACCCATATGTATCACAATCTAGCTTTTATATACCTTGAAGATTTATCGACATGTCAAAAGCATGTCATGACAAGTCTTTCTTGTGGAGCCATGGATGATTTTTCATAGCAATTCTTTCTCTTGCCTTATGATGTGGCGATATGTTTCTCAATAATGTAAAGCATATCACATGAGGTTCCATATTTTGTCTTTTACTTTTGAAGGAAGAGATGAGATAAAAGGAACATGGTTATCATGTCTATCATATTCATCGGACGCTATTATCATGTCACACTAATGTACTTAAACTTTCCTTAAGTCTAAATGTGCATTTGTGCACATGAAGGAAATTTGGGATCACGTTTGTGTATTCCCATGCGAACCTTACTATAGTGAATGGCATAAACCTAGACCATGAGGTTCTTATAGGGGTGAAAAAAAACTAACTATGAGTAGAGAGGTCATAAACTTCTCCCAAATAGTTGGAACAACTTTGCCTTTTCATATCTTTCCCCAACGATGGTGATCGATGTCTTGAAGGTTATATGTGGTGTGGTGTAATTTGATATGCCTATCGATGATACCACATAAATCAAAGAAATTCTCTCATTTTGACGCTATGGCTCAACTGCCTCCACCTTGCGAGAAGCTAAGGCACCCATGTATCTCAAAGGCACCCATGTATCTCAAAGGTTTAAGATCTTTGAAAGAAAGCTAAGGCACCCATGTATCTCAAAGGTTTAAGATCTTTGAAAGATAGCTTTAGTCTCTGAGATGTACATGGAGTATGTATGGGATATTATGGCTAAGTAATACTTAATCAAGCAATCATAGGTCTACGTGACATAATGTCTTAACATGTCACAACACATATCAACCAAAAAATATGTCTAAGATCCCATCTAAGAATAGAGAGTGTACTATGGATGTCGGTCTTGAGCATGAGAGTCCACGATGATGTCAAGGTACTATGGCATGTCCATAACAAGAAATACCCAAAATAATTAGTAAAGAGAAAAAGGACCATAAAAATGCAAGGCTAAAAAAGAGTGTTGGATACACCCTGATAGGTACTCCCACATCTTCTTTTCCTCCCTTCTTAAAATCAACTTAAAATCAACAAAAGAAACTTTTAAAATTTCATATCACATTAAGGGGTGGGATCCCTTCCTCCCATAGTAGCTATCCCACATCCCCTACAAATAAAAGGCATATAACATACCATCTTCCTCTCTTCACGTAGATAATTAAGCATTTTATTAACTATATGCATATGTCCAACATTTGTGTGTGTGTGTCTCCCCCCCCACACACACACAAAAGGGGGGGCTTGGTTTGTCCAATCATTAAAATATATTTAAGATGGGTCAATATAGAAGCGGTTTTATTTCATTATGAAGTTACAAAAATAGTAAGGGTTTTAAACCTAGAATTATATACATAAGGGGTACTTTAATCATCTAAAAATATAAACAAAAGGTTGCATACAAATTATATACATAAGGGGTACTTTAATCATCTCAAAATTAACAAAAGGTTGCATACAAATTATATACATAAGGGTTACTTTAATCATCTCAAAATTGACAAAAGGTTGCATACAAATTATAAAAATCTGTAAATATGGGATTTTTCAATTACCACTTGAATGTACGTGCTATGTACGATTTTTATATAATGACAATTTCCACAGAGAGAGAGAGAGAGAGAGAGAGAGAGAGAGAGAGAGAGAGAGAAGATGGGCCATGAGATGATAGAGGAAAGGAGGTGCTGAAAGTTGACTAGGAGGCAATTAGAGAGTCTAAGAGTGGAGGGGAGTAGATATGGTGGGGTTTGGAGGTGGAGGTTGAGTGGCCAATGATACATGTCAAGATTAGTATGCATACATTATTAAAAAAACTAAGTTTTCAAAAAAATAATCCAAGATGCACTCCCATGTTATTACTTATTGTTTTAGGGAACATCCCCAATATATCAACACCAACTTTTGAAGTGTGTGATTAGCACTAGCTTTTTTCTTACTTTTTGAGTTCGTTATTGAACTTGGTTTTTAATCGTTGTGTTGTCGTATGATGAAACGTGTAACTTGAATCAAGTTGAGACTTGAGGTTTTTTATGGTTGTGTCATTGTATGATGAAACGTGCAACTTGAATCAAGTTGAGACAACACTTTCAATGAAAAATTCCCTTTATTTTTTTAAAAAAATTGTATAGCCTACAAGTGTTGCATTGTAGGAGAGGGTACTAACTGAAATGAAAATAAATATTGGGCTCTAGTTACAAGTCTTGGTATTAGAAAGAGTAAACAATAATGTAGGAATTGATAGTAAAGGACTTTAGAAACCTTAAAAGGAATCCCTGAAGTTTTATAAAAATACACGCTTGTTAAAAATTTTGAAAGCAAGTGGACGTCATATCTTGCATCATGATGTGAGTGAAGTGGCAAACCTAAATGCTGTACATCCATGGTCTCTGTAGAGAAAGATGCTATCAATAGGACTCCCATATCATATGGATCACATGTTAAGATCTAGATTTTATATAGCTTGAAGCTTTATGGGCATGTCAAAGGCATGCTAAGAGGAGTCTTGCTAGTGGAGCCAACCAGGATGTCTTTTTCATAGCAATTCTTACTCTTGCTTTTACATGACGTGGCATTTCATTTTTCTATAATGCAAAGGAAGTCACGTTACGTAAGGGCTAGTGTCTCTTACGTTTGTGGAGCCAAAAATGACACATATTCATCACATTGTATGATGAAAATTTGAGAATTTGGGAAGGAAAAAACCTTTTTATTTTTGATGCGGAGGCCGTGAGGAGGCTTGTTTGTGAGAAGATGGATTACTCCATCGGTTCACAACCAATCCCCGTCGAATAACTCACTGACATCGAATCCGGGCCCATAATAGGACCCAACCATTCTACCAATAGACTAAGCGCCCGTGGGCAAGTCTTGTAAGTTGTGTGCACTGGAAAGCCTTCGACAAAGGCTTGACAAAGATTGAAAGTGAGCACTGAGACCCTTTGCCTTTCACTGGCCGCATGAGGTGCCGGTGCCAGAGAGCCAATCGGAGCGCAGGAGATCTCAAGTGCGCTTCCGTAGCCGCTACTTGCGATGGTACGAACAAAATCTCCACAAAACTAAATCGATAATTTTGGTCTTATTTCCCCAAATCTAATATTTCTTCGAACGATGCGATTGGTCGGGCCGCCAGGCCAACGGCCGTATCAAAAAATTCATGCGGGTCCCATCCTGCCAGCATGCCCAAAAGAGACACCGACTTCTAGCACGTGTCTACATATTACTGCTTCGCTCTCGGCGATCTGGGGCCCATCCTCTCATGCCAGCCTTCAACGTGGCGCAGTTGGCCCCCCCCGCGCGTAGATAAACCGCGGCCAAGCACATAGCCCTCACCCCCTTCGACCATGTCTCTCCCCTCCTCCACAAGCTGCCCTCCGTCGCCCTCCGTCCGGCGCTGGCTCCGGAGCTCTCCCTTGGGCTCTGGCTCTTTCGGCCATGTCTACCTTGCAATTAACCTTGATAATGGTGGCCTCTTCGCCGTCAAGTCCGCCCCTTGCTCTTCCCCTGCAGAGCTCCTTGCCTTGGAAAATGAGCTCAATATCCTGCAAACTCTCCGCTCCTCCTCCATCCTCCGCTGCTTCGGAGCCGATTACTCCACAGAGAACGGCTCCCCGGTGGCCCGCAATCTCTTCCTGGAGTATATGGACGGCGGCAGCCTCGCCGACCTCCTCAAGAAGTCCGGCGGTAAACTGGACGAGCGCCGGGTCCGCCACTACACTCGCGCAATTCTAGAGGGCTTGAATTACCTTCACCAGAATGGGATCGTCCACTGCGACATCAAGGGCCAGAATATCTTGATTGGATCCTCCGGGGCGAAGATTGCTGATTTTGGGGCTGCTCAGAGAGTGGGCGCACCCTCGCAATTGGGCGGACCTTTTAGGGGTACCCCTCTCTGGATGGCTCCCGAGGTTGTCCAAGCTGCGGAGCAAGGACCCCCTTCAGACATCTGGTCCCTGGGATGCACTGTGGTGGAGATGCTTCAAGGCAGGCCACCATGGGGAAACATCACCAATCTGGCAGCTCTTCTATTCAAGGTTGGATGCTCACAGGAAAATCCACCATTGCCAGAGTCTATCTCTGCAGAGGCTAGGGATTTCTTGCATCATTGCCTGCACAGGAATCCAGAGGCTAGGTTGACAGCTGCTGAGCTTCTCCAGCATCCTTTTGTTTGCAGATTGGAAGCAGGGCGTGATGACAAGTGCGATCAACCATCTCCCAGAAGCACTCTTGACTTCCTTCACAGCGACAGCGATTGGGAAGATGACTCTTATATGGGCTCTGTGCCCATTCTCTCTTTCTCACACATGGCTTCTAAGCAGCAATCAATGGCCACTGGTTCGCCTTGTCCTTCGCCCACAACAACAGCAACAACGTCAAGGGATGTAAGCATCCCGGATGCTAGTAATTGGTGCACTGTGAAGCGTGCAGATGGATGGTCTAAAGACAGGCTAGTGCCCTTCATGAAGCCTTTAGCAGCTGGGGAGGTCCAATTGAGAAAAGGCTCCGAGGTGAGCTTGGATTCCGCAGCATTTCTAAGGAACAGAAAGGTTGTGGGGTGAATTGCCGGAGAGGTGGGATAATTCGTCATGTGAAGAATCAACAAGCAAACAGTTATGGGGTTGAGCTCCAAAGAACTCTGCTTGGGCTGTCGGTCGGAGAGAGGTGCCTGCCCAAGTACGCCCACAAGTGGAAGCGTACAGGTGAAGTGCAAGCACAACGTGAGCTCAATTGTCATTTGCGAAATTGCCCGCGAATTTTGTATTAGCGGGAGATGCCCAACTTGCTCCAAAAAGTTAGCTGGTGGTGCAGGCAACAATGTCTTAGATGGAGCCTTTATAGGAGGAGAGCGTACATATGCATTGTGTACATGATTTGGAATACAAACGAAATGTTCGAACCTGTATATTTTCACTTGTAAATTCAAAGAGTTTGATTAACTGATTATATATCTCATCTTGTGCTTGCTATTTACTGACCGTTTCGGTCCACAAAAGAAGGCAAATGCCTTGTTGTTCTATAATAATATATTGGTTTGTGATTGTATAAACTAGTTGGGAATAAGTGCTTTGCTTTGCACGTCTTTTGAGGCTTTTAAAATCAAATTCTATCCAAACCTCTTCCTCTCTTTCCTGAACCTTCAAATTCTCTTCCTTAAGATAATATAGAGAAGAGATGGGAGGGAGGACACACGCAGTAGCACCTCGAAAGACAAGGCAAACAGATTTCCCTCTTCTTGTGCCCTTTTGTACCCTTTGAATGATTAAAAAGACGGGCAAGGGTGCTGATGCAATTGGGCGTGGCATTCTTTTTTGTCTGGGGAATAGTAAATATATATATATTATAAATATTAACATTCTTTTAGAAAAAGTCTATCCTGACAGCCTAGAAGGTAACAACTTGACTGACCAAAATTACATCAAACTTACTCCCAATTCCTATTCAACATGTCACATATTACTTCCCAAATTTCATCCTCTCATAAAAAAGATGAATTTTTCTAAGAAAAGTGATATCCTAGCTACATACAAGCAATAAGAAGTGATATCCCAGCTACATAAAAGCAATAAGAAGTGCATCAGAAGTAAAACCCTTGGGGGACTGCTATTCAAACTCCTCTTCTTTAATCCAGATCTTCACAGATGGCCTCTTTCTGAAAGGGATTCTCTACCAAGGCCATAAATATCTCTTGTGGTTGCCTGTCTTTCAAATACCATCTTTTGGATATTGGTCCATATTTGGGGAGTTTCACTCTAACATCATCCCAAGTATACACCTACAAATAATCAAACATCTTAGGCAAGCCCAGTATGCAGTATTTTCCCTTCCTAGGTTTATACTACCTAATCTCAGCTTGTAATGCATGTATGACCTCAGTAAATCTATCATTATTCATCCTATTGATATAATACATGGTCCAACAAAAATGTACACTTCTAAACATAATTTCAGTGGCCTCTAATCCCTGTTTGTCCCCCCTGCCAAAAAATATTTCATTCCTAGAAACCCAAATCACCCAACACATTGATACATAATGATACGAAAAATTAAATCAATCTCATCAGTCATTCTATGAAGCTTTCCCAAGACCCAATCCCACCATTGCCCTCTCACTCCTAAGTTATCCTCCACCCACCTACCAATCTTCACCTAGAACTCCCTTAGGGCAGGACATTCTTAGAAGGCATGTCTCCCATCTTCTATGGGGCTGCTTTACACCTGGGACATATTCCAGCATTAAAGTTCTTCTAAAGAAGCTTAAATCTAAGAGGTAAAGCTAGGAGGCAGACTCTACACAGAAACATTTGTGCTTTCACTGGGATCAGGGATTAGAGCATCCCTGATCTGACTCCACCTTTTCCTCAAAACTGTTCCCTTACCAACAACTGATTCTTTAGACTCTGTTACAATATATGACATTCATTTCCTCTTTGCACATTTCCTCATACAATGTTTTGGTATTAATTCTGTCCAACTTAGTCCCATTAAACCAACTCCAGTCCTGATACTAGGAATCCTCATTATAAGCAGTAGAGTACCAATTCTTTTCCACCTCTGCCAGAATTGATCTTAGAGCCTAAATTTCATTTGGCTGCAATGTAGCCTCTTCCAAGATCTGTTGATATTCTTTCCATCCAGCATGAGAAGGATCCCATGTGTCCTCTAATCTCCTAAATCCCTTGTTGTTGAGTCTTGTGGAAACTCTAGTATCTATCACGACTAAAAGAGACTTAAATCTATGTGTCCACTAGATGTTTAAGCTCAGTAAAGAGTTGCTAGTAGTCATAGTACATCCATCCCACAGCTTCTTTCCAGTTGTAGCATATGAATTTGCAGAACGAGGAGCATCCTACTTTTAGTGGACTCGCATAAGATAGAACTTTCTCTCTCTAGTTGAGTCCAAGACATTTTCCTTTAAGTTTTACATTTGCTCCTTCTATCTCTTCTCTCAGAATCCTGGCCCAAATACTTTCTTGTTAGAGAAACTTGGACAGGCTAGTTAGAATTCTGGTTCTAGAGTGTATAGGTCGGTGAAGAATCCCTAAACCTCCCTGGTTTTTGGGGAGAGCTACCTTATCCCAAGCCAACCAAGATAATGCCTTTTTCCCATTGTGTCCATTTCTCCATAAGAAATCTCTGGTAGGAGAAATATTTCTCTTCCAATGTCTTTTTTTAAATTCTATCACAAGGAAAGTAAACAAAATGTAAGCATTTAGCACATTGCTCACTATGGCAACCATGGCATGAAAAGGAACCCTTATCCCTTTCCATCTCCTAAGTTTAGAAGAATATCTATTAATGGCCCATTCACTCAGATCCTTATTGCTTACTCCAACCCCCATGGGAATTCCTAAGTGTTTAATGGTCCTCCCTCTTTTAATAACATCACATCCCCATCTCTCCATATCAAAGCTATCAGCTTCAATTAAGCTTATTATTCTGGATTTATGTTAGATCTTGAAGCTTTGGCAAAAAATCGCACTAGCTGAAGATAACTTCTCACAATTTCATTGTTAGCTCTCAAAAAAAGCAAAGAATCATCAACAAAACATTGAATAATAAGTTGCTCTCCATCATCCAAGTTTCAGCCCAATAGTAGACCCTTTTTCATTGGCATCTTCTAATGCTATAATTAGGGGATGTGAGGCCACAACAAACAACAAGGGGGATAAAGGACAACCTTGCTTAACAGATCTTCTAATTTGAAATCCCCCAACTAGTCTCCCATTTAATAGAAGCTTAGAGTGAGCACCACTAGTTAGTGTATATATACACATAGCCATTCTATGGCCAAAACCCATCTTCTCCACCATTACTCTGGATACAAAAGTCCAGTGTATTTTGTCATATGACTTTTCTAGGTCCAGTTGAAATATAACACATCCTAACTTGTCTTTTGAGCTAGATCCTTTCCCAACAGAGCATCAAAAATGTTATCATATATGGATCTACCTTTGAGGAACCCATATTGTTTGCTAGAAGCCATCTCTTGGAGAACAAGAGTGATTATCAAAGCAATGATCTTTGCCAATATTTTGTATATCACTGTGAGGAGAGTGATAGGCCTCCAATGGTTCAGTTGAGTGCAGGCAGGTTGTTTAGGAATTAAATTAATTAATCCTTCTCTTAAGTCATTGTCAAGTTGTCCCTGTAGAGAAGGTCTTGTTACAGGTTACCCACACTCAGTCTTTTAGAGAATCCCAAAATGCAAGGAAAAATTCTACAGAAAGCCTATCCCACCCTAGGGACTTATCCTTACCCAAAAAATTTTAGTGCCTCCTAGCATTCATCCATCTCAATGTCCCTATCCAACCATTTGCCTCTATCTCATTTGATGCTGGTGTAACCAAGTTAAGAAGTTGGGACTCTGCTTGAAACCTCTCTATAGAGGTATCTTCTTTGAGATTTAGAGAGTGGTGCCCAAAAATTCAGTCTGTTTCAAGTCCCCTAGCTCCTGACCATTCTCATCCCTAATTTGTCCTTGTATCTCTCTGTTCTCTCTTTCCTTGATCAACCCAAATAAGTATTTTGTAGGTTTTCTCCTATTGTTATAAATTCTCCAACTCTTCCCTTTTTCTCTCTCATTGGCTAATTTAGTGTCTTCCTCCTTAAGATGAGTTTGATGCTTGACATATTGATCCATTTCTATCAAGGATAATCCATTAAGTTGTCTCTTTTTTCTGTAAATTATATAGGAGGTTTCCCTAGTATTCCCTCTCCTGTCTCTTCTGATGAGCCCTTAGTTTCCCAACTCTTCTAATGATGCCTTGCATTTCATTTACAAACTTTCTCTAGGAGCCTCCTACCCCTCCATTACTCTTGAGCCTATTAATAGCATTTTGAGTGAGAACTCTGAATAACTCATCTTGTAGTAGGCTATTATTAACCCTCAGTTTCCTTACTAGGAAGTCCCTAAGCTCACTTTACCCCCAATGAGAAGTTTGCCAGCCCCACAATAAGGGCATGTAATCAGACAGTACAGTAGAAGTTTCCACTTTAAAATTCAATATGTGAGGCACCCAAGATGCTTGTTGACTAAAGAAAGCTCTATCTATTCTAGAAGAAGACCCCATGTATTGCAAACTGAAATAGGTATGGCCCAAGTCAAAACTCCATGGCCCCAACTCCTAGCCATCAATCAAACCCAGTTTCCCTCTGACACTATCCCATTTTTCTCCTTGTCCCATCATTACAGTGCTTCCCCCACACTTGTCAAGGTGTCTTTCCTCCACCACATTGAAGTCTCCCATTATAATGCAGGGATGTTGGATATTCCCACATCTCCCCTCTAATTTTATGATTTTTAATAGGCCCCATATACATTGATTAGCCATATCTTTTCTTCTTCTATGTGAACCTCTACCATAAGAATCCTTCCATTAGGATGGTTGGCTATATCAGAAGGTTTTTAATCCTTCTTACTAATAAACATGACCCCATTATACCTTGATTTCACTCCCCCATAAAAGATTGTCCAATCCATAAAACTACATAATGGCTATTCAGGAGCATGACTTGCTGGGTGTGGTGTTCTTAAACTCAAAAGCAAGGCTCACATTTGAATTCCTACCCTAACCTTCAATTTGAAGGCCATAAACTAGGTTGACCTTCAAAATATATATGTTTATGTCTAAAAATTAGAGAAATTTTCAAAATAATGGCTTTTTGTGGCCTTCTTTTACAACCATAATTTCTAAGAGGATTTCTCTAGAAGGTTTGAAGGGCTTTGATGCCCTCTGAAGGCTTCAAATTTCAGCACTTCTTGAGAGAGGGCACTTAGGATAGCTGTAATGATTTATCAACACCTTGGATCAATACAACTATGTTGAGATGTGCCAATATATAAACTAGAGACTTTGGGAAATTCCAGCTCGTGCCTTCCAAATGGAGATATCTGAAAGCACATCTAATTTTAGTACCCAATTCCACATTTTAGTATCCAATTCCACATTTTAGTACCCAATTCTACATCTAATTTTAGTACCCAATTCCACAATTCCAAAGTGGAGATATTTGCTCCAAAGCACATCTAATTTAGTGCCCAATTCAACATATGATAAAAACCCTTGAAAATGAAAACAATGTGCTTCATTGTTATTTTTTGTGATAGCATTGAAGTTGTTTCATAAATAATTTATCATTGTGTAATCTATAATGAGGATTTTTGTGAGTCACTTGAAGAAGCACAAATATTTTATCGAGCTCCTAACTAGCTACTAGCTAGGAAAACTCATAATTAGAGATTACTTAAGAATTCTTGAAATGTGATTCCATAGAAATTTTTTATTTAACATGAAGAAAAATCCTATAGATTTATAATCCTAGTAGCAAATCAAGCAGCCACATCATCCAATCCTTGTTCTCACTTGCACCATGTGGACCAATCCTTAAGTTAAAGGTTATTAAACCTTTGTATAATTAAGTATTATTTTTTAATGACATATAAACCATGTACTGCAACGCATGACTCGACCTTCTTGATGCTTGAAATGCATGGGCATAATCATCACCTTCTTGATGTTTGATAAGGATGTTCTCATCATCTTCTTACATGGGTGTAATCACATCATCTTCTTGCATGGTCGTAATGACATCATATTCTTGAATTTGATAAGGATGAACTCATTGTCTTCAGGCTGCTTGGCCACACTTACTCTCCTTGCTATGCATGCTATGATCAAGACATCTAGGTCGCATGTGACTTGCCAACTTCTTGTAGTGTAAACTCATATGAGCCCTCACACCCACAAAAGATCAAGCACCTCTCTCTCTCTCTCTCTCTCCACATAATTTTGAAGAACTCCCTCACACCCATAAAAGATCAAGCACCTCTCTCTCTCTCTCTCTCTAAAAAAGACACACATATGATTGTGAAGAACTCCCTCAATAGAGACTTGCACACAAAACATTTCAGAGCCATCTTACCTTTAATTTCATTAAGATAAATTACATCACTCTCTCTGCAACACTTTGAGACTTGTGTGTGTGTGTGTGTTAAGACCTTTAAGACACTTGGAGAAGAATTATATTTCTCAAACACAAAAATTAGAGCAAACCATAGACTAGGAACAAATTAAAAGCATGAACCTTACATAAACAAAATAAAATAAATAAGAGAGCTTGAAAATAAGAAAGAGAGATCACCATCGACACACCCTGGATGAGTGAGTCCTGTTGTACCACTCCTCCATATTTATATGTATTAAAAGATTGCTTTTCAAAAAGAAAACTCAAAAAATAAAGCTAAATGTTAGTCATAAACTCTATAAGGATGCCCATTATTTATTACGAATGTTTATTGGGATATTTTATTTTTGGATGCACTGTATATGTATAGTATTTTCCAGGATGAATATGTTTAATCAGTTGTGTGTGCTGGTATGATATTGTCAGGACTAATGTGTTTAATCGGCTTTGTGTGCTGACTAATATTATTCTCGATATAAGCAATGATTGACTGGTGGACTATTTTGTTAGTCACAAGGGTGGAACATTTGTTATAATGAGATATTTTGGAAGACATGTGAACACCTATTATGTTACATATTTTGGCATTAATATTTTTGGACGGCTAAGGCCTCAAACCTTTATACATACTAATTAGTATTTATACTTTTGATAGGCCCAAGAATTGATTTTTGCTGTGGTACGCTCAAAAACTCAAAAATCTCTTTAGCATTATTTTTAGAGTTGTCTTTTGAAAAGCAAGCTTTTAATGCATATAAATATGGATGAGTGGTATGATGGGCCAAAGTCATCCAGGGGAATGGAATCCAACCTTGTGTTGACGGTGATCTCTCTCTGATTTTAATTTGTTCCAAGTCTATGGTTTGCTCCAATTTTTATGTTTGAGAAATATAATTCTTCTCCAAGTGTTAAAGGTTTTGATAGTAAAATACAGCAAGCTACAATTATCAACTCTCGGGAACCAAAAGTATAAATACTAATTAGTATTACAAAGGTTTGAGGCCTTAGCCTTCCAAAAATATTAATGCCAAAATATGTAACCATAATAGTTGTTCACATGTCTTCCAAAATATCGCACTGTGGTCCAATAAATGTTCCACCTCTACGACTAGCCCGTTACTCAATCATCGCCTACATCCAAAATAATATTAGTTAACGCACAAAGCTAATTGAACACATTAATCTTGACTATATCATACTAGTGCACAACACAGCTGATTAAACACGTTAGTCTTGAAAAATGATATAAATATAAGGCACATAAAAAAATAAAATATCCTCAATCAACATTCGTAATGGGTGTCCCCATATAGGTTATGGGCTAACACTCTCCTATGCTCCCAACACTCAAAAAAGAAGGCCACTTATTGCCATCGCCCTTTTGTCGACCTTTTTCTTAGCCCCCTATTCTCGCCTCCATCGCCCACCCTTTCCTTTAGTCCCCTTCATGCTCATCAATAGAAACAAAACCACATCACAATTATAGTCACCCCCCCTCTCTTTGCCTCCTTCTTTACCACCATCATAAACTAGTCGGCCCTTTGTTATGATGGTTTCCCTTTCATAGCAATAGATCATAGATCATATAATAAGTTAAAATCTTGTGTATTCACCAAAAGATATATCATGAAATTGATGCTGCAATGCGAAGGGGTTTCTTTTCATTGCATGAATTCTCACTTTTCTAAGGTTTTTAACCTTAATAATAATGTTAAGACTAGATCAACATCAACTCATTAATTAATTTTCCTTTTATTTTTCCCTCAAGCTTTGGGTGTCCCTATAATCACATGAACTCATATATTTTATTCTTTATCTCTTAGGCGCAAAGAAGAGGAAGAAGAAGAAGAAGAAGAAGAAGAAGAAGAAGAAGAAGAAGAAGAAGAAGACAACGAAGATAAAGTAGGCATTATTCTTCTCCTTCGGCCAATGGAAGGAATAAGAATAATATTAAAAGGAGTTTGGTTAATTTATTTATTATATAATGTAATTGTTCAAAAACGAGAAGAAAATAGTGTCACAAAGAGCATCACCTTCTCCACTTCACCTTATACTTGCTATCATTATCTTCTTCTTTTCTAATGATTGTAGATGAAAAAGGAGAAGAAGAAAAACACGATGAACGCGGTGAGGCAAATGATGAATCTTTTTTATGAGCTTTAGAGAGAGAGAGAGAGAGAGAGAGAGAGAGAGAGAGAGAGAGAGAGAGAGAGAGAGAGAGAGGTTTGTTAATGTCTACAAAAGACCCCATGGACCTATGAGACCAAAGTGATACATTAGTTCTAGGCCCCAAGGACCTATGAGACCAAAGTGATACATTGGTTCCATGATAATACTAGTCCATGGAGAAAGACTGCACTATGATTTGGCAAATAAATATGGAGAAGTATACAGAGAAAAATTAGATTGTGATCCCACAAGCAAACAAAAAGTAAAACAACCATCCTACTACTTAGCTAAGAATTACACATCATTTGGATGTAGCTTTATGTGTTTTTTTAAAACTTTAAGCTTGCAAAATCATCAATTAGAGCTTTTCCTTCATATGGTAGGCTACCCATTTGCCTTCTTGTCAAGCTACTCTAACTTTAGCTAGTTCTACATTCTTTTGCTTAAGTTGCACTCTACTGGAATTAGGGTTGCAGAAAAGCACACAAAGCTTGGAGAAAAAGAAGCAAGAATGCACACAACACACAGTGTATTAGATTGTGTCTATGCACAAAGATAAGTTAGCCCTAGAATCATGGGCATATATACAAGCCGGGGGAAAAAACCTCCTAAAGAGGGAAAAAGTGCCCCGGTGGTCCTAAGTGTGTTCACACACATCACTGCCTATATATATGGCAACAAATCCCCCCTGGGAGTGATGGTGTGAACGAGAGCGGGCACTTGTGTATAGGGAAGTGCCATGCCCGAAGTAGATTAGTCCACAAAGGGGAACAAGACCAAAGCTTTGCGGAAAGCTTCAAACTTCTCACGAGGAAGCGCCTTTGTGAAAAGATTGACGAGGTTGTTCTGTGTTGGCACATATGCCAAGCTGATCTCTCTTGCTGAGAGTCTCTCCCTGACATAGATAATGCACCTCAATATGCTTTGTACAAGCATGAAAAACTGGGTTTCTCGCAAATGCAAATGCGCTCTGATTGTCAGTGTAGATAGAGGTGGCAGACTCATGTCCAACACCCAAGTCAGCCACCATAAGCCGTCTGAGCCACACACACTCAACCGTAGCTGTGAAAGCTGCCCTGTACTCAACTTCACAACTAGAAGTGGCCACAGTAGGTTGCTTCTTGCTCAACCAAGATATGCATGAGCTACCGAGCATGAAACAAAAACCACTTGTGGACACTCTTGTGTCATAGCAACCAGCCCAATTTGAGTCCGAAAAAGCATGTAAATCTGGCAGCAACGATCCCCCCTTGGGATAAAACAGCCCAAGATGTATGGTGCCACTCAAGTAGCGAAAGATGCGTTTAACTGCCTTCCAATGCTGAGACCCTGGGCTATGCATAAACCTGCTCACTTGTGAGACTGCAAACTGAATGTCCGGCCTCGTAATGCATACATAAATGAGGTAACCAACAGCTGTCTGATAGAGTGTGACATCAAAGTGATCTCGAGCATCATGAAGACTTAACTTCAAACCTGTCTCCATTGGAGTAGCAACAGGCTTGCAGTCTTCAAGGCCAAATCTCCGCAATAATATCTCAATATACTTTGTCTGACACAAAGCAATACCTCCATCACACTGCTTAAATTGTATCCCCAAATAATGATGTAAATGCCCCAAATCTGATATCTCAAAAGAGGCATTCAAACCAGCCTTAAAATTAGCAATATGACTCTCATTTGGTCCTGTGAGCAGCATGTCATCGACATAGAGAGCAATGATAGATGTGCATCATCCACATGTTTAATATACAATGTGCTTTTTGTTGGACTATTTTGAAAACCATGTGCAGTCAAATATGCATGTATCTTTTCATACCAAGCTCGTGGAGCTTGCTTTAAACCATATAAAGCCTTTTTCAACTTGCACACTTTGTTTTCCTGCCCTCTTTGAACAAAACCACGAGGCTACGATACATACACCTCCTCATGCAAATCTCCATTCAAGAATGTAGTCTTTATGTCCAACTAATGTACATTCCAACCATTATGAGTTGCCAATGCACAAATGCTACGAATGGTAGTCATACGACAAGTGGGAGCAAAGGTCTCATCAAAATCAATGCCCCTTTCTTGAGCATAACCCTTTGTTGCAACAAGTCTAGCCTTATAGCGATCAACACTGCCATCTAGCTTTCATTTCAACTTAAAAACCCACTTACATCCAATGACCTTTTTACCAATAGGCAAATCACACAAAGACTATGTATCATTCTTCATTATAGCATCATATTCACTTTGCATTGCAGCCAACCAATTTTTGATTTTTGTGCCTTATCAAATGAAAGAGGTTCTTCCTCTTCACACATACTAGATACAGCCAAAGCATAACAATCTGATGCATAAGAGGCATGATGAAACCTAAACGAGTACGACTAGACATAGGTGCATCAATTTTACTATCTCGCAAGGTTTGCACCAGCCATTTAGGCATACCTCTAGCCTGCTCATTTTCAGCCCTATCCTCATAAATTACATCCTTGTAAATCTGCATCAGAAATAGGCTGATCTATGATGTCGTTTGAAATCTGCATAGGCTGAATATTTACCTCATTAGGACTTACATTTGAATTCCCACCTGTAAACAGAGGCAACAACGTATCAAATATATCCCGTGAGCTCACACCTGTCTCTTTGGTACATGATAACAAAGGCTGCACAGCATCTTCCACAAAAACAACATCTCGACTAATCAAGATATGCTTTGACTGCGGATGATACAATCTGTAACCCTTGCTCTCAGCACTGTAACCAACAAAAATGCATTTGACAGCCTTATCATCCAATTTTCTACGTTGTTGCACAGGCACTAAAGCATAGGCCAAGCAACCAAAGACATGCAAGTGACCAATAGAAGGCTTCTTGCTATGCCAAGCTTCGTATGGAGTAACAGACTACAAGGCCTTAGTGGGATACCTGTTGAGTACATATGTAGCACACATGACAAGCCAAAACGCATGTGGCAAAGCTTGGCTCTTGACCATACATCGTGCCATCTCCATAAGTGACCTGTTTTTCCTCTCAGCAACACCATTTTGCTGAGGGGTATACGGCACTGTACATTGGTGTTTTATCCCACGACTAGCAAGAAATGCATCAAACTCTTTAGACATGTACTCCCCCCCTCGATCAGAACGGAGGGTGCCCACAGTATAATTGGATACATTTTCAGCCATAAGCAAAAATTGTTTGAAGCACAAAAACACTTCGGACTTTGCCTTCAGTGGATATACCCATGCATGCCTTGATTAATCATCAATGAAAGTCACGAAGTACAAGTTTTTACCAAATGACGGAGTTTGCATACGCCCACATACATCACTATGTACAAGTTGCAATTTGCAAGTGGCCCGCACAGAACCATCCTTTGGAAACGCAGAACGCTGCATTTTGCCCAAAATACAGCCTTCACAAACATGTTTCAATGGTGCCTCAAGAGGGGGCAATGAAGCAACCATATCAAATTTCTGCAATGCAACAAACTAGCAAAGTTCAGATGACCAAAACGAGCATGCCATAGTTTTGCATCTGAAACTGGCTTTTCATTTAGAAACTGCATTTGCTGAATCTTCCACACACTTGTCATAAGAATTGAGCCTATAAAGCCCACGAAACAAGGTGCCAGATGCAATAATCGTATCACCAGAAGTCAAATCATGAACAGTACATCTGTCATCCACAAATTTGACTACAAGTCCAAGTATAGTAAGCGCAGAGACAGACAATAGATTCTTCTTTATCCCTAGCACATACAAAGCATCTGAAAGTGTGAAAGCGCTGCCATTTGCAGTAGTAAGCATAATTTTACCAACGCCCTTCACTGGGTAAGAAGCATTATTGGCACATGTGACAGTATTCCCATTAGAGACAGTCTTAAGACAAGTGAACATATCACGATGCGAGGTAATGTGCTTTGTAGCACCACTGTCAAAATACCATACATCAGAGTCAACAAAAACTGCCAAACATGCATCATGTACAGATGGGTCATACTGGCAATACACGCTAAATGCCCATTCTGTATCCTGCACAACATTTGCAAAATCTGCATTTGTAGAAGCATCCGCTATTGTGGCTGCATCATTTGACTCTTTCTTCTTTGCCTCTTTAGACTTTAGCTTAGGGCAATTCTTAATGACATGATCAGTTGCCTTACAATAGTTGCACCTGATCTTTTTCTTGCCTTTATCAAAGAGCCTTCTTAGACCTATTCTTGCTACCTGTGGAAGGAGAAGAAGTTGCAGACCTACTAATAGGAGAAGAAACAGTAAAAGGGGCTGCCTTACCACTTCTTCTCTGCTGCTGCTGGGGTAGCAACAAATGCCTAATCAACTGCACATTGCCTAGCCCTATTTTTACTGGACTGCGCTTCTTGTGCAAGAGCTTGTTGACTAAAGTATCATACTTGACAACATCAGGTCTGTCCTCAGTAACAATTCTCCACGTGGAAGCAAAAGTCTGATATGACTTAGGTAAAGCATCAAGAACAGCCTGCAGCACAAGAGAATGATCAGGAATAATCTCACCTACAGAAATCAACTATTCCTTGAGATCTTTAATCTCAGCAAGAAAAACATTTATGTCATCATCTTCCTGCATAATCTTCGATTCTAGCTCTTTACGCAGGTAAGAGATTTTTGCCTCGTTATTACGACCTGCATACAAACCAGCTAGAATATCCCAAGCCTGTTTTGCTGTTTTAGCTAAACGAATATATGGAGTGATGTTACGTTTGACAAAAAGTGCAATCAAGGCATGAGTCTGCGCATCTTTACCATCCCAACGAGCTTGTTCAGCGCAGTGGATAAAACAGCAGCAACAGTAGAGCTGCTAGAACCTGCAACATCCTCAACAAATCCTACATCCATAGAACCTGGACGTACATCCATACCCTGCACAATGTTCCACACTCCTTTTGCAACCAAAACATGCTGCATCATGTGTGCCCAAAGGGGATAGTTGCTGTCTCCATCCAATTTGTCATCAGCAGGACAACATGTGAAATACATCATTGCTGTTATCAGCCATGGCCACTAAGTGAAACTGATGCAAAAGCTACCTGTAATGAAGCAAAGAGTGAACAAAAAACAACTCGTGCTATGTAGCATGATCCACAATAGAATACGTATGCCTGTTTTGCAGAAAACTGCACTGTTGAAATTTTTGCACAAAATGACGAACACTTGTAAAGAACTTGTAATCCAAAAACGGAGCCCGAAACGATCTCAGATGCAATTTCTAAGAACACATAGCCGTACGGGCTTGTTTGCAGAGTATAGAGACCTACAAGCGCTCGTGAAAGCTCGCCTCAATCGAAGAACGTGAGTCGGAGGGTGCTAGCAGCGTAGCCCTGGGAGACGATGCCTACTCTAATACCAATTGTTGGAATTAGGGTTGCAGAAAAGCACACAAAGCTTGGAGAAGAAGAAGCAAGAATGCACACAACACACAGTGTATTAGATTGTGTCTATGTACAAAGATAAGTTAGCCCTAGAATCATGGGTCTATATACAAGCCGGGGAAAAAAACCTCCTAAAGAGGGAAAAAGTGCCCTGGCGGTCCTAAGTGTGTTCACACACATTACTGCCTATATGTATGGCAACATACTCTGGAGTGAGCTCCTCTGTAATCCATATCTTAGTGCCCTTAAGTTTGTTTAATTATTGTAGAACTCCAGTTGTATCCAATTTGGTGAAGAAGGTGACTATCATGAGACTTTTCATATTATCTTCACTTGCACAACTTCATTTTAAGTGTCCTTCATCATCCCCACAACCCTTGGAACAAACCTCTTACTCAAACCTGCAGAGCCTTTGATTGCCTTAGTTCGCTATCCTTAGTAGTGACTTCTGGGTTGAGATATGGAGCTCAGCTAGTGCGAATATGGATGACATGCTGGGATGACGACACCTCCACACACTTATGCCAGTGGCAGGGTTGGTGAGATTATGATTGATATATTACTAGTGGTTTTATATGCTTCATGACAACCACTTTGGTTTTCTAGAGTGATGACATAGTTATAAAGCTAGCTCATATATTCAAGTTCACACTATGGACCTTGTATGTTTTAGTAGTAGAGCACTTTCCCTTATATGTTTTAGTAGTAGAGCACTTTCCCTTATATGTTTTCGTAGTAGAGTACTTTCCCTTATTGTATATACTCTTATCTTTATGTTATGGTTGTAGAGAACTGAAGATAATAGAGGAAACTTCAGCAGGAGGAAGGGACATTATCATATCTTGTGGGATCCCTCTTCAGTGAAGAAAAAGCACAATGTTTATGTGTTTTAGGCCGATCATTTTTTGGCCACCCCAAGTCATTTCAAACACTCATTTTGGCCCTACAAGATTTTCCTAGATACACTTTAGTGACAATTTTAGCGGTGTAGTGTATGTGCATGTTTCACACACACTATTGTGCATGATGCTAATTTATTTGAAGTGACTATAAATATTTTCGGATCTGCAAATTTTTGGCATATGTATGTTGATGTGTTTAGTTCATATAAAGTGGTCGTATAAAAGATTTACAATATTGGTAACAATTGTGTATGTATCTATGAGATATATTATTCGAGAGTGAAAATTTGATTTGAGTGAAAAAGTTACAATTTTGATTGGCCTACATGATACCATATTTGGTACAAGGGAAATTTACTACTACAGATTACCATGTCCGACAGTCTATCCCAAGTTATAAACGAGAAGCTAGATAAGAACTTCCAAGGGTGGAAGTTCAAGTGGAAGCTAGTACAAGAAAGTTCCAGTTACCATGTCTAACAATCTATCCTCCCAGATTGTAAAAGAGAAGCTAGATAAGAACTTCCAAGGGTGGAAGTTTAGGATGACATGCTTTCTCATGGGAAATGGATATAAGTAGTTTATTACAGGTGATGAGAAGGAGCCCGAGATTTCAGAAGAAAATATCGGTACATGCCTTTAAGGCATGGTATGAGAGGGCCGGCAAAGTTATGTATTGGCTCTCTATCAATGTGTTTGATTCTATGATTGGCTATATAGAGGAGAGAAAACGATACCTAAAGATGCATGGGATACATTGGTTAAGATACAACCAGTTGAAGCAAGAGTTGCATAATAATGTGCAAATGAAGAAGATTTGTATCAATAATGATTACTCATTGAAGATTACATAGCTTGAAGATGTCTTCGCCTCTTGCAACACTAGGAGAGAATTAGTTAATGTGATGATGACTTGGTGTTGGTCACTTTGAATTGGCTTAAAAAAGACTGACTGGTTTCAAACATCTATTCAAACTTGGAAAAAAACTCCAAACTTTTAGGACCTTCTGGGCCTTCTATTCAATGAGGAAATGAATGTTGGGGAAAATCATTCTCCAGTAATATGCAGGATCATGCCTTCTACACAGACATAGGTAGAGGTAGAGGCAAATCTTCATCTATTATTGGATAAGGTGTAGGAAGATATTGAAATAGAAATCATGGACAACAATTACAACATTCCAATTTGAAAACATATGGAAGACACCACATAAATAGGTGATATACAATGCATCCTATTGCACATGTTAGAAAAGTCCCTTTGTCTATGCATGCTGGAAAAATGAAGTATCTTACTAATATGATCTTGTTGATGTGCTTCATGTTCTGAACATGACAAAGAACCTAGTTGATGTGCTTCATGCGCTGAACATGGTTTCTGTTGGGAAACATGATCTTGCTTATATGATTCATGTGCCAAACATAACAAAGAATCTAGTTTATGTTGGGAAAATGTGGTCTTGGTAATGTGCTTCATGTGTCAAACCTGGTTTCTATTAGGAAAATGTGATCTTGCTGATGTGCTTCATGTGCTAAACGTGGTTTTTATTGGGCGAACGATTAAGTAGGGTCTGCAAGTGAGATTTACTCTTAGGAAAGTGTGATATTGCTAATGTGCTTCATGTGACGGAACTTGGTGTCTATTAGGCAAACAATTGATCAGGGTCTACAAGTGAGATTTACATTTATGAATGTTATGTGAAAGATTTCAATAACTAGTGCCACTTGGCTATGAAGGAAAATTGAGTTGGCAAAATGCTTACATTGGATGTAAACATTCCTAAAGGGAAGGTTGCAATGTTTGCACATATGACACATGTGATTATAGATATTGAAACACATTATACATGCCAATAATCAATGGGTGAAGAGTATGTAGGCCAAAGTAATATTACAGGATTACCAAAGGTCAAAGTGGATGGAATACATAGAGTATGTGAAGCACGCCAATTGGGAAAGCAAGCTAACAATGTGAGTCAAAGACCTTTGGATGTGGTGCATTTTGATGTTTGGGGACCAACAAAGATGAAATCAATCAAAAGATGCCATTATTATGTATCTTTCATTGATGATGACCACGATGTGGGTATATTTCATGAGACAAAAGTAAAGAGGTTACCCACTTTTTTAGAGAAAAAGGCATGTGCATAAGAATATTTATCTCCAATACTTTCAATGACTAATATGGAGAGAGTAGGGGATAAAGAGGTAGTTTACATGCATGTACATACATGTACACCCCGTAGAAAAATGGGGTTACATAAAGGAAAAACTCACATCTCTATGCAGAATTTTCCCATGCATTGATGAATGAAAGATGAGTCATTATTTTAAGGCTTAACAGTTTATATCATGAATAGGATACACACTATAGCAATAGTTCATGCATGATGCCTAAACAAAAGTTTAATGGCAGAAAACTAGATTTGGCACACTTAAAAGTGTTTGGGTGCATTGCTAATGAACATGTACAGATAAGGTGAGAAGTAAGTTCGATACCAAGGTAGAAAAATGTTTACTTATTGGTTATTTCCTTGAGTAGGGAAGGTTATATATGATATAATCCCACTCTGTGTGAGATGCAAGTGAGCATGGATGCTATGTTTGATTAGATCATAGTTGGGATATACCTATAGAGACTGAAGTAAAGAATCAGATAAATGCCTTAAATGAAGCTAAGGAGTAATCACATGCATTTAGTAGACTACCAGAGTCCTCTACTAGCCACCAATAGGCCTTTTGTAAGACCTTAGTTAGGCACATTGAGGAAGAATATTAGGCATTCCGCGATGTGTCATGTGGTGGTACTACATGTGTTGAAATTTTAGCAAGTACATGCAAGGTAAAAGAAAAGGTGGATCAACCTTTTATAATGTCTGATGTTGCAGCACAACAGGTTACTCCTTTGTTGATGAAGATAGTGTCTCTAAAAATAGAGCCTTGATGAGGAGTTTGGGATCCCAATTGTTGTTACACCTAGTGTACAAAGAGCTAAAGGAGTGTTGAGAACAGTCAACAATGATCCAGAATGCGAGAAATTCTATTTGGAATTCAGACCTGCGATTAAGAAGTCTTGGGATACGGATTTAAGATATACTCATTATATTCAAAGAAAATCAAAACTGAAAACTTGCATAGAAACTTTGTTTTTTTCAAGGACTGTCTTATGCCAGAATGTTGGAGGGAGCATTTGGTATATGTGTTTTTCTAAGGGAAGTTTGGTTGCAACAGCTGCGCGGGGAGTGTTCAAAGGACAGCTCACGTGGCAAATCCTGCCCAGGTCTTGACCAGCCTCGGTACGATAAAAATGGTGTGCTTCCGGTACAATGGACGAGGGTCGACGAAGCGGTCCCTGATGAGTGAAGTGCCAGGACACCTAAGGAGGATCCTGGAGGGTTTTGACTACGCGATGCATGGGCTCGCGGTGCCGAGGACACCCATGCATATGTCGTGGAAGATATTGTATGATGGATCAATGTTTATTCTAATCTGTTACTGGATCTCATTTGCTAACCAGCTGGTCTCAACGGAGAGTCCAGAGTGATATTGTTTTTTGTGAGAAACAAGAATTGGATGGAAATTTTGTGCTATGACATCTGTAACCAATAATTGTTTGTCATTGGATTGTTTTATAAATTAAAGTTTAAAGAGAAGTGTGTGCGTATCTGTATTCTAAAGCAAAAGTTAAGAAAGGCATTCAATTATGGGTGGGTGAGTACTTGTCTGGTTCTACCAATTCTAGTGGTTGGGCTGTGGCTAACCCATGGGCTGGATGGGGTTAGGCTAGAGTCAGTAGAGTTTTAATAATAAAATTGATTAATAGGAATACGCTTAGAACTTGAGTAGTTAAATAAAAACCTGAAGACTTCTCAAATGAATAGATCAACGACTGTGCCTAATTCAATTAGGAAAAAAAGCATTGATTCCTTCAAGTTAAGTCTGTAATAAATTTTCCTTCTATCTAGTTTAATCAGATGAAGGTTAGTTTAGTCTCTTGACCCCATTAGAAAATTCGACAAGAAATTCAAAAAGGTGGAATCGTCCCCATTTTCCAGGCATGGAAAATTTTCCAGTTTTGGTTTTCGGAATGACCACCAGCTTAGTCTCATGCCCGGACATTTGAGGGCGAGGCCCCGAGTGGGAAACCTTGCCCCGCGCAAGAGGGAGCTACTTCCACTGCCACCAATCGGGAGTCCGGTGCGCGGAGGGGGTAGTGGGATCTCACAAAGTAGACACAACATAGGCATAACACTATCCATAAAAAAGATATGTTGATGAAGCTTCTTCTACATGCTAATGTACCATAAATGGCACAACACCTTGGACTTGAATCGATGAACATGGCACATCATCTCCAAAGAAATCTGCTAAATAGCACAAGAGCGTGTGCACAAGCAGCAAATTAAGCACTCTATCCACATCACCAAGCTCCTTTGGTTTTGTGGCTTCTAGAAGAATATCCTCTTCCAGCAAAGTGTCAAACCAAGCTGCATCAACCTCAATAAAGCTATCACCATGGATAGGCACTCCATCATTTGTAAGCAACATGTCAAACCATTCTACGTCATCATCATGACCGAAACTAGAAACTAGATTTTCCTGACCATGTGCACCATGAGGGAAATTTGATGCAAGGTTAGAAACATCCACGGGCACCACCTGGCTATTCCAGCCTTCATGCTCCTTATGCTCATGTGACTCATACCATAACCATCCCACCATCATGGCTAGACATATCTTGACTATCCATAACTTGATCATATTCAGCATAGATAATGTTGGAGTGGGCCTGTTTACATATCTCTATGCTTCTCGTTTCACAGTAGGCTTGTAAAATGCATTTAAGTGTTACATCATCCAGAATATTGTGTTCCTCTTGCATTTGTTTGTACACTAGTAATTCCTTCTCTACTTGACCTTGCTCAACATATGCTGAAAGCATTGCTGTCCATGACATGACGTTGGACTGAGACAGCCCGATAAACACCTTCTCTGCTTTCGAAACACTTCCACACTTGCCATGCATACTCACTAGCATGCTACCAATAAAGATATTTGATTCAAAGCCATTTGCCTGAGCATCTGCATGTAGTGCCCTACCAATTTTTAGGAACATCATTATGGTTTCCCGCCCATTCATAGCAACTTCATTCAGCATCATACACGCTCAAAGGGAAGTTACAAAGCTTCTCTCGTCTGGAACCAAGGCTCTTTTATGCATTTGTGTGAAGAGTTGCAACACCTTTTCTGATTCACCATTGTCTAAAAACATTGAGAGAATTATAGTCCATGACACAAGATTATGCTCTGGCAGCACGGAAAATACATGCTCTGCTTCCATACTCACAAGGGTGTTACCACAACAAACAAAGAGGTGTCAAAGCCCCTTGCCTAAGCATCTGTTAACAATCCTAATATGGGATTAATTATGGTGATAGACACAAGATTAAGCATAAGATTAAGGTGGATTAAACCACACAAGAAACTCCATGACTAGAGAAACATAGATATTACACACTCAACAAAAGTTCTCTTACATTCACAATGAACCATACAATGATATAGGCCTTCTAGCCTTATCCCACTTTACACATCATCATCCATGTGGCACTCTCTTTTCCACTCTTTTGGTCAACACTCACACACCATACAATATCATATGTAGCATTATTATCTTTCCACAATATCTTACACCTCTAGGGTACGTTCACACACGCGCAAACCGAGCTACATATTTCAACACCCCCTCTTAAGCGAGGTGTTCTCACTCACTCATCACCCATACAATTTAGCATTTCCTTCATGCAACGCGTCTCTCAACACTCCCCTCAATGATAAATTAGAGTGTGATCATGTGGCTAGACGTATCTAGACCCACTTGCATGTGTCAATGTGCATGTGCCGTATCTATCCAACATAGACACCAAGTTTGTTTTGAGCATCGCTTGCTTAGGCAAATCCACCCTCGTTCTTTTTGAACCACTGCACTGTTCGGGAAAGGCACCAGCCCATGCACACCATAACTCGTGTGAGAGTTAGCTACTCTCACAATTCTATCTCGAAATCCATCGAGAATCATGCATGTATACATCTACTTTTTTTGAGCTTCTTGGTGAGCTCGAGTACGGTTACCCTCATACTATGGGTGAGAAATTATACAAACCATTTTGGCCACCACAACCGGACATCAAAATATCATCCCATTTTGACGGTATGTGATCAACCTCTTAACAGTATGTGTGTGTGGTAGAAAATTTTAAAAAATCTTCCAAGGCATGTGAAGCAGGTGTGTGAATCAACCCTTAATTCTAAGGGTTAAATGATATATTTATTGAAAAGTTGCATGCGCAAGTTCTTTTTGCACTCCATGCACCCCTTGAATGCGCCAAACTGCTTGCCCCATTTTTTGCTACGTGCCAAGATTGCTACATGCCTATGATCTAGATGATGGTTTTGTTCTTTAGCAAAAAAAGCTTTCAGTTTTTCTGCAACACATCTTCGTCTGCTTCATGATGCGGCTCTGTATTGCGCGCTTTCTATAGATCAAGACCCGCTTTCCTTTCACTTGCTGCTTCGAGTTCGCCATCGCCAAAGCTGATTGCTAGCTGACTGTTCGCTTCTTAATGCTTCTCGCGTAGGATTCTCCTACGTTCCCTGTACTGTTATGCGTTCTGCTCTAGTGCCATAGTTGAGGCTTTGAAGCTCTCTCTTAAGGGTTTCTCCTTTCCATGCTCTTGTGCACTAAATCTTCCATGCTGCTCTGAGCTTACATGAGCTAGACCCACAAAATCTTCTATTTCCTATAGTTGGACCCTTCTTGTTAGTCTACTTCTCTAGGATATGCTTCTACACCAAAGTGGCCAATCTACACTGCCCTCACTGCATTTTTTCTTGCGCAGCTTTTTCTTCACGACCTGCCCCAGTGAGGCTTTGTCTGCAGTGTGGTCATCGGGCGGCTACCTGCTGCTACTTCCCTTAGCAACTAGCGTGAGATACCTCCTGAAAGCGTACTTCGCTGCTCCATGCGTGTTACCAACAAATTTTTCTTGCATTGGTTGTCTCCAAATGGGTTGCACACAATCTTCTTGCTTAAGTCCGCTGCTTTCTTTTTTTTTTTGTTTTCTTGATGCTATTTTAAGCAATGGTCTGTTGCCGCCTCTACAAGAAGATTGTTTGCCTTCTCTGAAATCCTTTCTTCCGACTCATTTGCTATAGGTCTCTGATTGCTCTCAAGAAGGACTATCTATTTCTTCTCCTTTCAGTGAGCTTGCACAATAACCCACTTGGCCTTACTGCCTGTAGTTTGTAAGTTCTTTCTTTATAAGCTCCTGATTGAGCTTCATGTGCACTTTCACTTTGTTACACAAATCTTTGTCATGCCTAACTTGCTTGTTTGAATTCTCTAAATTATATTCTGCCTTTGTGATTGCTTTCCAATCATCCTACTCCTCCTTTACCTCTTCAATGAGGTTCACGGGTGACCACAATTATGGCCACATTCAGCTCTCAATTGAGATCCAATATGCATGCCCTCGCTTGTTGCCTGCATCCAAGGTGTTGAGATGTCAAGCTCAACATGAGCTGACACTCATGAGGTGCATGCATGACCATTGGACATTTACATCACTGGCGGGTTTGGTAGCTGGCAGCACCGACATATCTTCGTCAGAGATTCTACAACTGGACTACACCGTCTAGTCCACACCTACCCACTCCAGTTAGCGTATTCACATTATGGATCGTTTATATATACTCTATTATGTGTGTTAGTCACTTTATCTTCTTTGTAGACCTCTTTTGTTGTGTGAAGAAAAAGAAGAATTTTCAGCCTCACCTTGTGTGTTCTCGTCTAGGGTTTGTGTGAGTGTGTGTGTGCTTGTAAGAACTCAAGATCTCTTCTCCTTTGCATCTTTTCATGGTATTAGAGCCTAGTTCATGCTAAGGGCTGAGCGGCGAGCAAGAGAAGCACATGAAGCGTACGAGGGTAAGAGCTTCATCTACTCTTCCTCCTTTGTGTTGGCTACTACACCTTTGTCAGGTGCTCTTTGGGAGAGGCAAGGCAAACAAAGTCCGATTGAGGGGCTTCCTTCGCAAGAGTAGAGCTAGAAACTATTCTATCCATTGCATTGAGATTTTCAGGCCAAAATACGTTTTGGGTATATCTGGACCTCCGTTTTTCACTTCATGGGCATTCACGGGCACTGTGGGTACATCTGGACCTCAATTTTTCTTTTGTTATTTATTTATTTAAAAAATAATAAATAAATAAAAAGACTTGAAAAATCCGATTTCAGCATGGCTAGCGGGGGTAGTTCGTCATCGTCATTAGGTGGATTAAGGGACTTTCTCATATGTTGTCCTCTATGTCTAAGCTTAACTGTATCAAGCAATGAGAGCGTGCTCCCTAGATTGAGATGGCGTGATCTCCGTCAGGCTCGCGGGGAACCGAGAATGTTCCCATTGACGTAGATCTTGATGTTTCCTTATCCATAGGAGATGACCGTGTAGGTTTGTCCACATGAACAACATGGAGTTAGTAGACAAGTTGTCTTTGTAGGTTAATGATACTAATGAGAATTACTCTAAGGACAATCTTCTCAATGATGAGGATGCCTGTGGAGAGGATACTCGACCCACTGATGTGGAGTTAGAGGCCGAGATGGACCATCACATTGGAGAGAATTCAAACCATCACATTGAAAAGATGCAAGGGGGAAGAGAGCTTGAGCTCTTGCAAGCACACACACACACTCACAAAACCCTAATAGAGAACACACAAGGTGAGAGGCTGAAAATCTTCTTCTTCTCTACTTAACACTCAACACACCATATACAAGAATAAGAGTACACACAATA
The DNA here is from genome assembly GCF_041138505.1 of Cibotium barometz. Classification (NCBI taxonomy): domain Eukaryota; kingdom Viridiplantae; phylum Streptophyta; class Polypodiopsida; order Cyatheales; family Cibotiaceae; genus Cibotium; species Cibotium barometz. The sequence goes on from NC_141049.1 coordinate 47,099,058, forward strand.
ATATGAAAGGTACTCAACCAAATACATACACGGGTTCTCTATAGTGTGAACCCGACTAAATGAGCTGGCACTATAACTATGCCAGTCTCTAGAATGGCTGTCACACAGCCTGTCATCCCACTGGCCGCATATCACCCAAGATCTCACCAACCATGCTACTGGTGTAAGTGTGGGGCCTATCCCCCAGGCGGGTCATCAGTGTCCACCGCCTCACTAGACGAGCTCGATATCTCAACACTCCCCCTCGAGCTCAACTCCATCTCATGTACACCAAGCGAAGCCCTGAATCTGCGGAGCTTCTCTGTACCCAATGCTTTGGTGAAGATGTCAGCTACCTGATCCTCTGTGCTGACATAAACAAGGTCAAGGTCTCCTGCCAAGACCTTCTCTCTGACGAAGTGGTAGTGGACCTCTATGTACTTCGTACGAGCATGAAAGACTAGGTTCCTGGCCAACTGTATACTGCTAATGTTGTCACAGAAAATGACAACTTGTCTATCCACTGATAGACCCAAATCTGCAAGTAGCTTTCTCAACCAAGCTACCTCACATGCTGCCATAGCAGCTCCTCTGTACTCGGCCTCCGTACTCGATAGAGCAACCCCGTAGGCTGCTTCTTGCTGCTCCAAGTCATAGCAGCACTCCCCAAAGAAAACATGAATCCACTGGTAGATCTTCTGTCTGAGATACTACCAGCCCAATCAGCATCTGTGTACCCATGTACACATATCTTTGTCCCAGTCTCATAGAATAGTCCACAATGTAAAGTAGACTTCACATACCTCAGTATGCGTCTCACTGCATCCAAATGCGTTTTCCATGGAACCTGCATAAACTGACTCACCAACCCAACAGCATAGCTCAAATCTGGTCTGGTGATCGTCATGTAGATCAAACTTCCTACTATGCTCCTGTACATAGTAGGATCCTCTAAGATCTCTCCTGAATCTGCACTCAACTTGCCATTCTGATCCAATGGCACAGAAATAGGCTTACAGCCTGTCATACCATACTTGGACAACATGTCCAAGCTACACTGTCTCTGCAGTAATCCAATACCATGTGGTGACCTAATCACCTCAATGCCCAAGAAATATCTGAGCTCCCCCAGATCCTTCATCTCGAACTTCTGTCTAAGCAAGATCTTTACATCAAAGATCTCTGCATCATGGTCCCCCGTAATGATCAAGTCATCTACATAGATGACAACAAGCACAACCCCTCTATCACCATGTCTCACATACAATGAGAAATCTGCATTGGCTACATGAAAGCCAATAGTGACAAGATATTCAGAAATCTTGTCAGACCATGCTCTTGGTGCTTGCTTTAAGCCATACAAGGCTTTCTTCAACCTGCAAACATGCTCGGGGTGACCCACATCCTCATAACCAAGTGGCTGCAACATATACACCTCTTCTTGCAAATCCCCATGCAAGAATGCATTCTTTACATCCATCTGATGTAAAGACCATTGCTTTGACGCAGCCACTGCTATCACAACTCTCACCGTTGCCATCTTGGCAACTAAGCTGAAAGTTTCCTCATAATCAATCCCATATGTCTGCGCATATCCTTTGGCTACCAATCTAGCCTTGTACCTGTTTATGCTTCCATCACTGTTATGTTTAACTTTGTAAACCCACTTGCATCCTGTCACGTAGGCTGTAATGCCTGTGACCGACGGCAGACCGGATGGATATCCGGGGTTCAGTGGGAGAGGACGCCCATGCGGAATGTCACGTAGGCTGTAATGCCTGTGTGACCGACGGTAGACCGGATGGATATCCGGGGTTCAGTGGGAGAGGACGCCCATGCGGAGTCATGGGCAGCCAGGCTAGTGTGGACGGCAGGCCACACACTATATAGCCTGGGGGATGAGGGGCAATCCTCATTCTTCCTCTATGGCTGGGTGGTGAGCCAGAGGCCGTCCCCTCTCGTGGTAACGCCCGTAGCGGCGTTACGGATATGTAACACATCCAATGGCTTTCTTGCCTTCAGGCAATTGCACTAAATCCCAAGTTTCATTTCCATATAGTGCATCCATCTCCTCATCCATAGCTTTCTCCCAACACACATTTCCAATAGCCTCATCAATGCATGTGGGCTCAACAACCTGCAAAACCTTTGCCATATATGCATAGTGATGTGCCACATAACCATCATAGGTAAATCTCTGCACAGGATTTTTCACTCTCCCAGATCTTCGCAGCTTTTCATTCATGGCTTCCATAGCCTTCTTTACACCAGGTGTTCTCATAGCTGGGATCCCAAGCTCCTCATCAAGGCTCATATCTGAGCCACTAGACTCTCCATCAACATGAGAATGCCCTGCAGAAATGTCAGGCATACCAAGGGGCTCAACCACTTTCTCTTTTCCTTTACGCGATGTAGTAATCACATTTGCAGGACTGGTATTATGACGCAGTCTGCCACTCCATGGTCTATCAACAGACCCACTAGATGAGGACTCTCCTGGTCCACTCAAAGACTGTGATTGCTGACCAGCATTCTGTGCAACCACACTTCCACTCACATCAGCCCCTACAGCTTCTTTTTCAGCAGCATACCAGCTGCTCATCTCATCAAAGACAACATCCCTGCTTACTCTCAACTCACGTGTAGCAGGGTTATAACACCTGTATCCCTTTTGCTCAAGGGAATATCCAATAAACACACATTTTTCAGCTTTCGGGTCCAGCTTAGTTCTCAGCTCATCTGGCACATGCACATATGCAATGCATCCAAAGACTTTCAGATGAGACAAATCTGGTTTTCTGCCAGTAAACCTCTCCTCCGGAGTTACATCATGTATGGCTGCAGTTGGAGTCCTGTTCATGATGTATACTGCTGTAGAAACAGCCTCAGCCCAATAGCAATGCGGCATATTCTTCTCTTCCATCAATGCTCGCGCAATCTCAGCAATGTGCCTGTTTTTCCGCTCAGCAACTCCATTTTTCTGCGGAGTGTTTCTACATGTAAACTGTCTCCGAATACCATTCTTCTTCAAAAATTTAGAGAACTCGTTGGAGAAGTATTCTCCCCCTTCATCTGACCTTAGGCACTTTACATATTTCCCTATTTGCTTTTCAACCAAAACTCTGAAATTCTGAAAGTGAGTGAACACCTCACTCTTCTCCTTCATGAAATATACCCACACTTTCCTTGTGTGGTCATCAATGAAAGTGACATAGTACCTGCAGCCTCCCATAGACACGGTCTTCGTAGGACCCCATACATCTGAATGCACAACATCTAGTGCATTTTTGCTCACATATCTGTTACGTGGAAACACATGCTTTGTTTGCTTCCCAAATTGGCATGCTTCACAGATTTTATGCATACCTTCCACTTTAAATTCTGGCAGCCCTGTCACAATTCCTTTTGTCTGCATAGACTTCAATCTCTGCACATTCACATGTCCAATTCTTTTATGCCATATGTCTGTGTCTGCAACAACTCCTGAACCATTTGCAAACATTGCAGCACTCATTTCAGGCATGTCTACATTCAACGTAAACATTCTGCCCACTCTGTTGCCTTTTGCAACCAACCTGCACTTGTCTTTGAAGTCTTCGACATAACACCCATCAGGGTTAAACCGAACCTGCAAACCCTGCTCAATCATCTGGCCAACTGAAACCAGATTCTTTGTTATGTTCGGTACATGAAGTACATCTACAAGGTACTTCACTTTGCCATCCTGCATAGACAATGGCACATCTCCAACATGGGCAATTGGATGAGCAGTGTCATCCCCTGTTTCCACAAAACCTGGTCTTTCCGGGTTTTTCATCTCCTTGAACCACTCCCCATGACTCGTCATGTGGTTCAAAGCACCTGAATCCACATACCATACATTATCTTTTTGTGCTGCATCAACATTTTCAGACATGGCATTCACGACATGCTGCATAACAAACAACCTTTCATTATCCTCATTATTTCTGCTTGAGGATGCATAGTTGTTTTGCTGCACTTTCCCATTTTGCATGTCAGCCTGCTTCTTATAACATTTTGACTGCACATGTCCAGGCTTACCACAATAATAGCATTCACGTGCATCATTATATTGCCTTTGCCAATTTCCACGGCCTCTTTGACTCCCCCTGCCTCTGAATTTGCCTCTTCCACCTGCGTGTTGTTGTTGTTGTTGATTCTGGGACTGTTGTTGTTGCTGCTGTTGTTGGCCATAATTCTGATTACCTGTTCGGCCACCTCCTTGACCGCGTCCACGGCCTCCTCTACCTCGTCCTCTTCCTGAACTCGTGTAGAAGGCCTGTTGTTCTGAACTGTTTTTGCTTTGTGAGGATTGTTGGTCTTCACCCAAGCTCTTCTCTTCGATAATCAGCATAGACACCAAATCTGTAAAGTTGGGAATGTTTTCTCGAGTCTGAATGGACGTCTTGAACGCCTTGTATTGTGGCCCGAGACCACGTAGACAGACTTCCACCTTGTCATCATCATCTACTGACACACCAATAGATGCAAGGGATTCCACAATACCCTTTATCTTCAGCGCATAGTCATTCACAGACATGCTCTTTTTCTCCACAGTATGAAGTTCATTCTTCAACTGTATCTTACGTGCCTTGGTATTTGTTTCATAAAGCTTTACCAAGGTGTCCCACGTCTCCTTGGGAGACTTGGCATCTTGAATGTGCCCAATCATGGTGTCCTGTATACTAATGGAAAGCCAATATATTACTTTCCTGGCTCCTTGGTTCCAGTCTTTAAACTCTTTCACATCTGCAGTAGTCGGATTTATATCCGGTATCTCTGGTGCCTCTTCATGCTCACCTTCTATGTAGTCCCAATAACCTTTTCCCATCAGGAAATTCGTCAACCTGAACCTCCAAGCATGGAAGTTATTCTTGTCAAGCTTCTCAGCCACAATCTGAGTTATCCCATCATTTGACATCTTGCCAAACACACAATTTTACCAGAAACTGCACTCTGGTTTTTCTGCAACTGCTGTATTTTCTGCACAGCGGTACTGTAGTACTCTCAAATGTCACCAACAGTGACTTCAATGTGCATACATACACCCAATGGCAACTGTAGACCTCTTTGCAGCACCCACAGTGTCTGCACAGTCAATCTGTCTTCCTGCATTTCTTAAAACAGAGTTCTGCAGAGAATCGATGACTTACCCGCAGTGCTCGAAATTGCCTGCTTTTTGAAAAATGGAGGTCCAGACGCGCCCGAAACGCATTTTCGGCCCAAAAATTGCAATCCGAAGGACTGTATAGTTGCCCTATAGCTTTACTCCCACGAAGAAAGCTCCTCAATCAGAGATCATTTGTCGGTGCCTCCCATAGAGCTCCCGACAAGGGTGTAGTCACCAACACAAATAGGGAAGAGTAGTTGAAGCTCTTACCCTCGTACCGCTTCCTGTGGTTCTCCTGCTTGCAGCTCAGCCCTTAGCACAAACCAGGCTCTGATACCATGAAAAGATGCAAGGGGGAAGAGAGCTTGAGCTCTTGCAAGCACACACACACACTCACAAAACCCTAATAGAGAACACACAAGGTGAGAGGCTGAAAATCTTCTTCTTCTCTACTCAACACTCAACACACCATATACAAGAATAAGAGTACACATAATAATATGAAAGGTACTCAACCAAATACATACACGGGTTCTCTATAGTGTAAACCCGACTAAATGATCTGGCGCTATAACTATGCCAGTCTCTAGAATGGCTGTCACACAGCCTGTCATCCCACTGGCCGCATATCACCCAAGATCTCACCAACCATGCCAGTGGTGTAAGTGTGGGGCCTATCCCCCAGGCGGGTCATCAGTGTCCACCGCCTCACTAGACGAGCTCGATATCTCAACACACATTGGAGAGAAATCAAACCGAGATTTTATTTGTGCTTAGGAGTATTCATGCCTGTTTAGATGCTAGTCCTCCTACTCCTGCAAGGAGTGTCGTTGCATTGAGATCTGCACAAAGGAGGGTGCATTTTCTTGCTACCAAGGACATAGTGCCTTGAGTAGGATCACGGGCTAGAGTGCCTCTACGAAGCAGTCCAGATCGATCGCTAATCTCCTCAAGGACCTCAAGCCACTAAGCTTTGGGGGAGAGGAGAAAGAATGCAACAAGGACTCAGTAAACATCTTTATGTAAAAGTGGTCAGATATCCACAACCTCAAGCAAGCGCGAGAGGATGCGAGGCCCGTACAGGCTATCCTGTTTGACAGGGAAGGCGTGTGAATGGTGGATGAGTTTGGCCAAGAGTACTAGACTTTTGAGTACCTGGGTAGAGTTTGAAACGATGTTTCAGAAAGAGTTTTTTCTTGTTGAATGAGTTGCAGAGGCCCTGTCTCATGATTGGGATGAATGCTCGATGCAGGGCATCTTGCTCACATAGTACATCTCCAACTACTGTGAGATTGCATTGAAATTAAAGGGAATTGGTTAATTCCAAACTTTACATAGATTCATGAAAGAATTACACCCACACTATGAGGCTTTTGTAGAGCCTAAGTAGGCAATAGATTTTGGTGAGGCCATAAAGTGTGCGCAGATTTATGATGATATTTCACATCGCTCTAATTCCAATCTTGGTAATGAAAACTGAGGGTAAAGAGGGCTCCCACTTTAAGTGGAAATTCTTTTGGGGTGAAAAGGTGCAAGGGAGCCAAAGTGAGCAGTAGAGAGGACAAAGTGGGCGTCGGGCGAAGAAACCATGCCGCTTTCGGGAGAAAAGACAATCTAAATCTACTAAGAAGGAACAATACAAGAAAAGTAGAAAGGAAAATATATGCTTTAATTGTTTCGAGGCTGGACATAAGAAGGTAGCATGTCCAAAGCTGGGAGATGTAGGTAGTTAGCGATGCCAAGAAGGATGGCGACGGTAGCTCTATACTATCCAGTGTAGGTATCTCTTAGTTCCGTAGAGTTTAGGGAGGTGACTATAGGACACATGGATAGTGCCCGCACTTGTTGCGTTAACCAGGTAATGTGGCAGCCATCAATGGGACCACATGATTGGGTCCACTTGTATGGTAGGTTAGGTAACTGTAGAGTTACCATCATGATTGATGATGTAACCACTCACAACTTCTTTAGCTATGCATTAGTTAAGAAGTTTTACAATTGCGACTCACAACTTCTTAACTACGCGTTAGTTAAGAAGTTGCAATTGCCAGAAACCAAGAGCACATAAATACATTTTATCATTGGCTAATGGTCACGATAAGATTGTTTAGGACATAGTTGTCTTCGGGTACCTTTAGCTATGCAGAGCTACTATTTGGATTTTTAGGTCGTGCACTTCGCTAGAGCTGATTTTTATCTACGTAGGGAGTGGTTGTATATCCTCAGCCCTATTTTGAGTTGTAGCTACCAGGACAATAGCCTAGAGTTTGTGCATGAGGGGAGACTAGTGAGGCACAGCTGTACCCATGATTTCGTCCATAGAGTTGTGCTATGCCATCGACGTCGACGATATACAACATGTATATATTTGTACTCTGGCATTAATTTATTTTTGTGATGAAATATGATTCAAAATTTTATAATAACTTTTGGATTTTTTCTTCTAATCTAGGATCTCGAATTGATATTCACTTTTGCTTTCCATCGTGAGAGTAATGTCCTGACATAAGCGACCAATACCAATAGCACTATTCTAGATTTATTGAGGTCTTACACTATTTCTAGGCCAAGCACTTGGAAACCAACACCTTCATTTTCTCCAAATCACATATAATAACACACCATACTCTGCTATTGGAAAATCTCCCTTTGAATTTATATGTGTTAAGAAATTACCGACACCAACTGCTTCTCAACTCTCTCATATTATTCCCACACAATAGATGATTTTACCATACCCCTATTCTTAGTGAAGTACATGAAGGCAACTCTAAATCTCAAGCCCAATACATGATGCAAACTAATAAGCAATGTAATATCGTGACTTTTCAAGGAGGAATTACGTATCTTAGGATTGAAAATAGAAGTCTAAAGAGTGCAGAGATAAACCTTGTAGTTAAAATTTGGTTCCAAGATCTTATAGACCGTTTATGATTCTCAATAAGATTAATGACCATGCTTTTCATTTGGATATTCCATCACATTGGCATCTTCATAACTCCTCTCACATTAGCCTACTGGTAAAAAAATTTGACGTAATCCTCAAGCACACCCCGACTACTTTGTATGTTGTTGTAGGAGAGTACTTTCCTTTTATAAATGTACTCTTATCTTTTAGTTATATGGTTGTAGAGAAGAGAAGAAGATAGAAGAAAATTCAGCCATCCATCTGAGTCTCTCGTGTCTTGCACTCTCTTGTGTATGTGTGTGTTTTGCTTGTAAGTCTCTCTCTCCTCTATATTCTCTTTATGGTATCAGAGGTCCGGTTCATGTGTGAGAGCTAAGGAGGCAAGAAAAAGAAAGTAAGGAAGCGGTATACGGGTAAGAGAATCACCATCTCTTTTCCTTCTTGGTTTATGTACAACACCCCTCGGTAGCTCCGGGGAGCTAAACATCTCCGATTGAGGAGCTGTCTTTATAAGCTTGGAGGTTTTTTTATGTGTACAAAGTACTTTTTACTAATGTTTTTTTGGCCAGAATCGCGTTTTGCACACGTCTTGGTCTCCGTTCTGTCTCACTGTAGGGTATTTTCGATAGTTTCGAGAAGTTTTGGTTAAGAACTATCTCTGGTCGAAATTTGGTTATTGCAGTGCAGCAGTGTATTTTGGGAGTGCAAACATTGTTTGCACATGTATTATTGACATTGGGTGTATGTACATGTACTTTGGTCAGATCTGGTAACCTACATGTTGTGCTGAAGTACCGTTGCAGTAGTCACAGAAGATATTGTTGTGTTACAGGTATACATAAATTTTCTGTGGTGGGAAAACATGTCTGGTGATGGAATCCATCATATTGTCAATGAGAAGCTGGAAAATAATAACTTCCATGCCTGGATGTTTAGAATGACCAATTTCCTTATGGGTAAAGGATTTTGGGACTATGTCGAAGGAGACAATGAGGAGAAAATAATAACTTCCATGCCTGGATGTTTAGAATGACCAATTCCCTTATGGGTAAAGGATTTTGGGACTATGTCGAAGGAGACAATGAGGAGCCTCTTGAGTTGTCTTGTAACATACCCATCTTCACTAATAAAGAAATGTCCATGTAATAGATAAATTTATGAGTTTTTATGGTATAAAAATCAATGATTTTATTATTTGAGTCATTTCTACTTAGAATCTTCAAATTTCTACTTAGAATCTTCAAATTCTGAGCCCAAAATGGACACCGGATCAAGCTTGTATGCAAATTTCAGTCATTTTTAGTTAAAAAGTGACGACCTTTAAACCTTAATAAATGCACGACCGGGCGTCCGATTGACAAACGGTCTGCACCCCAACGACCCAGGAGAACCTCCCGGGCAAAAAAAAAATCACCCCTCGGGGCAGTTCGACACGCAAATCGAGGCCGACGCCCCAAATTTGGAGACCCCATCCAAAAATTTAGACCGTACACACTTACCACGGTGCCCATACGATGGCCGCACAAGAACCAAAGGACGACCGCCCACTGTGTGGTCCACATGTCCGCTACGTGGACACCCATGCTGTCCCAGACCAGATAAGGTACATGCGTACCACTCCTTTCCCTGTTAACTGACACCATACCTTTCCCACATAGCCATGCAGGCCACTGATCTTCAACCTTTGCTGGTACACCATCTTTTCGTCCTTGCTTTGCGTAACGCTCGTACCCGTACCCCATAGTTATATAAACCCCCGCGGGGTGCTCCATGTGGGCAACATGCATTTCTGCGTAGCGTATGCTCTGTTGTGCCACCGTCCGTGTACCACCATCTGTCCCTGTGTAGTGTACTTGCTATAGCCGCCCCTTTCAACCACCCCTCCCACACCTCCTCATTTGCCACTTTTCAGATAAGAAGGCAATTTTCCTCTATCCCCCTCTTGCTAGGAGGCAGTGTCCTTAACTCTATGCCCCTCTTGCTAGGAGGCAGTGTCCTTAACTCTTCTCCCCCCTGTGTGAAGAGACTTACAGCAGCCCTCAGCCCTTCTCCCCTTTATTAGTAAAACATTTTTGTGTTAAGGACATCTCACAATTCCCCCCCCCGCCCCCATTTGCGTGGACTTTAGTAAGAGGTTTTTGCCTTAGAGAGGGTTCGTGCGCTGTCGTCTTTTGCTCATACGGTGAGCAAACGATCTCAGAATTGAGATCTGACTAGAGCGTTTCAATCGCGACAACGAGTCCTACAAGACGACGTCCAAGATGGTCCCTTCTTGGAATCGTCAAAATATTACCTCGAGAGGAGCACGCAACAACGAGATTAGAGAAGATGCTCCCGATGCGGCCCCAACCCTCCCTTTACAAGCTCCTCAAGGAAATGGTGGATAGGTTAGCTTGGTTATTTTTTAAAGAAGAGTTTTTTTCAAATATTAGTGTTAATAAATGTGTATCTTTTCCTTTTAAAATAATGACATAAAATTGTATGAAGTTACGAATTGAGTGATGCTGTATTCAATGAATTGCATTGAAATTGTTATCTTTAAAGAGTGCAAGTTTTTCCTGGCTTCGACGCTAACTCCGTTCCGTGCTTGTGTAGCCGGGCGGTGTCATTAGCAAAGCCCGGGAATGGCCCAAGGTATCCCTCATACCATTGTGAGAATAAGGTTCATTGATTGAGGCGAGAGATTATGAAGCTGTCTAGTTCTGAGGGCTCAGGCTAGTGCGGTGAATAAGCCCACCCTAGTGTGTAAACATCCCTCTCAGGGGTGGGAGGATCGAGCGATGGAGCCTGAGAGGGCGACAGGCTGGCTTGGCTCCTTGCCTAGCGGCCGACGATGAGGTGTATGGTCCCGTAGGGTTTTGCCCAGCATGTAGAGGCTGGAAGGTCAAATTCTATATCATCGGCAGTATAAAGGAAAAGAATAAGAGAGCCAGTTTGGCTTGTATGAAATTGATTCATGTATAAACTTTTTTATAAATCTTGTCTTTGGCATTATTGTACTGTGGAAAAAGGTTGTTTTAACAAACCTTGTGAAAAGGGCCTTAATTAAGGAATATGTTTATTTATGTCAAATAATGTGGTAGGATTAATTAGAAAACAAATTGACGCGTGAGTAGGGTGGAATGTGGGAGGGTGGAATGTGGGAGGATGGAATGCCCCGACGGCACCATCCTACGGATGGGTGGGCCCGATTAGTCGGGTAGCTTTCCAATAGATTAAGTAAAAGCCCTACGCTAGATAAATAGGTTCTTGGGCAACTCTATTCTAGAAGACTAGGCCAGTGGCGGCGGCTGTGCCTTGCATGGATGAGGAAACAAGTGTTGCCTCTAGAAATCAAGTCTAGTAGTTGCCCAATTTATGATCAACTACCCTATGGGTGATTTGATTTTTAGAAGATCATGCTCCCCCTGCGAGATAGGACTAGGTCTTACCTATGAATCGTATCCTTCAATCTCTACATGGTCAAGGTATCGATAAATAGAAAATTTTCTCCAAGTTAAGACTTAGTGGACTATCTTAAGTGTTTCCCCTATTTTAGAAGGAGGAAACCTTACAATTGGTATCAGAGCCGATCTTTGAGCTCGTAGGAATTGCCATTTAAAGACTGTTTTGCAATGAATGTTTTACCTAACATAATGCTAATTAATAAAAACATCCTACTAAAAAAAACAAGTTGAATTGATGTTTGAATGATTCTAGGAAGAGGAAGATGCCTACTCGAAGTTTCTAGTTTTCTAATGCATCTTTGAGACTACTTAGTCACTCCTCAAATTTCGAGTTCTGTGACACCATGGTGCAGATACTAGAGAAGATGTCCCTCCCTCAGTTCTCTCGTATTGAAAAAGGATGGGGTAGAGATTTCTGGAGTAGTCGTGGGCTAAGATATTTCTTCATCCGGGCAGATCAAATTGGGTACCTTACCATCGACCTAAAGCGGATTCGTTGGATCGAAAAGTTGAAGGTGATCCGTTTATTTTGGTTCGTCATCTCGGTACCCCCAGGGCCGACACCTCTGTGACTACAGATGGGGTTCGCATACCTCAGGATCGCTGGGCGTATGACCAAGTGATGAAAGTCTTACCTGACAGAGTAGCTGTGTTGAGACCTACCCCAATCTAGAGTCTACCACCCTTACCATCAGTTTTTAGAGTCTTAGAAACTACAGCGAAACCCCCATATTTCACCTATGTGGAGCGCTCTACCCTTATGTCATAGTCAAGCTTAGGAATTTCCCTTGATGTGGCAAATAATATAATAGTCTCAGATCTTTGTAATAAAACTCATCCTTGTAAATATTTGAAAATAAAATGATTTCAATGTTTTACTCTCCAAAATAAGCGTTGTGTAAGTATGAATCTTGTAATCTTAAAGTTGTTTTTACAATGATGGCCAGGACGATCACCCTCTACTTCCCAATGCGCTTTACATTGATATCGAGGAGAAGAAGCTGCTGCTTAAGCAAATGCAACCTCCCTCCTTTAAAGGAGAAGGTTCAAAGATTGAGAAGGATGCTGAAGTCTGGATTGAAGCGATGGACGATTATTTCTCTATCACCGGTATTGGAGTAGCAAATCAGTCTATGCTTGCACGGTTTCACCTCATCGGAGATGCTAAACTCTGGTGGAAATAGTGGTGCCGTGACAAGGGAGTCACCGAGCATTCTCAAACGTGGGAAGACATCAAGCAGGCCGTGAAGGAAAGATATCTTCCCCCTTCCCATGAATCCATAAAGATGAATGAGTTTTTTTGTCTTAGGCAATGCAGCTTAACTCTTGAGGACTACTATTCCAAATTTATCACTCTTCGGAAGTATGCCCCAGCTATGACTACTTCCCAGTAAAAGTGGCTTATCTCTACCAAGGGTTAAATGAACCCTTAGATTCCCGCCTTGAAGCAATGAGGCCAAGCTCATTATAGGATGCTCTCATACGAGCAAAGCCCCTTGTGAAAGAATTGAGGACTGACAAACCTAAGCCTCAAAAGAGATCTTACCCTGAGGCAAATCCTAAAGATAAACCCTACAAGAAACCCCAACAGAATTTTCCCTACTACAACAGAGGGCGACAAAGCAATTCTTTTGTCCCCCGCTTGTATGCTGCTTCTTCCAGAGAAGGCCCTCTATGTTTTGAGTGAAATGAGCCGGGACACTTTAGGGCCAACTGTCCCAAGATGGCAACATCATTTCCCCAAGGTGGCAGAGGAAATCAAGGCCGTGGAACCCCTATCCACCAAGGTGCAAGTGGCAGAGGCCGGCAGAGGAGCAGTTGCTAGGACCGCCTGTATTATAAGTGAAGAACCGACCTTGGAAATGGTTGAAGAAGAGCGCGCCATCGTCCATGCAGCAGTTGCTAGGACCGCCTATATTATAAGTGAAGAACCGACCTTGGAAATGGCTGAAGAAGAGCGCGCCATCGTCCATGCAGCAGTAGAACACCAAGGTCCGAATAAACAATTTGGTGTAATCCAAACCCTAGCCATGCATCACGGTAAGCCATTTCAGCTTTTGATTGATTGTGGCAGTACCCATTCATTTCTTTCTCCTAGGTGTTTGCTAGAAGAATGACTGTAGAGTTAGCCAGTGGGAAAGAAGTAGTATCTTGCCACTCTATAGGAAACCTTGATTTTGAGCTGGGTAATGAGCGAACTCATGGCCACTTTAGAGTCTTGCCATTAGAAATTTATGATGGAATCCTTGGGATGGATTGGTTAATTGCAAACAAAGCTAGCATTCATTGTAACCAGTTTTGAAAATGAGCATGGCCAAGTAATATCCGTTCAGGGGATAATAGGAAAACCTAAATCTAGGGTAGTCAAGGCAAAACATCTTCTCAAGGGAACACGTAAGGGTCAGCAAGATTTCTTAGTCAAGCTCAACAAAACCATTGAACCTAGTAAGGAGACAGAACCCTCTTGGCTCCAAGAACTCTTTGACATCTTCCTTGGTGAGCTTACATGGCTACCGCCTCCTCGAGAAGTTGATCATGAAATCGAGGTGATCCCTAGGGCTCAACCCGTCTCAAAAACGCCCTATAAAATGTCCCTTCCTGAAGCCATTGACCTTAAAGAGCAACTTTTCCAACTCATTGAGCAAGGATTTGTATGCCCGAGTAGCTCTCCTTGGGGGGCACCTGTTCTTTTCCAAAAAAAGAAGGACGGAACCCTCCACCTTTGCATAGATTATCGAGGACTAAATCAAGTTGCTGTCAAGAATAAGTATCCTATCCCTCGCATCGACGAACTTCTTGACAGGCTTCATGGGGCCAAAGTCTTCTCAAAAATAGACTTGAGGTCTGGTTACTATCAGATCAAAGTCAAGGAAGCAGATATACCGAAGAGACAGCCTTCAATACCCGTTATGGCCACTATGAGTTTACTGTAATGTCATTCGGGTTAACCAATGCTCCTGCAACCTTCAACTGCCTAATGCAAGATATATTCTGTCCTTACTTGGATGAATTTGTGCTTGTTTTTTTTAATGACATCTTAATCTACTCCAAATCAATAGAAGAGCATGAGGAGCATGTGCGTAGAGTTCTGCAATTGTTGCGCAGACACAAACTCTATGCCAAGAAGAGCAAATCTACCTTCTTTACTCATCAAATTGAGTATCTTGGATTCATCATCTCCAAAGATGGCATTTCACTAGACCCCACTAAGGTCAAAGATATTCTGGAGTGGCCACCCCCTAAATCAGTTCGTGAAGTTCGTAGGTTTTTGGGAATCACGGGATGGTATAGGATTTTTATCAAAGATTATGCCTTGGTAGCTGCACCTTTGACGGATCTTCTTAAGAAGGATTGCAAAATAGTGTGACTGCCAATCCATCAAAATAGTTTTGATCAGCTCAAGGTCATTATTACTTCTACCCTAGTCCTGAAACTTCCTGATTTCACCAAGGAATTTGAAGTGGTTATTACTGATGCCAGTAGTCTAGCTCTTGGTGGTGTCTTAGGCCAAGAAGGAAGACCGGTCGCTTATACTTCCCACAAGCTGAAGAAATATGAAGCAAATTATGCCACCCATGATTTGGAGCTCTTAGCAGTTGTTCATTGCCTCAAATTATGGAGACATTATCTCTTGGGGGGCGAATTCGAGCTTGTAACTGACCACAAAAGTCTGAAGTGGATCTTCACCCAGCCTAACCTCCACATGCGGCAAAGGAGATGGATTGAAATTCTACAAAAATATGACTTTGACATCAAATTACGCCCTGGGAAAAATAATGTGGTAGCAGATGCACTTAGTCGCAAATCTTTCTTAAGTGCAATTTCAATGCCAAATAATCCCATACTGGTCAAGGTGGAAGAAGTCTCATCTCATGATCCAGATTATTAGAGGATGATGAAGTTAGTAGAAGAAGGGGAAAATTCAGAGAAAGAGAAGAATCTTATCAAGTGATACTCCACTCATGAAGGAAGCCTCTACTTCAATCACAAGCTATGTATCCCTAAGGATCCTGCTTTAAAGAAACTAATCCTCCCCATGAAGCTCAAGACACCCAGGCTATGCAAAAGCATTAAATGCCGTAAAAAGAAGCTTTCATTGGGCAGGCTTGAAAAATGATGTCCTTCGGTACTTGAAGCAATGTCTCTCATGCCAAAGGATCAAAGCTAAAAGGGTCAAGATGCCTGGGAAACTTCAACCCTTGGATATTCCCCAAATGAAGTGGGAGTGCATTAGTATGGATTTTGTCACAAGTCTCCCCACTATTCAAGGATGATATGACTCCATTCTGGTAGTAGTGGACTTACTTACCAAAGTAGCTCACCTTATAACAGCAAAGAAGACCTTCAAAGGTTCTGATATTGCTCGAATATTCATCAAGGAAGTCCTAAAACTTCATGGTCTCCCAAAAAGGATAGTAAGTGACCGGGATTCTGACTTCACTTCAGGCAGTCCTTATTTCAAGCCCTATGGGAACTCAACTTTGCTTTAGCATAGCTTATCATCCAGAGACCGATGGCCAGACTGTGAGAGTCAAACAATCAAGTAATTGAAGACATTCTCAGAGCATATTGTGGACACAAACCAAGAAGGTGGATTCAATACCTTCCTCTGGTAGAATTCGCCTAGAATGCATCTTATCATCATCAGAGCATAGGAATGTCACCATTCAAAGCACTCTATGGGCAAGAATGCTTGTCTCCTCTAGATTTCTCTGATCCGACCATAAGAGTTGAGGCATCCAAGAAAATGCTCGAAGAGATGGAGGAACAAACCAAGGCAATCTAGAAGGATATTAAAGCTGCCTAAGATCGACAAAAGCATTATGCTGACACCAAGAGGTCTGAAAGGATCTTCAAGGAAGGAGACAAAGTTCCTCTACGAGTGCGACCCAAACGAAGTTCTCTATTGCTTGGGAAATATAAGAAGCTCAGCCCTAGATATTGTGGTCCGTATATAGTTATCAAGTGTCTAGGTAAAAGTGCTTATAAACTCCAACTCCCAACCCATATCAAATTCCATAATATATTGCATGTAAGTTTGTTAAAACCTTATGTACCCAGTCTCGATCATATTCTTGATGATGAACAAGTTGTAATCCCTACTCAAGAAGTCCTTGAATTATAGCCCAGTTGCATCATAGACTCTAGGGAAAGGCAACTCCGAAATAGAACTCTTGTAGAACATCTAGTACAGTAGAAAGATTACCCTGAAGAGGATGCAACTTGGGAAGATGAAGCTACACTCTTAAAGGATTATCCCCAATTCATGAGATGAGATGAGGACATAACATACCCATCTTCACTAATAAAGAAATGTCCATGTAATAGATAAATTTATGAGTTTTTATGGTATAAAAATCAATGATTTTATTATTTGAGTAATTTCTACTTAGAATCTTCAAATTATGAGCCCAAATTTGAAATATGCGCGCGATTTTATCCTAATATAGGACTTTACAGCATCCAAAACAGACACCGGATCAAGCTTATATGCAAATTTCAGTCATTTTTTAGTTAAAAAGCGATGACCTTTAAACCTTAATAAATGCACGACCGGGCATTCGATTGACAAATGGTCTACATCCCAACGACTAGGAGAACCTCCCGAACAAAAAAAAATTCGTCCCCCGGGCGGTCTGGCACGCAAATCGAGGCCAGTGTCCTAAATTTGAGGACCTCGCCCCAAAATTTGGACCGTACACACTTACCAGGGTGCCCATACGATGGCCGCACATAAGAACCAAAGGACGGCCGCCCACTGTGTGGTCCACACATACTGCTACATGGACACCCATGCTACCTCCCAGAGACTAGATAAGGTACATGCGTATCACTCCTTCCCCTGTTAACCGATACCGTATCACTCCTTCCCCTGTTAACCGATACCTTACCTTTCCCACAGAGCCATGCAGGCCACCGATCTACAGCCTTTGCTGGTACACCGTCCTTTCGTCCTTGCTTTGCGCAGCGCTCGTACTCGTACCCCACAGTTATATAAACCCCCGTCGTCCGTACCACCGTCTGCCCCTGTGCAGTGCACTTACTGTAGCCGCCCCTTGCGCAGCCACCCCTCTCACACCCCCTCATTTGCCACTTTTTAGATAAGGAAATTTTCCTCTATCCCCCTCTTGCAACAAGGAGGCAGTGTCCTTAACTCTTTCCCCCCCGTGTGAAGAGACTTACAGCAGCCCTCAACCCTTCTCCCCTTTAGCAAAACGTTTTTGTGTTAAGGACATCTCACAATTCCCCCCCCATTTACGTGGACTTTAGTAAGAGGTTTTTACCTTAGAGAGGGTTCATGCGCTGTGGTCTTTTGCTCATACGGTGAGCAAACGATCTCAAAATTGAGATCTGACTTGAACGTTTCGATCGCAACAATGAGCCCTACAAGACGACGTCCAAGATGGCCCCTTCTCGAAAACATGAGAATATTACCTCGAGAGGAGCACACAACAACGAGATTAGAGAAGATGCTCCCGATGCGGCCCCAACCCTCCCTTTACAAGCTCCGCAAGGAAATGGTGGCCAGGTTAGCTTCCTATGAACACTCACACACACAATCAGTATGTGTGTGTATGTGTGTGTGTGTGTGTGTGTGTGTGTGTGTGTGTGAATCATAAAATGACAATTGCAAGTATAGGGAGAAAAACTCATACACAAGATTGGGTCTGATTTCCCCCACTCAAGAGAGTCTCCCACGCTTCCTCTCAATGTATTTTAATTCACATTACTTAAAATCTTGTTGGATTCAAAATAGCTTTACTTTACATGCATGTCCATTTGAAGAAAAAGTAGCTTGATGTACTTGCCATGCATGTCTATCTACTCAAAATTGGAGTATCCTTTATAAGCTTTGCATGCATGTCTATCTACTCAAAATTGGAGTATCCTTTTCAAGCTTTGCAATAAAATCAAATGTCTATACGATAACTTTTATATGTATAAATAAATATCTACTCTATCAATAAATATAGATGCCACCAAAAATGGAATAATAAATGGTATAAAATGAAATAATAATATGTTGATGCCTAAAGTTGAGCGTTTCAAAATCTTCCTAACCACACCACCACCTTGCCTCCATTATATCCAACTTAAGGATCTACACTTACATCGTCAACTACCCAAATCAATTAATAAATTAATTGATTAAGTTTTTAATACAAATAACCACATAAAATCTAACTAATCAAAATGATGCAACCAATTATACTATCACACATATACAGTGTCATCTATATACGTTCAAAGTAGGCTATGATCATAGTTAGGTATCCCAATCTAAAACCATCTACTAGAAGAATTTATAATTAATAAAGGACATGGCAATATAAATTCTGTAAATTACTCCTTGTAACATGCTCTAGAGGTGACCTCACAGTTTATCATAAAAGAATTTAAAATTATCATGGGTGAGTGTGGGTATAAGCAAGGTAAAGAGAATGTGGGGGAGAGAGTGAGCTTGAGTTCCTTGCAAGAAAAACACACATACACACAAGAGAGTGCAAGACATAAGAGAGAGATGGATGGCTGAATTTTCTTCTATCTTCTTCTCTTCTCTACAACCATATAGCTAAAAGACAAGAGTACATACATAAAGGGGAAGTACCCTCCTATACAAGAACATATAAAGTAGTCGGGTCTGAGCTAGCGCTATAACTATGCCATAACTCTAGTACTCCAAAGTGGCTGTCATACAGATGTCATCCATTGGCGACATATCAACCATAGTCGCACCAACCGTGCCAATGACATAAGTGCGGAAGCTATCACCTAGGTGGGTAATCAATGTGTGCCGTAGCACTAGTTGGAGCTCGATATCTCAACACTCCCTCTTGAGCTCAACTCCACACACTGCACTCCAAGTAAGCTCCTAAACCTGTGGAGCTTCTCTGTGCCCAATTCCTTCATGAAGATGTCAGCCACCCGATCCTCTGTGCTGACATATACCAGATCTATATCACTTGCTAGAACCTTCTCCCTCACAAAGTGATAGTGCAACTCAATGTGCTTCATCCTAGCATGGTATACTAGGTTACTGGCCAACTGTATGCTACTCATGTTGTCACAATAAATGACAATTGCCCTATCCATGGGCCCGCCCATATCAGCAAGTAGCTTCTGAAACCAAGCTACTTCACAAGCTACCATAGCAGCACCCCTGTACTCTACCTCTGTACACTCAACAAGGAAACTATTAGCTGCTTCTTACTACTCCAACTCACAGCAGCACTCCCAAATGAGAACATAAAGCCACTAGTAGATCTCCTGTCTACAAGACTACCAGCCCAATCAGCATCTGTGTACCCATGTAGTTGTATCTCTATACCAGTCTCATAGAAAAGTCCATAATCAACTTTGGACTTTATGTACCTTAGAATCCATCGAGCCGCATCCAAGTGTGGCTTCCTAGGGGCCTGCATAAACTGGCTCACAAGTCCAACCGCATAACTCAAGTTTGGCCTTGTAATGGTCATGTAGATCAAACTACCCACTATGCGCTTGTATGTAGTGGGGTACTCCAAAAACTCACTTGTATCTATGAAAAGCTTTGTGCTCTTCTCCAAAGGCACTGAAATAGGCTTACAGCCTCTTATACCATACTTGGACAATATGTCCAAGCCATATTGCCTCTGCAATAACAAAATGCCATGAGGTGATCTCACCACCTCTATGCCCAAAAAATACCTCAACTCACCCAAATCCTTCATCTCAAACTTCATCTTCAAAATTTTCCTGACATCATGTATGTCAACATCACTATCACCAGTGATAATCAAGTCATCCATATAGATGACTTGATAGTATGATCCCTCTATCTGTCTTTTTTACATAAAGTAAAAAATCTACATTGGATATCTGAAATCCAATGGTAACAAGATACTCCCCGATCTTGTTTGACCATGCTCTGGGTGCCTGCTTCAAGCCATACACGACTTTGCGTAGCCTGCACACAAAATTTGGGTGTGCATCACTCTCATACCCTAGTGGCTGCATCATGTAAACTTCTTCTTACAAATCACCGTGAAGAAGGCATTCTTTACATCCATCTGATGTAAAGACCAAACTTTTGCTACATCCATAGCAACGACAGCTCTCATGGTTGCCATTCTTGCAATTGGGATGAATGTCTCTTCATAGTCAATGCCATAAGTTTATGCATAGCCACCAATCTTGCCTTATACCTGCTCACTGGACCATCAACATTATTCTTGACTTTATAGACCCACTTACATCCAATTTCCTTCTTTTCCTTAGGCAAAGGCACTAACTCCCATGTTGCATTTGTATCCAATGCTCCCATCTCCTCATCCATGGCATCTTCCCATTTCTTATTCCCAGTGCCTGCTAAACAAGTGGGCTGCTCCAATTCTTGTAATGCTTTAACCATGTAAGCATAATGATGGGCTATATCTCCATCATATCTCAACTTCTCACAATAGGGTACCTAACCCTCGTAGACCTGCGTACACTCTCGGGGGAGTTCACCTCAAAAAATGTTAGTGCACCACGTGAGTTCAACAAGAGGGGTTTTTTAATTAGATACATTGAGAAAATTTAACAGGATTACATTAACATGAGGGGTTTTTTAATTAAACTTTAGAAAAAAATCTGTTAGTTCATAAGTAAAGAGGGGTTGTTTTATTGGGGGAAACATTTTATTAAGGGGTTTTTTAAATACCTCTTGAACGCACGTGATACCTAGGGTTTTTTGGTAGTGCACCCCTCGAGCGTAAACTTGGATCACTGCTAGCTGTCCTCAAAACAACCCTCGTTCTCCTTACACTAGGAGGAACCACAAATGGAATTCCAAGCTCCTCATCCGAGGCTCTACTCAGAGCCACTAGAGTCACCATCCACATATGAGTGACCTGCTAACAGATCAAGCACAAAAGATTGATCTACCTTTTCCTTCCCTTTGCATGATACATGTGTACCTACATCTGTCCTTAACCTGCCTCCTGACCATGGGCTAACATTGGATCCACTGCTACTAGAGGACTCTCTAGGTCCACTAAGCACCTGTGATTGTTGCTGCTCTACATGTGGCGCAGCATTAGCACTTCTTACATTTGTATCTTCTATTGCCTTCACTATTGGTGCATACTAGCTACTCATCTCATCAAAGACAACATCTTTGCTTACTCGCATCTCATGAGAGTGGTAGGGTTATTACATCTATAACCTTTCTGTTACATAGCATAACCAATAAAGATGCATTTCTTTGATTTTGGATCCAACTTTATTCTCACTTCATCACAGGAACATGCATATATGCAATACAACCAAACACTTTCAAGTGAGACACATCCGGTCTTATGCCTGTAAACTTATGTTCAGACTTCATACAATGAACAACTGCTGCAGTGGGTGTCCTATTCATAATGTACACAACAATTGCGCTTTGGCCCAAAAATAATGTGACATTCTTTTCAACCATCAAGGCATGTGCCACTTCTGCAATGTGCCTGTTTTTTCTTTTTGTAACACCATTTTGTTGTGGAGTGTACCTACATATGTAAATTGTCTCTTGATTTGATGCTTCCTCAGGGAATCACTGTATTATAAAAGAAAAATTCTCCCCCACCATTTGATCTTAGGCATTTTATTTACATGCCTTTTTCCTTCTTGAACAAGTCTTTAAATCTCTGAAAGTGAGCAAAACACCTCACTTTTCTCCTTCATGAAGTAAACCCACACTTTCCTAATGTGGTCATCAATCAATGTAACATAGTACCTGCTGCAACCTGCAATTGTTGCAGTCTTTGAAAAAAGCGGTGATTCTATGGACCAAGTGCAAGTCTCTTCCTTGATCTGACCATGTGACTTTTGGGTTCGGTCGGTCCCCATACATCTGAATGTATGACATCTAATGTCCTTGCACTGACATGCTTTTCATGTGGGAAAGCATGTTTGGCCTACTTTACCAAGCTGGCATGCTTCACATACTTTGTGCATCAACCGTAAACTTTGGCAAACCTGCAACAATATTTTGGGCCTGCATAGACTTCACTCATTGTACATTCACATGAGCAATGCACTTGTGCCATATGTGAATATCTGTAATGACACATGTTCCATGCGCAAACATGTTTGTCTTTACTTTAGGCATGTTCACATCCAAATTAAACATCCTGCCATTTCTGTTACCCTTTGCAACCAAGAGACACTGATTTTTGAAGTCTTCCACAAAACATCCTTAAGATTAAACCTCACTTATAGACCCTGATAATTCATTTATCTAATAGATACCAGTTTCTTTGTAATATTTGAAACATGAAGTACATCTTCCAAGTACTTTATGTTGCCATCTTGCACAGACAATGGCACTTTACCAACATGCTCAATGGGATGCGCAGTATCATCACCTATTTCTACGTAGCCTGGTTTTTCCATTTTCTGCATGTCTCTAAACCACTCAGCATGACTGATCATGTGGTTAGAGGCACCAAAATCCACATACCATTATCTTGAGATCTTGACACATCTCTTGTTATGGAACTCAGCATGTGCTGGATCACAAAAAGCTGCTTACTTTTGTCATCACCTCCATGTTTACTAGATGATGCATAGTTGCCCTGCAGCTTTCCACTTTTAATGTCATTCTGCTTTTTATAATAGTCCTTTGCCATGTGTCCTCATTTGCCAAAATAATAACACTCTATGCTATTTGCATTCTGATTTCATTGCCAATCACCTCCGCCTCTTTAGCTCCCCCTACCTCTAGACTGACCTCTTCCACTTGTGTATGATTGCTACTGTGAATCATTAGACTGTTGTCTAAAATTCTGATTTCCTTGTCGGTCACCACCTTGACCTCGACCACAACCTTTGCCTCTGTCTCTACCTGAATTAGAGTAGAAAGCATGTTTTGATGTGTTCTTGATTTGTGAAGAAGAGTTCTCAGAGGAAAGAGGACAAATGGGTGAGAGCTATGTGATCTAAAGGGAGAGAAAGGGGGGAGGGAGGAATGGGGAGAGAAAGAGAGATTAAAATGTGTATTTGTGTGTGTGTGTTTAGTGAGTTGAGCACTGATCAACAGGGGACAGAGGCCAGATGGGTGGGAGATGCTTGATTAGGAGAGAGAGAGAGAGAGAGAGAGAGAGAGAGAGAGAGAGAGAGAGGGGAGGGAGGAGAGAAATGGAGATTAAAATGTGGTGTGTGAGTGTGTGTGTGTGTGTGTGTGTGTGTGCGAGAGAGAGAGAGAGAGAGAGAGGGAGAGAGAGACAGACAGACATGGGTTACTTTGTGTGTGTGAGAGAAAGAGGGAGGCACTTACTCGTCTCGCGAGACGAGTGATATGACACTAGTTTAATTAAAACCCCGTTTTGTGTGCTAAACTGTTATGTTGCACTCCTCCCACCTCCCCACCCACAAAAAGAAGAAAGTGTTACGCGTTCAATAGTTGTAAATTTTTTATTTACGTGAAGAATTCAATAATATTAAAAAAACTTAGATGTTTAGAGTTTAGTTTTAGACTTCCACCACCCCAACCACCACCCCCTCCCTCTAAATATGCACATATATTAATTACATTAAGTAACTATTTGTTAAGTTCCCTCTTACATGTAAATATTTTAACTAAAACCCCATTTTGTATACTAAATTGTTAGGCTTCAAAGTATTATTTTGCATATATACTCCCCAACAAAATATAAAAATAAATTTGAATACTACATGTTCAATTTATGCAAAATTTTTATTAATGTAAGGGATTCTATAATACCCAAAAATTTTAAATCTGAAGATTGTGTATTAATCTATACATGTATGCCATGTAGAGAAATTATCTATTGTATCTCTCTTGAGGTGTTGAAGTGATATATTAATAAAGACCATTATCCTTTTATTGTACAATCACAAGTTAGTAGGCCAAAGTAAATTCAATTTCTAGATATAAAACTAGGCAAGTTGACTACTTAAACCTATTAGAGGTCATGCTCTTTTTATTACACATATATACCATGTGCTTAAACCTAATAAGAACATATTTCAAATATGCAAATAACATTCTTATAGAAAATTCTACTTAAAAAAATTCCATTAAGATGAAGGAATTATGCTACGCATGTGGTAGATAACATGTATAGTGGATGAGAGAAGAAAAGGTGTTCCATCAAATTCCGCTTCTATATATTTTCATTATCACTTGATATTTTATCATCTTAACAACCCTTTATGTGTAACATGTGGTTGTTATTATAATCAAGAGCTTGATATGATTATGTTGTTACATTTTTTTAAAGGTATCTTATAAAAGCGTTTTTTTTAAAGCACTTCGAACTATGAATTTTTTTTTCTTGATTAGAAAAAAAGTTCCTTACACTTCAAGAAACTTGTAAGGATTGATATGCAAAGGAGCATGCAACTTGGCTACCTTTTTTCATTTTATTATCTTGATGATGTGGTTGGTATTAAAAGGGGATAGAAAGATACTTATTGATTTTTTTCTTCAAAGACAGATAAAGCCAAAGAAATAACACATGGGACCCCTAGGTGTTCTTTGGAATATCCTTGTTCAAGTTTGCAAAGTTGAGTACTTCTTGTTTAAACATGTGCTAGTACATTACAGACCTTATTGTCACTTTTTTGAACATTATTATGTGATAAAAAGATACTTGACTAGTTTACTTTGATTACTTCCATTTATTCTTTAAATCAAGAAAAATCTAAATAAATCACACATGGGACCCTAATTATGCAATATTCTCATTCATCATGGTAAACAAGTGGAGTACCTCTTGCTCAAACAAGTGTGTCATAAGATTCTAGACCTTGTTACACCTTTAATCATCACTCATTTTTTTGAATGTCTTCACATTATGAGTACAAGATGCACCTATTGAAAGAGGGTATTCACAATGATGGGGACTTTTATTCCATTACAAAGTTATACTAGTGGATAGGGTGAAAAATAAGAGCCCATTATCAATGGTATAAAATTAAGAATCCATTATCAATGGTTATACTAGTGGCTAGGGTGAAAAATAAGAGCCTATTATCATGGTATAAAAATAGATAAATGGCAAATACATTGTTTTAAGGTATAGAGAGTATAGAAACCTTGGGAAGATATTTTTATATTTCTATCTTATGTACTAACATGTAGTATAGTTTTGGAGATTTTGTCTTCTTAACACAATCAAAATTAGTTATTTTGGGCAATCTTAAATTTTTTTTGCAACAAATATTTCTTGTATAATATCCCAAGACTCTTTGGAGGACCTTACAAATAGTAATTGGACTAAAAATAGCCCATATTATTTTCTTGCCAGTGGCTCTATGAGAACAATTGTAATGATGACTACTCATTTCACTGTTTTATTGTTGTAACACATGTTACCTCCTAGGGATGCCTTTACTTTGAAGTGTCATCGGAATTTTAGTCATCAATGTATTTTCTTAGTACTCCTTATCTTTTTAGTAGTCCTTGTGGCCTTAAAACCTTGGTTGTTATATCCCCCCCCACACGACGCCAACCCCCCATCACAACCCAGCTCTCCCGAGCCGCCCTCACTTTGAAGCATCATAGGAATTTTGGTCATTGTTATTTTTTTAGTAGTCTTGATGATGGTGGCCTGAAAACCTTAGGTGTTATAGCCCCTCCCTGCTCTCCCTCCCGGGCCATCCTTACTTTGAATCATCATATAAATATTGATAAATGTCATTTTTTTAGTAGTTGTGATGGCCTTAAAGCCTTGGGTCTCCAACAAAAATAATGAGACTTCCACGTGTAGAAAGTAATGAATTGAGGAGTCATGATCCCAATGGGTGGTATATGATGTCCGAGGTTCATGCTCATTCAATATAATGCCATATGTATTAAGTAAAGTTTTATTTATTAATGAGCTTATTTATTACATGTTTGAGTTTTTTTTCATATTGTATGATCAACATAAAATAAGATGATTTTTGAAAATGTGAAGTGATATAATTTGTTAAATTATAAAAAAATTAACCACCAATAGATTTCGTCCTAGAACATTATTTCATGGTAATAGCTACCATACATTTAAAAGTGCCATATATATTGAAAAGTACCATACATTTAAAATTATCATATATGTAAAAGTACCATACATTTAAAAGTAGTTCTATAATAACCAACATGAGCAATACCATTAGCAAATTGTTTAGAGGTCAAATTTTTCCTTTCCAAGTAAACAAAGTTTTTTTCTAAAAAGTATTATTGCAATCTTTTATGGAAATTAAACCTCTATGTGTGTGTGTGTGTGTGTGTGAGAGAGAGAGAGAGAGAGAGAGAGAGAGAGAGAGAGAGAGAGAGAGAGAGTATTTGTGCATGCACGCACATGTGCATGTGTATGTGCATGTGAACATGCATGTGTGTGCTTGTGCATGCATGGTGTATGTGTATGTGTATATCTCTTGTATATGTATGTGTGTACTTGACTATTTTGCCTTTTAAGGAGTTCGCAACATTACACTTACTCTGTTGAGTTAGCCTATGCCACTGTTAAGGCTAAGAGATAGCAAAGAGGGAACCAGTCACCTCCACTCACCTCAACATGTCATGGGGATCTTTTTGATGGCCAAGCTAGTAACCTTTGAGGCCGCCATCATGCATAGCTTACCATTTGCCTTCTGACATGAGCATTGTCACACCGTCGTGTTGCACTAATGTGCCAGATAAGTTACGTACGAAGCTAGATCCAAATGTTAAAAAATGTGTGTTTATTGGAATATTCCCTTGAGCAAAAGGGATATAGATCCTATAACCCTACTTGTGAGCTGAGGGTAAGCAGAGATGTTGTGTTTGATGAAATGCATAGCTGAGAAAGATGTCATTGGAGTTGGTGTAACTCAAAATGTGACTTGCACTAAATGCAAGTCAGCAATCACAGACATTGAGTGGACCCAGAGATTCCTCTGCTGTCGGGTATGTTGATAGACCATGGAGTGGCAGGCTGCATCGAAAACAAGTCTTCAAAATGCAGTTGGTACATCGCAAAAAGGCAAAGAGAAGGTTGGTGAGCCTCTTGGTGTGCCTGCCATTTCTAGAGGGCATTCTTTTGTTGATGGAGAGTCTAGTGGCTCGGAGTAGAGCCTTGATGATGAAATTGGGATTCTAGCTATTAGAACACCTGGTGTAAGAAAGTCAAGAGAAACTGCAAAAATGTTAGGTAGTGATCATGGACAACGTAGGTCATGGAGATCCAGAAAACCTATTGAAATATAATTGGTTATGTCACTCATCATTATGCATATATGGCAAAGTTGTGCAAGATGTTGAACCCACATGTTTTGAAGAATCAATTGGGAATTTAGATTGGGAGAAAGTCATGAATGAAGAAATGGCTACATTGGATCCAAATGAGACTTGAGAACTCAAATGGAAGTATTAGCAGATATAAATCAAGATTGGTTGCCAAAGGTTATGCTCAAACTTATGGCATTGATTATGAGGAGACGTTCAGTCTCATTTTGCCAAGATGGAAACCGTGAGGGCTATTATTGTTACATCAAAAGGATCGGTTTTACAACAAATGGTTGTTAAGAATGTGTTCTTGCATGGTGATTTGCAAGAACAAGTGTATATAGATCAGCCACCAAGTTATGAAGATGCAGGTCACCCTGATTTTGTATGCAAGTTGCGTGAAGCCTTATATGGCTTCAAACAGACACCGAGAGCATGACATGATAAGATAGCACAATATCTTATCACCATTGGCTTGCATGTGGCAGATGCTGATTATTCACTCTATGTGCGGAAGAGTGATAGGGGCCTTGTGCTCATCACAATCTATGTGGATGACTTGATTATTGGGGGTGAGAGTGTAGAGGAAGTTGAGAGTGTGAAATGTCTCCTTAAGAAGAGATTTGACATGAAGAATTTGGGTGAGCTAAGATACTTTCTTGGCATTGAGGTTATCAGGATGGCCAAGGGAATATGAGGCAATACGGTTGTCACACACAGAGGCAGTATGCATTGGTCAATGATATCCAAATTTGGTATGGCTAGTTGTAAACCAATTTCCATGCCATTAGAATCAAATGGCAAGTTGAGTGCAGTTGCAAGTGAGATTATGGAGAACCCCACTATGTACATGAAGACAGTGGTGGATAGCTTGATTTACATGATGATCACATGCCAAATTTGAACTATAGAGTTGGATTGGAGAGTTAGTTTATGTAGGTTCCTCCAAATCCACACTTGGATAGTTTGAGGCACACATTGTGCTATGTGAAGTCTATAGTAGACTACGGTCTCTTTTATGAGGCTAGTACAAAGTTGCAAGTGTTTGGATACACCGATGTAGATTGGACTAGTAGTATCGCAGATAGGAGATCTACTAGTGGATTTACGGTCCTCCTTTGGGAGTGGTTCTATGACATGGAACAGCAAGAAGCAGCCAACAGTTGCCTTGTTGTCTTGAGAGTACGGAGGCAAAGTGTAGGGGTGCCAATGGCAGCATGTGAGGTAGCTTAGTTGCATAAGCTACTTGGTGATTTGGGGCTGCAAATTGGCAGACAGGTTGTCATCAATTGTGACAACCTTAGCAATATACAGTTGGCAAGGAACCCAATTTTTCATGAACGGACCACATAGAGGTCCGCTATCGTTTCATCATCAGAGAGGGTCTTAGCAAGAGACATTGATCTCATGTATGTTAGCACAGAGGAGAAAGCAACTGACATCTTCATGAAAGCATTGGGCACAAAAAGCTTTGCAGATTCCAGACTATGCTTGGAGTCCTAGAGATGGAGTTGAGATTGAGGGGGAGTGTTGAGATGCCAAGCTCAACATGAGCTGAAACTTATGATATGCCTAGGTGACTATTTCCACCACTTACATCACTAGCGTGTTTGGTCGGATGCTAACATGACAGATCTTTGCCACTGATTCTATAGCTGGACTACACCACAGCTACTAGGGCCACTACTGAGTAATGGCATACTTATCTTGCCAGCTCACTCACTTAGTGTGTTCAATTTATGGACCTCATATATATAGTACTTTAGTACTTATGTCGTATTTCCCTTATCTTGTTGGTACAACCTTTTTGTTGTGAAGAAGAAGAAGAACAAATTTTTTTAGCTCAATCACTTAGCGTGTTCAATTTATGGACCGCATGTACATAGTAATTTAGTACCTATGTTGTATTTACCTTATCTTGTTGGTAGAACCTTTTTGTTGTGAAGAAGAAGAACAACAAATTTTCAGGTTCTCATCTTGTGTGTTCTCTTCTAGGGTTTGTGTGAGTGTGTGTGCTTTGTAAGAGCTCAAGATCTTGCAAGAACACACACTCACACAAAGGATGCAAGGAGGAAGAGACATCAAGCTCTCTTACTCCTTGCATCCTTTCAATGGCATGGGTGGAAGTTCTATACCATAACCTTAAAGAGAGATTGATAAGCTCGTGAGACCGAATACCAAAAACAAGATCGGGCCATATGTAGAGGCCGTATTCAAAGGAAGAGCACAAGTAGGAGAAAATGTGGAAGACACAAAGGACCACACCCCTAGGAAACCTAAAATCACTAAGCTATCCAAAAAGATCCTAAATCCAGCCACCATCACCAAGAAGGGCAAGAAAAGAATGTTTTAGTTTGGGGAAAGGAAGGTCAGCACCAAAAAGGGGAAGCTCTTTAAAGGAGGTTCTAGTGGGAGAATGGAAGTGCCCAATAGTCAACAAATGGAAGAGGATCTAGCTACACAATGCTGATTCGTGTTGTTGACTTAGAGATTGGAGAAACCAGTAAGAAGCCTACGGATAAGAAATGATCACTCACTATTAACTTCCATTGATAGGCCCCTCACTATGCTAGAAGTGTTAAAAGGACTCGGCAATTGGTGTACAAGGCATGGAGAACCAAGCCTCTTTGTAGGCACTTGTATAAGGCCTCTAAGCTTCACTAAATTATAATACTTACTTATGTTCATTATTATCATAAATAAGCTAATTAAATTATTATTCATTTCATCATGCTAATTGTCGATTTAGATGATGTATATGTGCATGTGTATGAAGCTTTAGCGCCATATCTTGTAAAGGGCTTAGACACTGCTTTGAGCATCTTATCTCCATGGTAAGACCACCCTTAAATGATATCTACCCTAATCATGGTGGCTACCAATGCAAAGTCCCCCCAGACAAATTCAATGGCCAAGGTTTTCATGCTTGGTGTAGAGAAAAAGGTCAAGGGGCATCTCATGTAGAAAAATCTTTGGGCATTAGTTAAACCAATAGAAGGGGAAGATGGTGTGTCCACTAGAGCTGTCATAGCCACAAATCAAGCACGAGATAAACAAGCCCTAGGCATCATTATCACTACACTAGATGATAATTATATTCATTACATTGATGATTATGACACTGCATCCCTAAATCTTGGGACACTCTAGAGAAAACCTTTGGAGAACGGGAAAATCACTCCAAAATAAGTCTAAAAATGCAATTATATGGAAACCCCTTGTGCTTGATGTGGATGCTATAGCCATCTTGCTTAAAGCAATTCCTATTGAATACAACAACATTGTCATTGTGCTCAAAGAGAAGGAACCAATTACTTCCTTGGAGAGTGCAACAACATTGTCATTGTGCTCAAAGAGAAGGAACCAATTACTTCCTTGGAGAGTGCAATCAATTCATTGCAAGAGGAGGAGAAGAAGCTGAACTTCAACAATAATCTCACTTCGGAAGGAGCATATGCTAATACCAACAACCACAAAAAGGAGTGTGCTACTTGTGGAAGAACCAACCATCTCACAAAGGATTGCTTTGTTAATAACCCTTGTGTGCATTGTGGTAAAACCAACCATCCACCACAAAAATGTTATTTTAAAGACAAAAACAAGAAGAGTAAAGAAAAAGCCAATCTTATCACTCCTGAAGAAAGTAATTTTGTAACTCATATAGTTGGTCCCGATGCTGATGAGATGAATCCTATTCTTTCTAGTTCACTCTTTCTTTTTGGGTTCTAAAACCTTGTCTTTTATCCTACATGACCTTGATTATATTATGGAGAAGAGTACACACACCCAATGTCATTAATGGGGGACTCTATCTCATTCTTGTATCAAGGGGGATTAATAGGTATAAGCCCATGTATTGAGTGAAATGTTTAGCTTAAGGGGGGTGTTAAAAATAATCCAATCATTTTCCCGAAGCTATATCACACATAGGATAAATTTGATTAGAATCACCTCCTTGCTAACCACTTGTGATTATACTACCTCATCAATGATGTCACCTAAGCAATGACTCTAGTCTCCTATGATGTACCTCACATGGCTATATAAGCACTATGTACAAGATCATTTGTAATAAGCCCATGTATTGAGTGAAATGTTTAGCTTAAGGGGGGTGTTAAAAATAATCCAATCATTTTCCCGAAGCTATATCACATAGGATAAATTCGATTAGAATCACCTCCTTGCTAACCACTTGTGATTATACTACCTCATCAATGATGTCACCTAAGCAATGACTCTAGTCTCCTATGATGTACCTCACATGGCTATATAAGCACTATGTACAAGATCATTTGTAATAATGCAATCATATCCTTTTTATCATGAATGTCTCACTTGTATTCCCACCGTAAAAGCCAGCATAATATCACAACATAGGTCATTTAAAAATATCTAGCATTAAATTTTTAGACCCTTCCATCTTGGAGTCTTCTAGCAAAGTTGCAAACTTGTGGACTGAGATAGGCCAGCTCCTCTCGCTCCATGCACACAAATGACTTCTTCAACACAACCACTTTCATATGCTCACTAGATTGCCGTGTTCAGCTGTTTTTGTGTGCTCTACTTCATCTCAAATTTTTAATCCCAATGATACATGCTCATCCCTAAACCCCATCCTTAGCCATTTCCACTTGCTATGCTTGTGCTCACTCGCAAGCGCCATCCTGCGGGTTCTCTTGTTGTTCTCTGTACACAAATCCCTTACCCCTACGCATTCCACTGCAAATCCTAACCTCTCCACTGTTGTTCGAGTCACCCGCCACTTGGTTGCTTCTCTCCAATCCTCAAACTTCTCTTCTTTAATCTCTTTTCTTCAACGCATGCTACTGTGTGTAGTTTCATGCCCTAAAAGGGCTCGATAATTGGTGTACAAGGCAAGGAGAACCAAGCCTCTTTGCATGCACATGTATCACCCCTCTAAGCTTCACTAAGGTATAATACTTAATTATGTTCATTAATAAGCTAATTAAAATATTATTCATTTAATCATGCTAATTTTCTATTTAGATGATGTATATGTGCATGTGTATGCCATATCTTGTAAAGGGTTTATAGACACTGCCCTGAGCCTCTTATCTCAGTGTAGGAAGACCACCCTTAAATGGCATCTACCCTAATCATGGCTACCAATGCAAATTCCCTCGACAAATTCAATGGCCAAGGTTTTCACACTTGGCAGACCCAGGTCAAGGGACATCTCATGAAGAAAAATATTTGGGCATTAGTTAAACCAATAGAAGGGGAAGACGGTGTGTCCACTAGAGCTGTCATAGGCGCAAATCAAGCACGTGATGAGCAAGCCCTAGGCAACTTTATCACTGCACTAGATGATAACTATATTCATTACATTGATGATTGTGACATTGCATCCTTAAAGATTGGGATACTCTAGAGAAAATATTTGGAGCACTGGCAAAGCACCCTAAAATAAGTCTAAAAATGCAATTATATGGGCTTCCTAAAGAGTATAATGAATCTAATGCATCTTTTAAAAACAAGTTGAAAAGCATTATCACCCAACTTGTGTATGTAAAATACCCTTTGTAATGTGGATGCTATAGCCATCTTGCTTAAAGAAATGCCTATCAAATATAACAAAATTGTCACTGTGCTCAAAGAGAAGGAACCAATTCCTTCCTTGGATAGTGCAATCAATTCACTATAGGAGGAGGAGAAGAAGCTAAAATTCAACAATAATCTCACTTCAGAAGGAGCATATGTTGTAAGAAGTGTGTTACTTGTTGTGGAAGAACCAACCATCTCACAAAGGATTGTTTTATTAATAACCCTTGTGTGCATTGTGGTAAAACCAACCATCCACCACAAAAATGTTATTTTAAAGACAAAAACAAGAAGAGTAAAGAAAAAGCCAATCTTGCCACTGCTAAAGAAAGTAATTTCGTAACTCATATAGTTGGTCCCAATTCTGATCATGTATCCTATACTTTTTAGTTAACTCTTTCTTTTTGGGTTCTAAAACCTTTTCTTTTATCCTACATGACCTTGATTGTATTATGGAGAAGACTGCACACACCCAATGTCATTAATGGGTGACTCTATCTCATTTTGTATCAAGGGGGATTACTAGGTATAAGCCCATGTATTGAGTGAAATGTTTGGCTTAAGGGGAGTGTGAAAAATAATCCAATCATTTCCCCTAATCTATACCACATAGGACAAAATGGATTAGAAACACCTCCTTGCTAGCCACTTGTGATTATGCTACCTCATCAATGATGTCACCTAAGCAATGACTCTAGTCTCCTATGATGTATCTCACATGACTATATAAGCACTATGTACAAGCTCATTTGTAACAATGCAATCATATCCTTTTTATCATGTATGCCTCACTTGTATTCCCACCTTAAAATCCAACATGGTATCAGAGCATATGTCATTTAAAATCTCTAGCATTAAATTTTTAGACCCTTCTATCTTGGAGTATTCTAGTAAAGCTACAAATGTGTGGACTGAAGATGCACCAACTCCTCTCACTCCACGCACACAGATGACTTCTTCAACACAATCGCTTTCATTTGCTTCCCCAGATTGAGATTCATCTTTTGCATCGGGTTGGAGACCAAAGAATCCCCTAACTATATTAAATATTCCACTAGATTTTACAAGAGGAGCGGGTTTCCCTTCCTCTCCAAGTTCGGAGAACCTTAGTCCTGCTTCCATGGATTCTTCGCTACTAGCTTTTGCAATGGTGGTCAGATTTCTCCAAGATGCAACACTCAATTGAGTGCTTGCCAAGTGACCTAAACCAACACTTTTATGGTAGGAAGATCCTGGGTAGTTAGATGCAGTGTTGTTAAGGGTAGGGTCATCTCCAATAAGTTTTCCTAACCTCAAGTGCATGAGAATATAGTTCAATAGGCCAACTCACTACTCCAACTGTTATGCTCAATTATCTGTTAAGTTGACATTTTACATTTTGTGAAATGGGTTTCATGCCATGAAGTGTGTCTCATGTTGTGAGATGTATTTCACATCATGAACCGATTGTGTTTTCACGCCTTGAACTTTCAGGCTAGAATTGCATTAATCTAGGTCAAGGAGATTACTATAGTGCAGTTATGACTCTCTCTCTCTCTCTCTCTCTCTCTCTCTCTCTCTCTCTCTCTCTCTCTCGGGGGATTCACTCACAATAAAAGGAAATGTCACTTGCGTGCATGCATGAACCTCACAACACCCTATATATGATGCTCCTAAGATGATAAAACCCCCCTATTTAAGCTTATAAGGATACCTTAAAAAATGACTGTCACCCCCCTTCGTTATATCTATGTTTTTTCTCTAGCATTTACACACCCCCTCTCCTTAGATTAAAGTATATCACTTTGATCCTTATTGAGTGAACATATAACATATCTTGAATGTTGTTATACCCTTCCCCATTCCCCCCTCCCTCAAGGCCCCCTCACCCTAACTTAAATTTTAGATTTAGTATTCACCTAAATACACGGCCTTACCCATACCTTATAATCTCATTCCTCATTTCAACCCCCCCTCTTGTACACTCACGTGATATCTATCATAAGTTTTCTAATAGTGAATCCCCCGGGCTCTCTGTTTCCCTTGATCTAACAATCCTTCAATCCGTGAACTTGACCCGTTTCACGTCATGAAATGGCATGAGATGTGAATGTGTTTCACGTCGTGAAATGCACCCTTTTCACGAGATAAGATTTTTCAAGTTTTTTGTGTCAGTCGTGTCAAGATAAGATGCACTAACTTTAGTAAGGCAATCCTAAGATTTGAGACGCTAAGGCAGGTACGATTTCATATTGTGAAATGTAATTCCATTTCATATTATGAAATGTAATTCCATTTCACATTGTGAAATTCTTTCCTGCGCTTTCACGTGTTTGTCAGTCGAGCTAACAAGGTGATTTTTGAGGGATTTAGAGTGTGATTTCCCTACGCAATGAATCCAAAATGGTTGTGCCTAGCAAAAGGAATGTAATGCAAGTAATAAACACAACCAATGGCTCCCTATTTTTTGAAAGAAGAGAAAAAGGAATATCACCAAACTGTTAACTCATGATAGCAAAATTGGTGACGAAAGCAACAAAATCAAAAGAAAGAGGAAGTGTAGCTTTCCTTGAAGCATTACCAAGTACTCACACATACTTCAACACATACAAATTTTCACAACTAATATAATTCCTTCACTTCCACACAAACCTTATCCACATAGTACTTCAAAATGAACTTCCAAAATGTAAAGGCAACAATGAATCTTGCATAGTGGGACCTAGAGCTCTAAGAAGATGGAAGAAACAATGGTAGTTTCCTCGGCAGTAGCGCCAAAAATTTCATGGCCTATTGCACCTCCCAAGATAACTCCACACATTCACCAATAAAACAAGCAATAGATAACAACCATCGTAGGGTACTTATTACCACTGTTCAAAGCTCACATCCCTTGAGGCTCTGCAAGCTCACTTATAGAAGCTCCAATCCTCGAATCTCCACCACTACTCTATCCACCGCCGCGGAGTCACTCACAACACAATGCAAGGCAATTGTCTTCTCACTCTCCCACACACAAGCAAGAAGAGGCACATGCACTAGAGTACAATCTTTGTCTCTCTCTCATACACAAGACAAGACAAGACCTCTCATAGCACAGAGGGGACTGTGTCTTTCCATTATGAGAAATTGCCTGACATACAATTGGCCCTTATTTACACTTGGGCACCCAAAACTTACTAACTAAAGCCTTGCCTAGTCAGTATCTCATAATGTATGTTGGTAGGAAAATATGACTGCTTATTCCCACAACAACCTATTGAGATTCATTGGGTTATGCATGCAGCATACACCAAACAATTGCAGAACTAATGCAATAAAAAGAGCACATAGATTACTGAACACTACCAGGCTATCCGCTTGATAAAGCACTGATGAAACATGATATGTCAGTAGATAACTATAACGTATGCAGCAGAACTAAAATATACAAAAAAGTAGAAAGAAGATGAATATACACGAGAGAGAGAGAGAGAGAGAGAGAGAGAGAGAGAGAGAGAGAGAGAGAGAGAGAGAGAGAGAGAAAAGGGGATGATCTTGCTTATATCAATCCAAAACAAAAATGATACAATTGACAGCAGCCAATCTTGTAAGGCTGCGGGTTCATCCTTTTATAATGCCTTCTTACAATATCTACCAGTATCGTGATGATAAGATGTGCCAGCTGAGATTTTAAAGGAAGCATTGTTTCCTATATAATACAGTAGGCGGCCCTAAGAGTTGGTGATACTGACATGCTGCGAAGTAAGAATTTATAAGAACAGAAGTATACACTTCCAGCTAGATGAAGAGTATGCCCCATTGTACAACAGAATTGAGGTTTCAATGATGAATCCATCGGTGATGCAATTACACTGAATAGCAGGGAAAAAACATATAGATCTTTGGGTTGATGGGTCTATATATCCACCTAATCCTATTACACAACAATCTCCCTAATTCTCAGGACTAACATCATTTGCTAAGTATGTTTGTGAGGGTAATGCAGGGTTACAGGGTTATACTTGGAGAGTTGCAACCTAAGCCCATGTTTTTACCACACAACAGATCATGAAACTTAATAGATCATTATGGCAAAACAAGAAGAGGACAATGTTTTACAAGATGCTATGCATGACATGGTAATGCAAAATGCCAGTTTGATTAACCAGGTTAATGATTTACAAGCTAGCAATAAGAAGATGAAGACAACACTAGAGAAGACTGTCACTTATGGGCCCACAATGACAAGGGAGGTATGTGAACGCCAAAGGTCATATAAACCTATGCACATGTTGGCAAAGATAGGTGGACAATACAGGCAAAGAATCTATGCACAACGTGATAACATGCAAAAGATGTTTAGCAATCTAGGAAATGAAGTGAATCAAGGAATTGAAAAGGTACTCACTAAAGGTATGGTGAAGTCCACGCTTCAATGCCCAAAGTTTAAGTTAGTTGTTGGTGATGAAGTTATCATACAATGCTTACAAGAGGTAAGTGATTCCTTCACATCAAATGTTATGTAGGGAATATGCGATAAGGTAGGAATACGTTCTCAATCTTATGGAATGATATACAAACATTTAGATACAAGGTTTAAAAAATTGTTGCAAAAAAAAGGGTATTGCCTCTTCCTAAACCATTTCATGTGGTGCAAGCACGACAATATTAAATAGTAATTAATTGGTGAGCCAATGCACTTATGTCACAGACATGTATGCAAGTATGGGTCAAAGGAAGTGCCGTTTGTCTTGCACACAAATAACAATTTTGTATTAGATGTATGCAAGTTACAATCTCTAATGGTAAAATTTTACATTATATTTGTTGTAGAATGTGGACGCAAGCTAAAATTTGTTTTGAAGCTTGATGAAAGTGAGGTTATCAAAGGTCAGAAGTTAGAACGTGTTAGTTTAACTCTCATGAATAGAGCACTGGATCCTAACATATTGCCTAGTCATCCTGATTACTTTAGTGCACAATCTGAGAATGAATTTTGGTGGCTTGCTACATTTGAAGTACCAAAGGAAGATCATGAGATTTTGAAGATTTTCTTTAACTTGACAGAGATACCTAATATAGTGTAATGTCAAAATCAACGATGGTGCTGAAAGTTTGCACATGGAAGGTTATGGTGAGTATCAATTGGAATGGCACCTTGCTGGAGATCTCAAAACTTTGCAGTGCATGTTTGGTGTGTCAAATGCAACGAATGCAGAGTTTCCTTGCATATATTGTATGCGGTCTAGAAACAAAGGTAAGAATGGGAAGAAACAGGCAGAGAAGGGTGTCCTACATGTGATCAATTTATTTGTTGTGGGGGCCAAATGGTACGAGTAGATCCAAAGTGGGATCCTATTCTTGACATCCCCTTGACAATAGTACTCGTTTGAACTTTGCATGCACTAGTAAGGATCATAGACAAATTGGTTTATGAATATGTGTGTTTTTCTTATAAAATGCAGCCACCTTCTGATGCCCAAGAAACATGTAAAAGGGAGAGAGGAAAGCAAGTGGAAAACCCGAGAGTCAAGTGTTTCAAATGAGCAAATGCAAGTTGAAACTCTATAATTTTTTGTTGTTGCAAGTATTACTCTACTAAAACAAAATGGCTTTCACATAGAGCTTGTAAACCAATGTGATATATCACCCATAATCTTGCTAACTATAACCATAATATTAAATGATTTTATGTGTGAGAGTATATGCATACTTGTGTGTGAACAGTTGTGTTATTTTTAAAGTTGACTAAACTATTACTTATAAGTGCTTATAAGTGGTGAGACATTTACATTTTATAGTCTTCTAGCTTTCAAGGCATGGCACGCACCAAGAAAAGTGCTAAGAGGAACCCTACTAAGACTCGCCCAACATAGCCCTAGGTCAATATACCAACGGAGACTGATAGTGAGCGCACTCAATCTAATAATCCAGGAGGCACTAGTACAGGTACAATGCATCCACATCTACCATGTCATAAGAAGCATAGATGGAGACCAGGCACTACTGCTCTTTGAGAAATAAGGAAGTATCAGAAAAGTACAAACTTAATCATACCGAGGGTGCCATTTGCAAGACTAGTGAGAGAGATATTGCAAGATCTCTAGCGAATGTCTCGTAGGTTCTATGCAAGTTCTATGCAAGACTTAGTTCTACAGTCAACAATGTGCAGTGATGGTCAGCCCAAGCATTGTGCTAGCTCTTCAAGAAGCAGCTAAGGCATATTCAGTGGACCTCATGCATGATGATCAGTTGTGGCAACTATTCATGCAAAGTGTGTCACTAGCTCTTCAAGAAGCAACTGAGGCATATTCGGTGGACCTCATGCATGATGGTCAATTGGCAGCTATTCATGCAAAGCGCGTCACTCTCATGGACAAGGATTTGAGACTTGTACAAAGGATTTGTAATAATGGTGATGTCTTCAGTTTAAACATGGATAATATGATTTGAGTAAATCATATGATGCATTGTGAACATGTGTTTCAATGTACTTGTAATCTATGAGAAGTGTTTTTAATACAAGTATAATTTGATGTTTCTTTCACAATATCTTGGGTGTTATTATCTTTTTCTCTCGTATAGTTTTTCAAGTTTATCGAAAGCATTATTGTTTTGTTCACAGGCCTCATATGGATTTAGGTGTTTTCACACAACATGTATGCATGAAAGACTATAAGTGTATAAAATTTCAATGAATTTAGAAAATTTTAAAAAATTATCTTTACTAAAAAATAATAATAAAAATTACTCTAAAAATTAGATGACTTTAAACGTGGAACGAAGTTCTAGAAACCCTAGGGAATTAGTGAGATGTTGCATCAGAGGGGCTCTTATAAATAAGGAAATTACTAAATATAATAAAAATTACTAAAAAATTTAAGAGTTATTTATTTTCATTCTATGAAAATATAAATATAAGTTATATTTTCAATTTTTGAAGTTATAAATTTAAGTTTAGAGTCTTTCATTTTCATTCTATTCTTGTTTAATCTTCTTCAATAAAATGGCTCGCACCAAGCAGACTGCCAGGAGGGTTGATCTCATGAAGGTCAGGCCCCCAGCACTGCCCACACATTGCAAACGTCGGTGGAGACTTGGCACCGTCACTCTTCGAGAAATAACAAAGTATCAAAAGAAGACAGACCTTCTGATCCCGACGAGGAGACCTTTTCATTGCCTCGTTAGGGAGATCATGGATGATTTGAACGAGAGCCGGATATCTCGATGGCATCATCAGGTCGGCAATAGTGAGGCTCCCACATGATGGACGACAGTAGCTTTGGAAGCTCTTCAAGAGGCTACTGAAGCTTTTTTGGTGGACATGTGTGGTGACACAGTGTATGCAACAGTCCATGCCAAGAGAGTCACCATCAATGACAAAGATATGCAGCTAGTTGTTTGGGACATCATAGCATAGCGGAGGCTACACTCCAACCCACACACTTTGTCAATCCGTGAATGCAACCCGGTTAGCGCTGCATAGAGGCTATCCCGAATGGGAGAAGATTAGTTAACCACACACTAATGACTTCTAGTCCTACTCAATCCTTCTTCAACAATCAAGCAATCAATCTAACATAATCAACGCATCAAGATCAGGCTACACTTAAGCACAAAAATGCAACTTATGCAAAGAATCTAACATGCAAAGAGCTATCACACAAGCCTCAACTACATATCATTTCATGCACAAGCTTCATCTCATGCACTCTACAATTCACAAATCAGATTTTAGCATCAAAACATCATTGAGAAATCTAGATTAGCAAGTGTGTAGACCGCAACCTCAAATCATTGAATACGTAGAGAATAGAGAGTACAAGATTGAAGCAAGAATGGAGATGGAGAGCCTTGGGAGAGCACATGAGAAGGAGCTATGGAGCAAGCTCTCTCTATGAGCCTCTCAACCAAATGACCAAAGAGTCCTCCCTAGCTCTCAAATGGGCCACTTTTTATACAAAAACTCTAAAACTCCCAAAAGTTCCCATGTGGGATTATTGTCAAGCCCACTCCCACATTCATCTACAACTTGGAACTCTTTACAAGAGCCCTAAGTGTCTTTTTTTGTTACATCCTTGCATTGATCTTCATTCGTCATGCAACATCCCCCCCTTCCTATTTTGCGCACATCCTCGAGCGCGGTAGGAGCACGAGCTGCAAAAAACAATGGATACAAGTAAAGCTTTTTATTGAGAAAAAGAAAAGAAAAGAAAAGAAAAGAAAAACAGCAATGATAATTTCACACGTGAGCATACAAGTGCAAGGCTGATTAAAGTTTTAAAGAGTACTAAAATAGGTGGGTAAAGACTAGTCAAAGTGAGACTAAGTGGTAGATAGTGCTATGCAAAGGCAAGTGTGCTTGCACACCATAGGTTATGACCGCAGTCTCAATGTCCTACAAGTATTTAAGTTATTCCTAAGTGGCAAACCTACTCCTAAATATGAGCAAAGGTGATTGGAACTCTTTGTTTTTTTTTTTTTTGATGTGTGTGTAGAAGGTGATAAAGATTAAGGTTCCATCCCAATGAGACCCAAGCAATGGCCAAGAGACCTCCGCCAAGAGAATCTAAAAGCCGCTAAGTATCTCAAGGGCAACAGACCCTTTTTTCTTTCTTTTATGACATAAGGAGTACCCCATGAAGATGAGGGCATCGGTCTCGAGGGCCCATAATGTACCCCAGAGTCCTACCAACATCTATCAAGGCGATAGATTCCTTGAAGGTTGTTTTTCTGAAGTTTTTAGACGTCAGTGTTCACCCCATGGAAACCAAGGCATCGGCCCCAAGGTGCTAAGACAACCCCAAGTCCTACCAAGCATTCCACATGCCTGTAGACACGTCATGTCTCGATTCACTTGTATATATTTATTTTTTTGGGTATATTTTCATTAGTTTTTTTTAAATTAATCCTAGCACCTAGCTCATACCTAAGAGGTAGCTACCACTAGGGATAACTAATATACCTTGAAAGCATA
The DNA here is from genome assembly GCF_041138505.1 of Cibotium barometz. Classification (NCBI taxonomy): domain Eukaryota; kingdom Viridiplantae; phylum Streptophyta; class Polypodiopsida; order Cyatheales; family Cibotiaceae; genus Cibotium; species Cibotium barometz. The sequence continues at coordinate 47,141,238 of NC_141049.1, forward strand.
AGAACTTGGCATACTCTCTTGGTATATATCCTACACTGTCTTTAGATAGAAATATCTTTTACTAAGTCCTCTAAGAATCTAGAATTCACTCACCATATTTTAACAACTAATCAAAAACTTAAACCAGCCAACATTGTGTGAACATGCAAACCATATATCCAAAAGATAAAAGCACATAAAGAACAAAAGATTAAGATTTGAATACACCTGTTGTAGTGCCCTGTTGTTGTTCGTTTGCATTGATGCATTGCTGATTTTGTGCAGATTGCTCTTCCTTGGTCTTTGTAGGCGTAGCATGTCTCCCCCCTTCCTAATTTGTGGGCACGGTAGGTGGAGTATTGGGGCGTGTTTTGATGCTCTTATTTAGCTGAGATCTCTGCAAAATGGTTATTAACAAACAAGAAAAGAAAAGAAAGGAATAAAATTTACTATTGGTGCCAATCACCGAATATAGCCGAGGGAAAAAACCCAGTGGGAGAAAAGTGCCCTGGCTTGTCGATCTTATTGTGGAGTCGCTGAACTTACCCTTGCGCTGGTGGTGGATCCGTGTCCACTTCTGCTGGAAAGATGGTATCAATTTCCTCAGGATGCAGGGACAATCCTTCACAAAAACCGGCCTCTGGAGAAGGTGGTAGAGGAAGGAGTGCTTCCTCACTAAAATATGGCATTGGTTCTATGGGAAGGTTAAGCAGACAATTTTGATTTTGGAACTGCGTAATATAGGTACTCATATTGATCCAATATTGACATGTTGAGGCTTGGGGAAGGAGGGCTTGCAAGATCGGTGGTTGCATGTCATTTAAGCTTGTATCCCTCCATTGTTGTGCTTGAACCTCCTCAGGTAATCTACGTTGATTTGGTCCTCTCTCTAATATTCTCACAATAAGAAGATTATGGCGTTGGGGTGTAATTCCCACAATTTGTTTCATTAAGCCCGTGCCATATCATCTAAAGTAAGAGCGGCATATCCAACAAATATGTGAAGCTTCTCCTAATACGAGCCGTGCACACTCTTGACAATGTGGAAATGGGTGATGCTGTTGATAGAATAACGTGACAAAGTGATTCCCACAGCAATTTTCACTTAAGGGAGCGTAGAAGTACCTAGAATGAGTTTAAAACGGAGGAGCACTTTAACCCCCGCGATGATCAGGTCGAGTACTATCAGGGTCAATGCATGGTGGACATGTATCTCGCCAAATATCCATCAGGAGTTATCTGGACGTAGAACAATGAAATTTAGAACACTCATATCCATCATTACAATTCCAATAAAAAACAAGATTATCTCAAAAAGAACACATCTTCTAAAGGCATAAGGAACTACATTATTCAAACATTGATATACCAAAGAGCTTCAATTGTAGTGTTAATGCCTTATCTTTGGTTTTAGGTATATCCTTTTTAAGAGGTGGGAATTTTAGCAATTGTCTTGGAATTTGAGCAAGATAAGAGGATTTAGGCATTGAAATGCTAGAATCTATGCTCAAATGAGACTCATTTGGACTTGTCTTAGGTACACAAGTTGATGGTGGAATTGTGTAACAAGGAGAAATTGGGACAACCGGTGTTTCAATACATGTTTTAGGAAGATCAACACAAGTAGATTTGTAGGTGCTATCACAGCCACCTATCCTATCTTGAAGAGTTTGTGTTGATTTCTTTTGCACCCACTGATATGGAAAATCAAGGGTGGCTTTTGGAATCTTTCTGAAACAGTCTTTTACCCCTAGCAAACCATGGCATTTTGGAAGCCAAATTGTTGTTGCACCCTCATAATAGCCTTGTGCTTTAAGAACATGTTTTGGGACCCATCGAGTAACAATCTGAGGTTTAGGCTTGGAAATGATGTGCTTTTTAGGAGGCTTAGTAACTGGACTAGATGGTACAAGTTTGTACGCATCTTTGGGTAGCCAAATTGATAATTCCTTCTTGCCTGGCCTTCTTTGAGCAGTAACTAGAGTAGTTGGAACATGCCAGCCATGGCCCTTCAAGAGCAGATTTTGAGAGTGGGTTGTGTAAGGTAGAAACATTACCCTTTTGACACGATAAAGCTCGTGGAGTAGCAGATCCCAAGATGCAATCAGAATCAATTTGCAACTTGTATTGTCTATTCTTCCAATCTAATGAGCAATTGGTAGCACTTAACCACGATCTACCGAGAATAGCCTCTACTACTGCCTTGGACTTACTTGCCACATAAAAGGGCACTGACATCTGGTGATCCTGAATGGACATCATAATGACACATTTTCCCTCTATAGGGTTATCTTCACCTGAGAAGCTTCGTAAGTCAACAGGAATTTGCACAAGTGGTGGTTGTCCCAAGGCTTTCCATGTGTCAAACGAGAGAACATTATAATCTGCACCAGAGTCAATTAAGGCAGAGACAAAGTAGGTAGTCTCATGAAGATGAAGGCACACTTGAATATTGAATGGATCGACATATGGTTCATCAGTAGCCAATTGTAGGGCCAACATAGAAGCTTTGCGACGCTCCTTGGCTTTTGCAACTCTAGCTTTAGCCTCTTCTTGAGCCTGACGTTTAAGTAGGTCAAGTGCTTCCTTCCGTGTTTGTGCAGCATGCATCTGTTGAAGCATGGCGTCAGTTAATGGTTCATTGTATTTCTTGAGATGACTTCCATTAATGAAATTAGGCATTTGCTCACCTTCTAGTGTCTCTAAACGCACTACACCACTTGGAGTAAGCTCATTAATCACAAACGGTCCTAGGCCATGTTTCTTGAGCTTTCTCTTATGCTTCTTAAGCGTGTACAAGAGCACCAGGTCTCCTTTTTTGAATCGTCCAGTTGTTACATTTCTATCATACCATTGCTTCTGTCTCCGCTTCTCAACATACATCCCCATTACCGCCAATAAGCGAGTCTCATCAAGCTTTTCCAATTCATCAACGCGTTGTGAAAGCTCATGACCAGTCCAATCCAATTGTTTAGCTACTCGAAGAGTAGGTACAAGAAATTCAATGGGAAGAATTGCATCTAGCCCAAAAGCAAGTTCAAATGGGGTTGTGCCCACAGATGTTTTATAGGCTGTCCTATATGCCCAAAGAACTGAGTGCAACTTTTGCTCCCAATCAGTCCTATGTCCCTCAACAATCTTTGTTAGTGCTGTGCAGAGAATCTTGTTAGTACTCTCAGCTTGTCCATTGGTCTGGGGATGATAGGGTGCAGAACGCTTGTGAATTACCATAAATTCTTGAAGCAAAAATTCTATGACCTCATTTACAAAGTGCACACCTTGATCACTAACGATCTCAATAGGTAAGCCATAGCGTGTAAACACGTACTCATACAAGAACTTGGCTGTGGTTGTGGCATTATTTTTGATTGTAGCCTTTGCCTCTACCCATTTGGTCAAATAGTCAGTTGCGACTATAATATATTCAGCATGCGTGTGACGAGTTGGAGGTTTAATGGGACCGAGAAAATCAATACCCCATTTTGCAAAAGCACGTGTGCTTAACATAGGCCGCAATGGCATATTGTTTTTTGTGATGGGAGGTTTGGTCCTTTGACAATCGTCACAACGTTTTACATATTCTTCGGCATCCATTTGTAAGGTTGGCCACCAAAGCCCAGACCACCTAATCAACTTAGCTGTGGTATTGCCCGAAAAGTGTCCACCCCCAACACCTGCATGTGCATGAGTTAAGATTTTCAAATAGTCAGCTTCACATACACACATGCGTAAGTTGCCATCCTTGCCCCTCTTGTAGAGTTGGCCCTCTATCAGCATATAGTTTGCTGCTTCAACTTTAATAGCACGCTTTCGATGTTTAGGAATTTTTTGATCCGTATGACCATGCTGAAGATAGTCCACAATATACTTACTCCAACTTGGTGTAGTTGAAATTTGGAATAATGTGACATTATGAATTGGCTGTTGAATTTGACATGAAGCACAATTACGAATAAATTTTTCAGCATCCGCATGCATGGTAGGCCACCATTGTCCATCCTGAGATATACGTCGCACACAAGTAGTAGCTGATGCATGGATTCCATCGATACCTGCATGTGCCCATTCCAAGATTTCCTCATATTGGTCAGGGTTAGGTATAAGCCGCAACACTCCATCATTACCCTGACGATATAATCTCCCTGAGATTAACATGAATGGTCGCCATAGGTCCACATTAGGACCCGCTAGTTGTATCTGCCCACTTGTCAAAATTTCTAAAATGGATTCAGACCATCTAGGAGCTGTCTCTACAAGGAAAAGTGTTGAATCTAACATATCATCATCCACACCCACAGGAGCTTCGCCAGAGGTGATTCGAGACAAATGATCTGCCCTAAGATGAGTTGTTCCTTTTCGAACTGCCACTTCAAAATCAAACTCAAGAAGGATGATAAACCACCTCACAATCCTTCCAGTTGCACAAGGCTTATTCACCAAATATAGCAATGCTTGATGGTCCACAAAAAATATGAATTTGTTTGCCAAAAGGTAATGGCGAAACTTTTTCACTACATATATCATGGACAATCCTTCTCTTTCTGTTGTGGTATAATTCTTCTCAGCATTGTTCAACTGTCGACTAGCATATGAGATTGGGAAATCCTTATTATGTTCTCCCGATTGAGCCAAAATACATCCAATTACAAAGTTTGAAGCATCAATATGGACATGAAAGATTTGGTTCCAATCTGGTGCCCGTAAGATGGGTGCAGTCACTAATGCTTGCTTCAACTTTTCAAAGGATTCCTCACACTCATCAGTCCAATTAAACTTTACAAGAAGAGCATATAATGGTCTGCTGGCTAGGACAGCGTACATGTAGATGAATCTACGGTAATAGCCACAATGTCCCATGACTGTTTGTACCCCTTTAGGGTTGATAGGCCGAGGTAATGAGACAATGACATCAATTTTATCCATATCTACTGAAATCCCATTGCGAGAAACAATATGGCCCAAAATTTTCCCTTGTCTTACCATGAATTTGCACTTGTCAGGATTCAAGCATATACGATAAAGTTGACACTTTTGAAACACAAGTCTGAGGTGTTCTATATGATCATCACGCTCTTGTGAGTGAACACATAAATCATCCATGAAGATCTCAAGAAATTGCCTAAGGTACTCCTTGAATACATGACTCATTAACCGCTGAAAGGTTGCTGGTGCATTTGTTAGACCAAATGGCATAACATGATAGGCAAAGATGCCATCTTCAGTAGCAAAGGCTGTCTTGTGTTGATCCTTTGGATCAATTGACACTTGATTGTAACCGGAGAATCCATCCAAGAAACTATATGCCTTTTTCCCTGCAACTCGTTCCAGAACATGATCCGCGATTGGAAGTGGGTAATGATCACGCACAGTAGCTGCATTTACCTTCTTGAGGTTTACACATACTCGAAGTTTTCCATTTTTCTTGGGCACCACTACAATAGGGGAGACCCATTCAATGTGTTCAATCTCATAGATAAATTCTACCTCTAAGAGCTTGTCTATTTCTTCCTTTATCTTCTGTGCAAAATTCTCATTGTAAGTATAAGGACGTTGCTTGGAAGGCTTTGCATCCTCTCGCAATGGAATTGTATGCTGACATATGCTTGGATCAACTCCTTTGAGGTCTTTATAACTCCAAGCAAAGACATCGCGGCAATAGAATCTTACTAGAAAGCAATCTGGCAACAACAATAGTTTATTAAGAAAATAAATATACCCTATCACTTACATCCATGTATTATTCTATATGATCCATTTACATTTCTCTAGGAGTAGTGAGCTTGGAGATTTAGGATGAGGAAGGTCATAGATAATCTCGTCATAGAAGAACCCTCATATATCTTTGTGAGTGCATCTTCTCGGAGATATTTTTCATGAGCCTCATTTCATCTGTATTACTCTGAAACCAATCATTAAGAAATCTAGTCATGTCGTCACCATCATGCTCCGCATCGTTAGGTTTCTCTGTTTGACATGTGTATTTCTCTCTCAACCTTTGAAAACTACTAGGATCCTGTGCTCTAAGAATCTGCATACACTCTAGTGACAATCGAGAGTGACCTTGATGATATAAGGGCACATCCTCTACAATATCATAGTCTAGAACCTATGATCCAATATGAATTAGACAATTATAAAGACATACTAATTCATAATAAGACAAGTGCTAGCAAAGCACGAGTAAACATATTTGTAAATTCTCATCAAATTAAATTCTGACATCATGTACACATGTTGTTTTAAATATTCTCACATTAATAGGACCTTTGGTGCCATAAGATATAATAAGTGAAAAATATAAATACACTAGTAGAATGTCATGGATCAAAAACCGTTATAAAAGACATGTGCACAAAAAATGCTATAAATACATCTATTCTCTATGTGGAATTGGTGGTCGCCTATGCAAAGTATAATTCACTAGCAACTCCTCACTAGCACGCAACGATCTAATAGCATTGACTACAATGTATCTAGGTACATCTCTACTCATGTGCACTGGCTCGTGACCAATGTCACACTCCACAAAATTACAATTAGTTCTTTCATTCCTCCCTCTTCTATTGTTGATTAGCGCCCTGATATATTTCCTTGAGTGTAAGGTCTAGCATCCATATACAATCTCTGTGATTCGGTCATACTCTTGACGTAGTGAGCAAGCTAATGCCATGGAACCCATGAATAGATAGGTCCACAAAATGTCATAAAAGTGACCTTAGAATGAGCTGGGACATGTAAATCATGTTCAATAAAAAGACCTCAACCCCCGCCCGCCGCCGGCAATCGCAGATGGCGCAATCACATAGCGACCACCCCAAAAGCTAAAAACCTCTCCATCAGCCGGAGGTGATGCACCCAACCAACTACCATAATGTCTATGATTATATGTATTTATGAGAGGTAGTAGGCAACTAGGCAAGGAATGATTGCCGAATGTCTCGACCTAAGAACGAGGAGGTAATTGGTGCGCACATGCCTCCATTTGTAAATAACTGAAGAACAGCTTGATTGTGGTGCATGCGAAGAAGCATAGATCGATCAAGCCCATGAAAGCCATCGTCATCATCAAAAACATGTACAACTGGATTAGGCCATGATGATTGTACCTAGATGCATGTGATACATCACTTTGTCTATCAAGACCATATAGAATTTGCATGAGTCAATGTAGAATGCTTAGCAAAATAAATATCATTTACCATAGGCTAAGCATGTCTCTGTAGCACCGGTGCATCATAACATCTTCCAAACTCTAGCTAAAACTTAACTTGCAAACCCTCTCCCTATTGCTCATCTCATTGTCTAGGTTTTCATCAAAACCTTCCAAAGGTAACTCAGTCTCCTCAGTCATGTTGATCTCGCTCTTTGCATATACCATTGCCTTATTCATAAGTGTGATACTCATTTGTTCTAACCTCTTACCTTTTACAATCTGACACTCATCCACTTTCAACACAAAACTTACCTTGTCACCTTGCATGACAAACAAAAGTAGATAAGTTTTAGTACTTGAAATATTTTTTTAAGTTCGCAAAAAAGAATGTAAAAAATTACTTACATTGTTTATGCAGTCCATAGAATAAGATCATAGCTCTCTGAAGACGTTGTAGATCAACAAATATGTTGTTGAACTCATTGTAGGGATACATAATCTTACCATTTGTGCTTTGTTTTTTCCCCCAGGCTCCAATGGTTAATGTATCATTGATGCAATAGTACTCTCCAATTTTGCATTGCACATCATCATTGCATGTCGTCTTTGCTAATCTTATCTTTTTGGGGACAGGAAAAATATTCCTTGTGATGCCTTATTTGCGGAGTGTATCTTTTAGCAATTGATGGAGGGCTTGATATCCTTTTGTGCTAATGTCCACCTCGCATGCATTTTGAACCTCCTCAATGCTTAGAAGATTGGTAATGTCATCCATTATCTCATTTGTGAGTACTTGTCGTATCTTCTTTTGGCGTGGGTCTCGAATAATGGAAAGAATGTCACGCCTCCTCACACAACTATGTAATATTTCTCCAAAATCTTGAGGACCATTATCACCACATGCTTCTTTCAAAAAGTTCCTATCACAAACCAATAAAGATTACCAAAAAAAGCTTAATCTATTGCTTATAACAACCACAACAACCAAAAATTTCTTAATGGACCATTATCACCACATGCTTCTTTCAAAAAGTTCCTATCACAAACCAATAAAGATTACCAAAAAAAGCTTAATCTATTGCTTATAACAACCACAACAACCAAAAAATTCTTAATCAAAAAATAAAAAAACAAACCTTGCTGCATGGATTCTTCGCTTACGAGCACCACCACCAACTAACAAGTTTTTGAATGTTATGGATTGTCCTCTTTTGCTCTCTTGCTCCCATGGGGATGCTCTTCATGCGAGAGATTGTATCTTGTAGCTTTATAACACAAGCCTCTTTCTCTTTGGCTCTTTTCTCTAGCTCTATAATATTATTTTGTGCATCTTGTAGTGCATGTTGTGCACTACTCAAAGTGCTTTGTAAGCTTTATGTTTGTGAGTGGAGGAATTGGACTCTCCATGCATCGCTCATGCTTAACCTTCTACAATATCCAAGCAGCCCATTCTCACCCCCTCCAACAAACTGAATAAATGAAGGGAGATCAGTGAAGGGTGGAGGACAATGCAAAGAAGGATCATTAGGATATAACTATCCATCAATCCAAAGACCATGTTGTCTTCTTGCATGCTTCTCATGTGCATTCAGATGCTCTTTCTTGATTGGTGCATATTCATTCAATATGTGAATATGCAAGTCCACCTTCTGCACTCTTGCTGAACCGAGAATTTCTGTTAACCAAAATGGAAGATACTAATCTACAGTGAATCAAGGTTGTCCTATTGTATTCACAATAGGGCTTTTCTATTGTGAAGAGGGAGAGAGATAAAGAGAGAGGGAGATAGACCCAGGGTTGTCCTATTGTATTCGCAATAGGATAAGAGAGCTTGGAAAAGAGAGAGAGCTTGGAAAAGAGATAAAGAGAGAGGGAGATAGACCCAGGGCTGTCCTATTGTATTCACAATAGGATAAGAGAGCTTGGAAGAGAGAGAGAGAGAGAGAGAGAGAGAGAGAGAGAGAGAGAGAGAGAGAGAGAGAGAGAGAGAATCTTATTGCAAAGGTAGGTAGGAAATGTGATTAATAATAGTAATGATTGAAAGAAACGAAAAGTGGGGGGAATTTCAAATATGACTATTAAAATGGAGTAAATAAGAATGAAAGCATGGGTATTAGTGATCTTAGTCGGGGGTTTTAATAGCTAGAAAGAGAATCCTAGTTCAAGATTTAGAGAGATCCCCGACTTTTAGGCCCAAAGGTAGGCATCATTATGACTAGCAACAACAAGTTGGAATGCCCCCCAAACCTCCATTCCCGTATCCACTCACCCATAAAGGGTGTGGCCTTAAGTATGAAATACTCTTTATAGTGAGGTCCAAGGTACACTAGCCAGAATGTGGGATAATTCCCATGAGCTAAAATTTCAACAAGACCAAGTAGGAGAGAGAATGAAGGGTATATTGATTTTTTGGTGCCATTTAGTTGGAAACAAAAATCTATCTTTCCTTTCATTGATCTTTCTTTGTACAACCTCAAAGGAGAAGAGATCCATGGAGGTAAGTTCTATGTTATGGGTTGGGGATTTGTTATGGTTACTTGGTGTCTTTAATTTTTTTTTAAATTTTCTATTAAGTTTGACTTAATAGTTATGTTTAGTGTTAATATAAAGATAATTTCATGTTATTTATAATATTATGATCAAGCAATTGCAAAGGTTAAGATTAAGATAATTTCATGTTTTTTATAATATTATGAATCAAGCAGTTGCAAAGGTTATAATGAGAAATGAATCATGGTAAAGGTTACACTCTAATACCCTAAAGTTTAGATCAAGTTGGTTATGATGTTTGTAGGAGAGTGTTTGTAAGAGGAGAGTAATACCTTTACAAAAAACGAGAACATGGAGTATGTGATAAGGTAGGAAAAAGTTTCTAATCTTATACAGTGATATACAAATAATTGTGTGCAGGTTTAAGACAATGATCCAAAAGAGAAGGGTTTTGCCTCTTCCTAAATTGTTTCAAATCAATCCATGAATTGGTCGAAGGAAGAGGGGTGATATACAAGGAAAAAATTAAGGGCTAATCTTCGCCAATTGGCTATGTTTTGGGATTTAGCCAAAAAAAACATTTTCCCGACATCGTAAAACATTCGCCCAAATTTTGGCTATTTTGAAGGGTTTTAGAAAATATTCACCCAGTTTTAGGGATTTTTTTAAAAACAGTCGCCCCATTTTGTATAATTTTAGATTTATATAGGAAGAATAATCGCCAACCCACCTACACTTATATATTCATGGAGGCATCTTATTTTTTACCTTGGTAATATAGGTGTTGAGCTTCAAACATGAAGAATATGTTTTGCTATTCAAATAAAGTGGATGAAGCAATTGCAAAGGTTCTCACAAGGAAGGAATGGTAAATTTTTTACTCTAGTACCCTAAGTTTAGATCAAGTGGTGATAATGTTGCAAGGGAGTGTTTGCAAGAGATTAGCAATACCTTCACACAGCCAATGAGGCACATATAGGGTATGTGATAAGGTAGGGATAAGTTTCAAATCTTATGCAATAATGATATAAAGATAATAAGACGAAAGGTTTAAGATAGTGATGCAAAAGAGAGAAGGTTTTTACCTCGAGGCTCAAGAAGCATTTGAATCCATTTGGCCATGTCTGGCATACCACGCCCATAGTTTTCGAGGTTTTTCCAATGCACCTACCGTATGAGGTGCCCTAGAGTTTTATATTTTCATGGACACTCCAATCTCATTCACACCCACCTTATCAAGTAGTAGCGTGGTTACCCATCAACGACCAATTCCCTATCTTAGCCTATGTGTAAGAGTCAAAGAAAGTAGACAAATAAGTGTCAAAAAACATAGAGTGCTAGAGTTTTCATCGGGAGAAGCTTCTACACGGGCGCATCTTTTGTCTAATGCCCATGCATACCACTTGGAGTATATACACAGGCTCTACATGTAATAGATACATAGGATATGTTCTTTCACAAACCAACATTGAGCCTCCTACGTACATTTCTACACTATAACAAAAGGAAGCTCATAGCGTCAGTAGAGCAACTTTGCTCAAGTCAAAAAATGATGCTCCTAGCATATCGCACTACATCAGCAGAGTAACAAATGATGCAGCTCTATTGGCATCATTTCAACGGGGTCAAAAAGTGATGTTGCAAATGATTCTCCTAGAATATGGCACTACACATCAGCATCATCATCATTATTTGTCGATGTAAAGCATTAGTAAAATTGATGCTAAGCATCAGCAAAAGTTCGTGCAAAAAGTGTCGACTTAGCATCACAAAAAAAAAGCAATAGTATTCGTTGCCTCAACTCTCTATCTTTCTCTTAGTCTCTTCTCTCTCTCTCTCTCTCTCTCTCTCTCTCTCTCTCTCTTTTCTTTCTCTCTCTCACTCTCTCTCTAGAGTCTCTCTCCATTCCATCACCATGTACACATACGTGCACACCGTCATTGCATACGTATTATTCAATTTCATTAGTGCTTGTCTATTTAAAATACTTTCATTTCGTCACTATGTGCATACAAATCATGGAGCTATGAATGCATAACTTGAGCACTCAATTGTTTTTATTTTATCATTGACAAATTGAAAAATACTTATACAAATTTTGTGTCCAAAATCATATGATATATATGATTCAATATAGTATCATAATAAATAATGATCATGATAACTATAGCTCAACTGTACATGACAAAAAGCCTATGGCTCAATACAAAAAACTACATCGGTATATATGTAGAAAGGGGGGAGCGACTCTAGCTGCTGTGCTAGTCCTCCCTCATCATTCGAGGAGGAGAACTCCTTGATTGACTGGTCATCCTCCACGCACTTGTCTCCCCATCACCAATAGTAGTTAGCAGGTCTTGAATAACTTCCTATCACATCATTCAAGAAAAGAAAGGATTAGTGATCTATTGCTTTAATTCATTGTTGCTGAGTGCTATGTATGCTATGTCTAGATTAAACTTATTAGACTTAATATTAGTTTAACGATTAATACTCGTTGTCATGACTTTTAGCTACACTTCTCATTCTCAAATTTTTTTAAAAACAAAACTAGACAAAAAAAAACAATAAATGCACTTCTATAGTACGTGTGCTACTCCTAACATAATTTTATTAGCTCAAATAACTTGACGCAAATTTCTTATACCAAGTTTTCTTGCTATGTCGTATTCATTACTTACCCTTTGTATATAGCCTTCCTGCCAGGAGGAGGAGATTGGTTTCAACCTTTGTTACGGAGCCTGTGGGGGGTGGTTGACAAATATGGTAAGATAACTAGGGGGGAGAGATTAAATTTCATGGGCTAGATGGGAGAGAGGTCCAGTGAGATCTCTTGGCCTCTGGAGAGACGTTTTCTGTTAGGTTGAGGATAGAGTTGTTGTTATAGAGAGACTTGGGTTTTGACAAAAGTAGGATTCTCTCTGATGTAGAGTAGGATCCTAGAGAGTGAACTCGGTCCCCGCTAAGAGTGAACACCCCGAGGGTTGAGTTCTTGAAGCACTTAGTGAGGATTAGTAGGAGATCTTTACTTCAGAGATGCAATTGTTGGACTCCATCTTGGCCCGCCGCCCCACTGGGAGCAGGAGGAAGGGATTTCAACGGATCTACTCATAGGTTTCTGATAAAAAAATTTGGGATCTTGGAGACCTCATAGGATTTCTTATTTTATGTGGCCCCCAGTTCATGGAGGGCTTCCAGTGGGTAGTTGGTTAAAATGCAAACACGCAGAGATAGGTTCTCTGGAGGGAGAGTGGAGACTCTGAAGCACTATCTATGGAGTTGTCCTAGGGTGCAAGAGATTCAGATTGGTGCCATCAAGATCATTAGGAGGACAGCATCTTGGCTTTATCACATGGGGTTTCTTTTATTGGCTGCTTTCTGGCAAAGGGAGACACCTATTATATGAGGCAGAGGCTATGGATTGTATTTACCATATAGTGTATGAATTGAGGCGAGCATGGGATCAGTTTCAGGGTTTACCTATAGGACTAGCAAGATGAGGCAGACTCAATTTCTTCAGATTCTTCACTCTCTTGGATGGTCATCCTAGATGGACCTACATTTCCCCTAATTTGGTTATTAGCCCCTCTAACCCCTCATCCACCTTAGAGGGTTGTACATAGTTTTATTTCATTCTCAGCTTAGATGAGCTTTTTTCCAAGGGTTTTGTATTTTCAGCATTGTGGTGGCAGTATCTTACCCTAGCGATTGTTGCTGAACTTATGATTTTGAATTAGTTTTTTTGATGGAATATACTGACCCGTATTTTTTCTTTTAAAAAAAAGACTTGTGTGCTCAAGATTAGTCTATCAATACACCTAAACAAGCAAAAGTTCTCGTGATGAAATGTCTTCTCTCACATATCCTACTACACTGACCTTTTTTTTATAACTATAAGCACATGCTCAAGTTGATTACAAACAGGGACTCTAGTTTAATAATGCTTAAGAGGCATGGCTTTTGGTATGGGTAAAAATATCAAATTTTGGATCATGTAATCATTTAGTTTGTGGGTTCATCATGCATGTTGTAGAGGATTTATACAATGATTTAGGGGAATTTGTTTTGGTGAGCATTTAGCAGCAAGCTTTTTTTTGGCTAGCTTTGGCTACATGGGTTTTTCTCATGTGGAATATCCTAATGATGTGGCACTTGACGTGTCCATGTAAGCATGTGACATGACATGGACATGGACATAGATTCATCATGAACATACATGCTATCATGTCCACCATGGATATACATGCATCATCCACATGATGGCCATACATGAGGTCATAGATCATGGCCTTAGATGGTCCATACATGTGTGGAATGGGTTGTATGGGATCTACACATGATTGTCCTTCTCTCGATGAACTCTGCTTGGTCCATGTTATTCACATATGATCGGAATGGGCTATACGTGATTTCTATATGCCTGATCTTCTCAAGGTGTGCTCTACCTTGTCCTTTAAGATATGTACATAGTACAAATGGATTGCCCGAGACATTTACATGCTTGATGTCATCTTGATGTGGTTTGCATGATGGCCTTGGATTATCCATATGATATCTATTGTACAGTCCATGACCCGCACATGGTTAGTATGCACTCTATGTGATTCACTACAAGGGATCGGGCTCACACCCGCGCTCCTAGCCGCGAAAAATGACTTGTGGAAAAAAAGTAATGGGCCCATGTATCAGCGCGTGTATCATCGCGACCAGAGATATGCGTGTAAAAGTGCGTGTATAGACGGAGTCAAACGCGCTGATATGAGGGCTTATACACGCGTTTTGTCAGTTTAGCTGCGCTTATACATGTGCATTTCATAGAGTATCCGCATATATACACACGACTTTTATAGAGTTGACGCGTCTATACACGCGAACAGAGAGCAAAAAAAAAAATCCAGAGAGTGCTATTTGGTACCTGAATCCAAAGAAGTGCTGTAGAAGCTGCTCCTGACTATGATATCTCAGATGCAGAATTTGAGAGGTTATAGGTGGATCTCTTTGGACCTCAACCACGCATTGACCTCTTGGACCCTCTACATGGTGATAGAGCGATCACTAGGGTAGACCTAGATGCATCGATCGGGAAACAGAATGATGAGGCTAAGAAGGTACGTTAATTTAGTTTTGAAATCTTCTTGAAAATTTTGGTGCGGGGCCTTAGGGGCCTAGGGATCCCACACATGTAATCTGACATGCATCGAGGCCCTCTAGGCATGCTAGTCGAAGGCTAGCAAGGATGGTAGAATTAGGGCTATCCTTGCCAGCCTTCAGCTGGCATGCCTGGAGGACCTCGATGCATGCTAGATTACATGTATGGGATCCCCAGGCCCCCGAGACCCCGCACAGACAATTTCAACTCATTTGAAAATATGTTTTTTAATGCAATTATATTTTGGAATAATTTTTGATATTTTTTTTAACATGCAAATATTTTCTTCATAAAATTGTGTATGATGTCGATGAGTTTGCATCAAGAGCTAGTGGAACAAGGGGTGGCAGCGGAGAGTCCAAGATGCAACTTTGAAGGAGTATATTGGCAAGATCTTCCAAGACATAATTGTCTTTCATAAATTATGCTCCCCTGATGGACAAGTCTCCTCATGAAGATCAAGACTTTAAGAAAGGGTGTTGCATTCAAGTCCATGCCTGTGAAATCAAGCTTAGAGAAGGTGGTGCTTGTGAAGTGCTCCAAGCTCCTATATTTGTTCGAAGCTCAGCGCGGAGGGAAGATTCATTCACTTGTTGGCCTAGGCCTTGATATTGGGAAGATTGATCTTCATGCTATCCCAACTCGAGCTCGATGGAAATTTTGTTGTAATCCCTTCGCTTAAAGCTCCTACTGACTTTATTGAGCCTAGTACTAAGAGGCGCAGAGTTTAGGATTTTTGTACTTGCTTCTATGTCATGATGTAATAGTTTTTGTATTAATAAAAATATATTTTTGAAGTTTTATTGTATTCGTGTGATCAACAAATAACATTTAATCATTAATTTAAAATTGAAATCATAATACAATTATGATTGCCGTATAGAATCAAGTAGACACTTGGCCAGGATTTAAAAAATATATTTTCTTTAAGTAAAGCATTTACATCATGATCACATGAGATTACATTGTGGCATATATATGAGATTACAAGATCTCCCTAAAACTTTGGTTCATCACCATAATCTTCCCTCCACTTTCGCATGCATAGAACTAGCCGCATATCTTTGTCATTGATGGTGACTCTCTTGGCATGGACTGTTGCATACATTGTGTGACCAC
This sequence comes from Cibotium barometz, assembly GCF_041138505.1. Classification (NCBI taxonomy): domain Eukaryota; kingdom Viridiplantae; phylum Streptophyta; class Polypodiopsida; order Cyatheales; family Cibotiaceae; genus Cibotium; species Cibotium barometz. The sequence continues at coordinate 47,157,128 of NC_141049.1, forward strand.
ACATGTCCACCAAAAAAGCTTCAGTAGCCTCTTGAAGAGCTTCCAAAGCTACTGTCGTCCATCATGTGGGAGCTTCACTATTGCCGACCCGATGATGCCATCGAGATATCCGGCTCTCGTTCAAATCATCCATGATCTCCCTAACAAGGCGATGAAAAGGTCTCCTCATCGGGATCAGAAGGTCTGTCTTCTTTTGATACTTTCTTATTTCTCGAAGAGTGATGGTGCCAGGTCTCCACCGACATTTGCAATGTGTGGGCAGTGCTGGGGGCTTGACCTTCACGAGATCAACCCTCCTGGCAGTCTGCTTGGTGCGAGCCATTTTATTGAAAAAGATTAAACAAGAATAGAATGAAAATGAAAGACTCTAAACTTAAATTTATAACTTTAAAAATTGAAAATATAACTTATATTTATATTTTAATAGAATGAAAATAAATAACTCTTAAATTTTTCAAAACAATAATGCTTTCGATAAACTTGAAAAACTATACGAGAGAAAAAGATAATAACACCCAAGATATTGGGAAAGAAACATCAAATTGTACTTGTATTATTTAAAACACTTCTCATAGATTACAAGTACATTGAAACACATGTTCACAACACATCATATGATTTACTCAAATCATATTATCCATGTTCAAACTGAAGGCATCACCATTATTACAAATCCTTTGTACAAGTCTCAAATCCTTGTCCATATAAGAGTGACGCGCTTTGCATGAATAGCTGCCAATTGACCATCATGCATGAGGTCCACCGAATATACCTCAGCTGCTTCTTGAAGAGCTAGTGACGCACTTTGCATGAATAGCTGCCACAACTGATCATCATGCATGAGGTCCACCGAATATGCCTCAGCTGCTTCTTGAAGAGCTAGCACAATGCTTGGGCTGACCATCACTGCATATTGTTGACTGTAGAACTAAGTCTTGCATAGAACTTGCATAAAACCTACGAGACATTCGCTAGAGATCTTGCAATATCTCTCTCACTAGTCTTGCAAATGGCACCCTCGGTATGATTAAGTTTGTACTTTTCTGATACTTCCTTATTTCTCAAAGAGCAGTAGTGCCTGGTCTCCATCTATGCTTCTTGTGACATGGCAGATGTGGATGCATTGACCTGTACTAGTGCCTCCTGGATTATTAGATTGAGTGCGCTCACTATCAGTCTCCGTTGGTATATTGACCTAGGGCTATGTTGGGCGAGTCTTAGTAGGGTTCCTCTTAACACTTTTCTTGGTGCGTGCCATGCCTTGAAAGCTAGAAGACTATAAAATGTAAATGTCTCACCACTTATAAGCACTTATAAGTAATAGTTTAGTCAACTTTAAAAATAACACAACTGTTCACACACAAGTATGCATATACTCTCACACATAAAATCATTTAATATTATGGTTATAGTTAGTGAGATTATGGGTGATATATCACATTGGTTTACAAGCTCTATGTGAAAGCCATTTTGTTTTAGTAGAGTAATACTTGCAACAACTAAAAATTATAGAGTTTCAACTTGCATTTGCTCATTTGAAACACTTGACTCTCGAGTTTTCCACTTGCTTTCCTCTCTCCCTTTTACATGTTTCTTGGGCTGCATCAGAAGGTGGCTGCATTTTATAAGAAAAACACACATATTCATAAACCAATTTGTCTATGATCCTTACTAGTGCATGCAAAGTTCAAACGAGTACTCTTGTCAAGGGGATATCAAGAATAGGATCCCACTTTGGATCTACTCGTACCATTTGGCCCCCACGACAAATAAATTGATCACATGTAGGACACCCTTCTCTGCCTGTTTCTTCCCATTCTTACCTTTGTTTCTAGACCGCATACAATTGCAAGGAAACTCTGCATTCATTGCATTTGACACACCAAACATGCACTGCAAAGTTTTGAGATCTCCAGCAAGGTGCCATTCCACTTGATATTCACCATAACCTTCCATGTGCAAACTTTCACCACCATCATTGATTTTGACATTACACTATAATAGGTATCTCTGTCAAGTTAAAGAAAATCTTCAAAATCTCATGATCTTCCTTTGGTACTTCAAATGCAGCAAGCCACCAAATATCATTCTCAGATTGTACACTAAAGTAATCAGGATGACCAGGCAAGATGTTAGGATCCAGTGCTCTATTCATGAGAGTTAAACTAACACGTTCTAACTTCTGACCTTTGATAACCTCACTTTCATCAAGCTTCAAAACAAATTTTAGCTTGCCTCCACATTCTACAACAAATATAATGTAAAATTTTACCATTAGAGATTGTAACTTGCATACATCTAATACAAAATTGTTATTTGTGTGCAAGACAAACGGCACTTCCTTTGACCCATACTTGCATACATGTCTGTGACATAAGTGCATTGGCTCACCAATTAATTGTTCCACCTTACTATTTAATATTGTCGTGCTTGCACCACATGAAATGGTTTAGGAAGAGGCAATACCCTTTTTTTTGCAACAATTTTTTAAACCTTGTATCTAAATGTTTGTATATCATTCCATAAGACTGAGAACGTATTCCTACCTTATCACATATTCCCTACATAACATTTGATGTGAAGGAATCACTTACCTCTTGTAAGCATTGTATGATAACTTCATCACCAACAACTAACTTAAACTTTGGGCATTGAAGCGTGGACTTCACCATACCTTTAGTGAGTACTTTTTTAATTCCTTGATTCACTTCATTTTCTAGATTGCTAAACATCTTTTGCATGTTATCACATTGTGCATAGATTCTTCGCCTGTATTGTCCACCTATCTTTGCCAACATGTGCATAGGTTTATATGACCTTTGGCATTCACATACCTCCCGTGTCATTGTGGGCCCATAAGTGACAGTCTTCTCTAGCGTTGTCTTCATCTTCTTATTGCTAGCTTGTAAATCATTAACCTGGTTAATCAAACAGGCATTTTGCATTACCATGTCATGCATAGCATCTTGTAAAACATTGTCCTCTTCTTGTTTTGCCAACAATGATCTATTAAGTTTCATGATCTGTTGTGTGGTAAAAACATGGGCTTAGGTTGCAAGTCTCCAAGTATAACCATTACCCTCACAAACATACTTGACAAATGATGTTAGTCCTGAGAATTGGGGAGATTGTTGTGTAATAGGATTAGGTGGATATATAGACCCATCAACCCAAAGATCTATATGTTTTTTCCCTGCTATTCAGTGTAATTGCATCACCAATGGATTCATCATTGAAACCTCAATTCTGTTGTACAATGGGGCATACTCTTCATCTAGCTGGAAGTGTATACTTCTGTTCTTATAAATTCTTACTTCGCAGCATGTCAGTATCACCAACTCTTAGGGCCGCCTACTTTATTATATAGGAAACGATGCTTCCTTTAAAATCTCAGCCGGCACATCTTATCATCACAATACTGTTAGATATTGTAAGAAGGCATTTTAAAAGGATGAACCCACAACCTTACAAGGCTGGCTGCTGTCGATTGTATCATTTTTGTTTTGGATTGATATAAGCAAGATCATCCCCTTTTCTCTCTCTCTCTCTCTCTCTCTCTCTCTCTCTCTCTCCCTCTCTCTCGTGTATATTCATCTTCTTTCTACATTTTTGTATATTTTAGTTCTGCTGCATACGTTATAGTTATCTATTGACATATCATGTTTCATCAGTGCTTTATCAAGCGGATAGCCTGGTAGTGTTCAGTAATCTATGTGCTCTTTTTATTGCATTAGTTCTGTAATTGTTTGTGTATGCTGCATGCATAACCCAATGAATCTCAATAGGTTGTTGTGGGAATAAGCAGTCATATTTCCCTACCAACATACATTATGAGATACTGACTAGGCAAGGCTTTAGTTAGTAAGTTAAATAAGGGCCAATTGTATGTCAGGCAATTTCTCATAATGGAAAGACACAATCCCCTCTGATACTGACTAGGCAAGGCTTTAGTTAGTAAGTTAAATAAGGGCCAATTGTATGTCAGGCAATTTCTCATAATGGAAAGACACAATCCCCTCTGTGCTATGAGAGGTCTTGTCTTGTGTATGAGAGAGAGACAAAGATTGTACTCTAGTGCATGTGCCTCTTCTTGCTTGTGTGTGGGAGAGTGAGAAGACAATTGCCTTGCATTGTGTTGTGAGTGACTCCGCGGTGGATAGAGTAGTGGCGGAGATTGGAGGATTGGAGCTTCTATAAGTGAGCTTGCAGAGCCTCAAGGGATGTGAGCTTTGAACAGTGGTAATAAGTACCCTACGATGGTTGTTATCTATTGCTTGTTTTATTGGTGAATGTGTGGAGGTATCTTGGGAGGTGCAATAGGCCGTGAAATTTTTGGCACTACTGCCGAGGAAACTACCATTGTTTCTTCCATCTTCTTAGAGCTCTAGGTCCCACTATGCAATATTCATTGTTGCCTTTACATTTTGGAAGTTCATTCTGAAGTACTATGTGGATAAGGTTTGTGTGGAAGTGAAGGAATTATATTAGTTGTGAAAATTTGTGTGTGTTGAAGTATGTGTGAGTACTTGGTAATGCTTCAAGGAAAGCTACACTTCCTCTTTCTTTTGATTTTGTTGCTTTCGTCACCAATTTTGCTATCATGAGTTAACAGTTTGGTGATATTCCTTTTTCTCTTCTTTCAAAAAATAGGGAGCCATTGGTTGTGTTTATTACTTGCATTACATTCCTTTTGCTAGGCACAACCATTTTGGATTCATTGGGTAGGGAAATCACACTCTAAATCCCTCAAAAATCACCTTGTTAGCTCGACTGACAAACACGTGAAAGCGCAGGAAAGAATTTCACAATGTGAAATGGAATTACATTTCACAATATGAAATCGTACCTGCCTTAGCGTCTCAAATCTTAGGATTGCCTTACTAAAGTTAGTGCAGCTTATCTTGACACGACTGACACAAAAAACTTGAAAAATCTTATCTCGTGTGAAAAGGGTGCATTTCATGACGTGAAACACATTCACATCTCATGCCATTTCATGACGTGAAACGGGTCAAGTTCACGGATTAAAGGATTGTTAGATCAAGGGAAACAGAGAGCCCGAGGGATTCACTATTAGAAAACTTATGATAGATATCACGTGAGTGTACAAGAGGGGGGGTTGAAATGAGGAATAAGCTTATAAGGTATGGGTAAGGCCATGTATTTAGGTGAATACTAAATCTAAAATTTAAGTTAGGGGGAGGGGGCCTTGAGGGAGGGGGGGAATGGGGAAGGGTATAACAACATTCAAGATATGTTATATGTTCACTCAATAAGGATCAAAGTGATATACTTTAATCTAAGGAGAGGGGTGTGTAAATGCTAGAGAAAAAACATAGATATAACGAAGGGGGGTGACAGTCATTTTTGAAGGTATCCTTATAAGCTTAAATAGGGGGGTTTTATCATCTTAGGAGCATCATATATAGGGTGTTGTGAGGTTCATGCATGCACACAAGTGACATTTCCTTTTATTGTGAGTGAATCCCCCGAGAGAGAGAGAGAGAGAGAGAGAGAGAGAGAGAGAGAGAGAGAGAGAGAGAGTCATAACTGCACTATAGTAATCTCCTTGACCTAGATTAATGCAATTCTAGCCTGAAAGTTCAAGGCGTGAAAACACAATCGGTTCATGATGTGAAATACATCTCACAACATGAGACACACTTCATGGCATGAAACCCATTTCACAAAATGTAAAATGTCAATTTAACAGATAATTGAGCATAACAGTTGGAGTAGTGAGTTGGCCTATTGAACTATATTCTCATGCACTTGAGGTTAGGAAAACTTATTGGAGATGACCCTACCCTTGACAACACTGCATCTAACAACGCAGGATCTTCCTACCAGAAAAGTGTTGGTTTAGGTCACTTGGCAAGCACTCAATTGAGTGTTGCATCTTGGAGAAATCTGACCACCATTGCAAAAGCTAGTAGCGAAGAATCCATGGAAGAAGGACTAAGGTTCTCCGAACTTGGAGAGGAAGGGAAACCCGCTCCTCTTGTAAAATCTAGTGGAATATTTGGTCTCCAACCCGATGCAAAAGATGAATCTCAATCTGGGGAAGCAGATGAAAGCGATTGTGTTGAAGAAGTCATCTGTGTGCGTGGAGTTAGAGGAGTTGTTGCGTCTTCACATTTGTAGCTTTACTAGAATACTCCAAGATAGAAGGGTCTAAAAATTTAATGCTAGAGATTTTAAATGACACATGCTCTGATACCATGTTGGATTTTAAGGTGGGAATACAAGTGAGGCATACATGATAAAAAGGATATGATTGCATTGTTACAAATGAGCTTGTACATAGTGCTTATATAGTCATGTGAGATACATCATAGGAGACTAGAGTCATTGCTTAGGTGTGACATCATTGATGAGGTAGCATAATCACAAGTGGCTAGCAAGGAGGTGTTTCTAATCGATTTTATCCTATGTGGTATAGATTAGGGAAAATGATTGGATTATTTTTCACACTCCCCTTAAGCCAAACATTTTACTCAATACATGGGCTTATACCTAGTAATCTCCCTTGATATACAAAATGAGATAGAGTCACCCATTAATGACATTGGGTGTGTGTAGTCTTCTCCATAATACAATCAAGGTCATGTGGGATAAAAGAAAAGGTTTTAGAACCCAAAAAGAAAGAGTTAACTAAAAAGTATAGGATACATGATCAGAATTGGGACCAACTATATGAGTTACAAAATTACTTTCTTTAGCAGTGGCAAGATTGTCTTTTTCTTTACTCTTCTTGTTTTTGTCTTTAAAATAACATTTTTGTGGTGGATGGTTGGTTTTACCACAATGCACACAAGGGTTATTAATAAAACAATCCTTTGTGAGATGGTTGGTTCTTCCACAACAAGTAACACACTTCTTACAATATATGCTTCTTCTGAAGTGAGATTATTGTTGAAGTTTAGCTTCTTCTCCTCCTCCTATAGTGAATTGATTGCACTATCCAAGGAAGGAATTGGTTCCTTCTCTTTGAGCATAGTGACAATTTTGTTATATTTGATAGGCATTTCTTTAAGCAAGATGGCTATAGCATCCACATTACAAAGGGGTTTTACATACACAAGTTGGGTGATAATGCTTTTCAACTTGTTTTTAAAAGATGCATTAGATTCATTATGCTCTTTAGGAAGCCCATATAATTGCATTTTTAGACTTATTTTACGGTGCTTTGCCAGTGCTCCAAATATTTTCTCTAGAGTGTCCCAATCTTTAAGGATGCAATGTCACAATCATCAATGTAATGAATATAGTTATCATCTAGTGCAGTGATAATGTTGCCTAGGGCTTGCTCATCACGTGCTTGATTTGCGCCTATGACAGCTCTAGTGGACACACCGTCTTCCCCTTCTATTGGTTTAACTAATGCCCAAATATTTTTCTTCATGAGATGCCCCTTGACCTGCCAAGTGTGAAAACCTTGGCCATTGAATTTGTCGAGGGAATTTGCGTTGGTAGCCATGATTAGGGTAGATGCCATTTAAGGGTGGTCTCCTACACTGAGATAAGAGGCTCAGGGCAGTGTCTATAAACCCTTTACAAGATATGGCACTCAAGCTTCATACACATGCACATATACATCATCTAAATAGAAAATTAGCATGATTAAATGAATAATATTTTAATTAGCTTATTAATGAACATAATTAAGTATTATACCTTAGTGAAGCTTAGAGGGGTGATACATGTGCATGCAAAGAGGCTTGGTTCTCCTTGCCTTGTACACCAATTGTCGAGCCCTTTTAGGGCATGAAACTACACACAATAGCATGCGTTGAAGAAAAGAGATTAAAGAAGAGCAGTTCGAGGATTGGAGAGAAGCAACCAAGTGGCGGGTGACTCGAACAACAGTGGAGAGGTTAGGATTTGCAGTGGAATGCGTAGGGGTAAGGGATTTGTGTACAGAGAACAACAAGAAGAGAACCTGCAGGATGGCGCTTGCGGGTGAGCGCAAGCATAGCAAGTGGAAATGGTTAAGGATAGGGTTTAGGGATGAGCATGTATCATTGGGATTAAAAATTTGAGATGAAGCAGAGCACACAAAAATGGCTGAACACGGCAGTCTAGTGAGCATATGAAAGTGGTTGTGTTGAAGAAGTCATTTGTGTGCATGGAGCAAGAGGAGCTGGCCTATCTCAGTCCACAAGTTTGCAACTTTGCTAGAAGACTCCAAGATGGAAGGATCTAAAAATTTAATGCTAGATATTTTTAAATGACCTATGTTGTGATATTATGCTGGCTTTTACGGTGGGAATACAAGTGAGACATTCATGATAAAAAGGATATGATTGCATTATTACAAATGATCTTGTACATAGTGCTTATATAGCCATGTGAGGTACATCATAGGAGACTAGAGTCATTGCTTAGGTGACATCATTGATGAGGTAGTATAATCACAAGTGGTTAGCAAGGAGGTGATTCTAATCGAATTTATCCTATGTGATATAGCTTCGGGAAAATGATTGGATTAATTTTAACACCTCCCTTAAAATAAACATTTCACTCAATACATGGGCTTATTACAAATGATCTTGTACATAGTGCTTATATAGCCATGTGAGGTACATCATAGGAGACTAGAGTCATTGCTTAGGTGACATCATTGATGAGGTAGTATAATCACAAGTGGTTAGCAAGGAGGTGATTCTAATCGAATTTATCCTATGTGTGATATAGCTTCGGGAAAATGATTGGATTATTTTTAACACCCCCCTTAAGCTAGACATTTCACTCAATACATGGGCTTATACCTATTAATCCCCCTTGATACAAGAATGAGATAGAGTCCCCCATTAATGACATTGGGTGTGTGTACTCTTCTCCATAATATAATCAAGGACATGTAGGATAAAAGACAAGGTTCTAGAACCCAAAAAGAAAGAGTGAACTAGAAAGAATAGGATTCATCTCATCAGCATCGGGACCAACTATATGAGTTACAAAATTACTTTCTTCAGGAGTGATAAGATTGGCTTTTTCTTTACTCTTCTTGTTTTTGTCTTTAAAATAACATTTTTGTGGTGGATGGTTGGTTTTATCACAATGCACACAAGGGTTATTAACACGTCGCCAGCGCCCTCCGACTCACGTTCTCCAATTCAGGTGAGCTTTCACGAGCGCTTCCAGGTCCCTATACTCTACCTATAAGCCCATAGGGCAATGCGTTCTCAGAAATCGCATCTGAGGTCGTTTCGGGCTCCGTTTTTGCATTTCAAGTTTTGCACAGGTGTTTTCGTCATTTTCTGCAGAAATTTTGACAGTGCACTTTTTGCAAAACAGGCATACGTACTCTATTGTGGACCATGCTACATAGCACAAGTTGTTTTCTGTTCAGTGTTTGCTTCATTACATGTAGCTTTTGCATCAGTTTCAGTCAGTGGCCATGGCTGATAACAGCAATGATGTATTTCGCATGTTATCCCTGCTGATGACAAATTGGATGGAGACAGCAACTACCCACTTTGGGCATACATGATGCAACATGTTTTGGTTGCAAAAGGAGTGTGGAACATTGTGCAGGGTATGGATGTACGTCCAGGTTCTGTGGATGTAGGATCTGTTGAGGATCTTGTAGGTTCTAGCAGCTCTACTGTTGCTGCTGTTTTACCCACTGCTGAACAAGCTCGTTGTTGGGATGGTAAAGATGCGCAAGCTCATGCCTTGATTGCACTTTCTGTGTCAAACGTAACATCACCCCACATATTCGTTTAGCTAAAACAACAAAACAGACTTGGGATATTCTAGCTGGTTCGTATCCAGGTCGTAACGAGGCAAAAATTGCTTACCTGCGTAAAGAGCTAGAATTGAAGATTATGCAAGAAGATGATGACATGAATATTTTTCTTGCTGAGATTAAAGATCTCAAAGAACAGTTGATTTCTGCAGGTGAGATTATTCCTGATCATTCTCTTGTGCAGACTGTTCTTGATACTTTACCTGAGACATATCAGACTTTTGCTTCCATGTGGAGACTTCTTAATGAGGACAGACCTGATGCTGTCAAGTATGATACTTTAGTCAACAAGCTCTTGCAAGAAGCGCAGTCCAGGCAAAAGAGGGCCAGGTAGCGTGCAGTTGATCAAGCATTTATTGCTGCCCAGTAGCAGCAGAGAAGAAGTGGTAAGGCAGTCCCTTCCACTGTTTCTTCTCCTATTAGTAGGTCTGCAACTTCTTCTCCTTCCACAGGTAGCAATAATAGGTCTGAGAAGGCTCTTGATAAAGGCAAGAAAAAGACCAGGTGCAACTATTGTAAGGCAAATAATCATGTCATTAAGAATTGCCCTAAGCTAAAGGCTAAAGAGGCAAAGAAGAAAGAGTCAAATGCAGCCACAATAGCGGATGCTTCTACAAATGCAGATTTTGCAAATGTTGTGCAGGATACAGAATGGACGTTTAGCGTGTATTGCCAGTATGGCCCATCTGTACATGATGCATGTTTGGCAGTTTCTGTTGACTCTAATGTATGGTATTTTGACAGTGGTGCTACAAAGCACATTACCTCACATTGTGATATGTTCACTTGTCTTGAGGCTGTCTCTAATGGGAATACTGTCACATGTGCCAATAATGCTTCTTACCCAGTGAAGGGCATTGGTAAAATTATTCTTACTGCTGCAAATGGCAGCGCTTTCACACTTTCAGATGCTTTGTATGTGCCAAGGATAAAGAAGAATCTATTGTCTATCTCTGCGCTTGCTAGACTTGGATTTGTAGTCAAATTTGTGGATGACAGATGTATTGTTCATGATTTGACTTCTGGTGATACGATTATTGCATCTGGGACCTTGTTTCGTGGGCTGTATAGGCTCAATTCTTATGACAAGTGTGTGGAAGATTCAGCAAATGCAGTTTCTGATGAAAAGGCAGTTTCAGATGCAAAACTATGGCATGCTCGTTTTGGTCATCTGAACTTTGCTAGTTTGCTGCGTTTGCAGAAATTTGATATGGTTGCTTCATTGCCCCCTCTTGAGGCACCATTGAAACATGTTTGTGAAGTATTTTGGGCAAAATGCACATAGGTTGAAACACTACCAAATCATCTTCAAAAGAAAATCTAAGTTGATAGCATTGTTGTACATAAATTTTTTCTAGAATATCCAATCCGACTTGGAAATACTCCATCTTCAGGTCATTTAGAATGACAACTGAATTAGCTTCTTGACATAAATATGGACTGCATAGTGCTTGACTTTCTAGCATGCGGTTTGTGGATACTAAAGGTTGAATTTGATGAATCACATTATCTTCATCTACAAGAGAAAATAGGAATTTCTCCAATACCACAACTTCTCCACATATGTGCTTGTCATGCAAACATAACACCTCATCGACATATCAGGACCTTGCATCTTCGACATTAGGAAAAATGTGGAGTCATTTTTGGGCCCTCTAAGAAATGCTAAGTCATCATTCTATTACGAAAAGGGAGATCGTGGGGGGATAACTCTATCCATAGTACCTCAAAACTATATCATGTAACATATCATTGGAAAGATCTTCATGAGAGGATTCTAATGCACCAACCTCCGACAAATTTTGAGTTTTTATGCTCAAGTTATGGACTCCCCACCAAAAAGTAACCTCAAAAGTTCCGTAACGGAAGCCTCACCCTCATTTGTCCTTATGGAATATTCCCTAGAATCGCAGAGCTTAAAAGGCCCAAAAGTGAGTCCAAATTTTCCCTAATGATTCTTATGATTCGGCTCAAGTTTCTTGGCTACTTGAGAACTTGCAGACAAAGTTGTTAACAACATGCATTGTGTCATACCTCTTATAAATTTGAGTATGTTAGCATCTTGCAAACAATTGGGTCTTCTTGGTGTGTGGTTTCGGGATAGTGAGGGCTCCTCTTGGCTTCTTTGGCTCTTGGGCTATTCCTCTTGCTGTCCTCCTTCTTCCAATACTACCTTCTCAACTCCTTCCGGTTGGCTTTGTGCTTGAACATCTCCTTCCATTGAACATGGCTTTGCATCCACATCTTCGAAACTAATGACATCACACATGAAAAGATGCAGGGGGGAAGAGAGCTTGAGCTCTTGCAAGCACACAAACACACTCATAAAACCCTAATGGAGAACACACAAGGTGAGAGGCTGAAAATCTTCTTCTTCTCTACTCGACACTCAACACACCATATACAAGATAAGAGTACACATAATATGAAAGGTACTCAACCAATACATACACGGGTTCTCTATAGTGTGAACCCAACTAAATGAGCTGGCGCTATAACTATGCCAGTCTCTAGAATGGCTGTCGCACAGCCTGTCATCCCACTGGCTGCATATCACCCATGATCTCACCAACCATGCCAGTGGTGTAAGTGTGGGGCCTATCCCCCAGGCGGGTCATCAGTGTCCACCGCCTCACTGGATGAGCTCGATATCTCAACACTCCCCCTCGAGCTCAACTCCATCTCATGTACACCAAGTGAAGCCTTGAATCTGTGGAGCTTCTCTGTACCCAATGCTTTGGTGAAGATGTCAGCTACCTGATCCTCTATGCTGACATAAACAAGGTTGAGGTCTCCTGCCAAGACCTTCTCTCTGACGAAGTGGTAGTGGACCTCTATATGCTTCGTACGAGCATGAAAGACTGGGTTCTTGTCCAACTGTATACTGCTAATGTTGTCACAAAAAATGACAACTTGTCTATCCACTGATAGACCCAAATCTGCAAGTAGCTTTCTCAACCAAGCTACCTCACATGCTGCCATAGCAGCTCCTCTGTACTCGGCCTCTGTACTGGATAGAGCAACCGTAGGCTGCTTCTTGCTGCTCCAAGTCACAGCAGCACTCCCCAAAGAAAACATGCCACAAAACCTGGTCTTTCCGGGTTTTTCATCTCCTTGAACCACTCCCCACCATGACTTGTCATGTGGTTTGAAGCACCTGAATCCTTATACCATACATCATCTTTTGGTGCTTGTTTTGCTGCACTTTTCCATTTTGCATGTTAGCCTGCTTCTTATAACATTCTGCCTGCACATGTCCAGGCTTACCACAATAATAGCATTCACGTGCATCATTATACTACCTTTGCCAATTTCCACGGCCTCTTTGACTCCCCCTGCCTCTGATTTTGCCTCTTCCACCTGCCTGTTGTTGTTGTTGTTGTGAATTCTGGGACTGTTGTTGTTGTTGTTGCTGGCCATAATTCTAATTACTTGTTCGGCCACCTCCTTGACCGCGTCCACGGCCTCCTCTACCTCGTCCTCTTCCTGAACTTGTGTAGAAGGCCTGTTGCTCCGAACTGTTTTTGGTTTGTGAAGACTGTTGGTCTTCACCCAAGCTCTTCTCTTCTATAATCAGCATAGACACCAAATCTGTAAAGTTGGGAATGTTTTCCTGAGTCTGAATAGACATCTTGAACGCCTTGTATTGTGGCCGGAGACCACGTAGACAGACTTCCACCTTGTCATCATCATCTACTAACACACCAATAGATGCAAGGGATTCCACAATACCCTTTATCTTCAATGCATAGTCATTCACAGACATGCTCTTTTTCTCCACAGTATGAAGTTCATTCTTCAACTCTATCTTATGTGCCTTGGTATTTGTTTCATAGAGCTTTACCAAGGTGTCCCATGCCTCCTTGGGGGACTTGGCATCCTGAATGTGCCCAATCATAGTGTCGTGTATACTAATGGAAAGCCAATACATAACTTTCCTGGCTCCTTGGTTCCAGTCTTTAAACTCTTTCACATCTGCAGCAGCAGTCGGATTTAGGGTATCTTCGGTGCCTCTTCAGGCTCACCTTCTATGTAGTCCCAATAGCCTTTTCCCATCAGGAAATTCGCCAACCTGAACCTCCAAGCATGGAAGTTATTCTTATCAAGCTTCTCAGCCACAATCTGGGTTATCCCATCATTTGACATCTTGCCAAACACACAATTTTACCAGAAACACTGCTGTATTTTCTACAGCGGTACTGTAGTACTCTCAAATGTCACAACTAGTGACTTCAATGTGCATACATACACCCAATGGCAACTATTAACCTCTTTGCAGCACCCACAGTGTCTACACAGTCAATCTGTCTTCCTGTAGTTCTTAAAACAGAATTCTGCAGAGAATGGTGGGATGACTTACCCGCAGTGCTCGAAATTGCCTGCTTTCTAAAAAACGGAGGTCCAGACGAGCCCGAAACGCGTTTTCGTCCTAGAAAATTGTTGTCTGATAGGACAGTATAGTTTCCCTATAGCTTTACTCCCACGAAGAAAGCTCCTCAATCAGAGATCGTTTGCCAGTGCCTCCCGTAGAGCTCCCGACAAGGGTGTAGTCACCAACACAAGTAGGAAAGAGTAGTTGAAGCTCTTACCCTTGTACCGCTTCCTGTGGTTCTCTTGCTTGCAACTTAGCCCTTAGCACGAACGAGGCTCTGATACCATGAAAAGATGCAGGGGGGAAGAGAGCTTGAGCTCTTGCAACAAGCACACAAACACACTCATAAAACCCTAATGGAGAACACACAAGGTGAGAGGCTGAAAATCTTCTTCTTCTCTACTCAACACTCAACACACCATATACAAGATAAGAGTACACATAATATGAAAGGTACTCAACCAATACATACACGGGTTCTCTATAGTGTGAACCCAACTAAATGAGCTGGCGCTATAACTATGCCAGTCTCTAGAATGGCCGTCACACAACCTGTCATCCCACTGGCCGCATATCACCCATGATCTCACCAACCATGCCAGTGGTGTAAGTGTGGGGCCTATCCCCCAGGCGGGTCATCAGTGTCCACACCCCCTCACTGGATGAGCTCGATATCTCAACAACACAAACACTCAAGAACATGAATATTAGGTTCAACAAACCCTAATTTCTAAAATTTCATTCATAAAGATTGATATTTAGCCACACCATTGGTTGACTTTGGAACTGCAACAAGTGCATTTGCAGAATTTTCTTAGCTCTTGATGGCAACGTCCACCAGCTGTACTCCATTTTGTTCGGTCATTGAAAGCGTTAGTGGTGGTAACCACCACTCATCTTCCTCACTTTCCTCATCCTCCTCAAACTTATTTGCATACTTCTCCATTACCTCTTTAACTGTTTCTTAGACCATGGATATTCGCTATGTAGTAGAGCATGATTTCCTTCTCTTCCCGTCATGATCTTCATGCCATTGCTTAGTTTTATCCAGAAAATTTAAAAAATTGATCCAATTTTTCCTTTTCTATGTGCATTTCATCATGAGATGATGCATTACGGAAATATTTAAACAATCCGGAGTACAGCTTCTTGCATAGATCCAGCGTCCAATATTTGATGCGTACCTCTTCTTTCTGACATGGCTTGCATATGTATGGACACTCCTTTGTGCGGTGCTCATGATTTTGACAAATGTAACACTTCTTCTTCTTATTCCTTGCCATTTAACCAAGATCAAATAATTGAAAAACAACATTCAAACCTGAATTTTCTTCGACTGTAGTTGAAGGCATCAGAATAGGGTTTGTGCATCATCTTCTTGAGAACCATCATTGTGACATTTCACCTCAACATCTTTGCATCAGTTTTTGAAGGAAAAATAGGTCAAATTGATCTTCTTGCCTTGATAGAGCCTAAGAAACAGGAAATTGGCTTCTAATCTGCCATTGCCCGAAACCTGCCCAGATATGCAGAAAACTGCCTGAATGTGCAAGCAAACTGCCTAAAATGCAAGAAAACTACCCAAATTATCTGTAAACTACATGATTAATTTGGTAAACTTCATGATTTGCAGAAAATGCCTGAATTATTTGGTAAACTACCTGATTGATCTGGTAAACTGCCTGATTTGCAGGAAAAACTTAATTTACACAAAACGTTAGATCATTTGGAAAATGCGTGGACAATCAAGAAAATGCCTGATCATCAAGAAAACGCTGTATAGAATGAAGATGGGTGTATCCATAATTGAAGAGAAGAGAATGAAAGTTGAAATTCCCAATCTACAACATAATTGCTTTTTCCTACATAAATCAATGCACCCTCTCCTTTGATTCCAGGTTCCCTCCTAGTCAACCTCAACGGGCTGAAACCCAGAGGCTTGGGGGGTTCACCTAAAAATATGTAAGTATACCACGTGAGTTCAAATGAAGGGGTTTTTTAATTCAAAATTTAAGGTAAATTTACAGAAATACATTTACAAAAGGGGTTTTGTAAAACAATTTTAAGAAAAAACTCGTAAGTCCATAAAGAAAAAAGGGTCATTTTATTCATGAAAAATTCACAGGTAAGGGTTTTTTTGAAATATCCCTTGAATGCACGTGATATTTAAGGATTCCTACTAGTAGTGCACCCCCCGAGCCTAGAGGATCGCCAAGTGTAATGGCAAGGAGACACACACACTCACCACCATCACAACATACACACATTAATGCAGAGAAACAAAGAGATATAGAAGGAGAAACAACCAAGAACCGTCTTCATTCATTCATTTATGAATGAATAACTCCTCTCTCTCTCTCATGTACAAGAAGAGGCATGTAACTGCCCTCATGTAATGTCTCATATCAAATATGTGAAAATGTGTCTCTAAAACATAAGAGTGCATTCACATGCTAATACTAAGGCGCATAAGTAATGTGGGTAAATCGAGCTGGGAACTCGAGGAAGAGGAGCAAATAAATCATGGTTGGAAGCGAGAAAAAGTGGAAGGGATCCAAAAAATTACGTTGCAGCTTGCTCACCCAAAGTAGGGGTCTCCCCTTCTCTTCTTCTTATTATCTTCCCTTCTTCTATATCTATAAATTCTATCGAGAGAGAGAGAGAGAGAGAGAGAGAGAGAGAGAGAGAGAGAGAGAGAGAGAGAGAGAGAGAGTTAGCGAGAAAATTAGAGAAAGAGAGAGAGAGAGAGAGAGAGAGAGAGAGAGAGAGAGAGAGAGACAAAGCGAGTTAGAGAGAGAGAGAGGAGAGAGGAGAGAGGAGAGAGGAGAGAGAGACCTAGAGTTAGAGTTAAACAGAGAGAGAAATGAAATGAAATGATATATTAACGTCTCTAAGAGGCCATAATGGCCTATGAGACCAAAACTGAGAGTACATCTGAAGTTGGTGTCTCATCAAAGAGAACAACTAAATGACACTAAAAAGTATAATAAACTGATTGTCCTACAGCTATAAGAACAGAACTATAAGACTCCGAGATGATATTGAGTAGAAAATACTAGAAAATACGAAAAAATGTATATCGGGTAGATCCATGTATGCTGATTAGTTGAAGTGTTGCCCTCTACTTAGATCAAGTATCTTCGCCATGGGGTTGTCTAGAATGGAGAGGTCGTAGAAGCGAGGTAGGTGCCTCCGATGCCGAGCAAAATAATGGCTCTGAGAGAGAGAGAGTTAAGGAGGGAGTTCAAGCATGAGAGAGAGAGAGAGAGAGAGAGAGAGAGAGCAAGTTGAGCTATAGAGAGTTAGAGTTAGAGAGAGTTAGAAAGTGATAGAGTTAGAGAGAGAGAGAGTAAAGTAGAGAGAGAGAGAGTTAGAGAAAGAGAGAGAGAAAGAGTTATAGAGATAACTAGAGAGAGAGATATAGCAAGCGAGAGAAAGAGAGAGAGAGAGAGAGAGAGAGAGAGAGAGAGAGCAAGAGTTACAGAGAGAAATATCTCCAGAGAGATTTTGAGAGACAATGAGAGAGAGAGAGAGAGAGAGTTGCCAAAGGACTAAGAGAGGAAGTGGGTCTTGATCGTCAAAATTTTCCTCAATCAATTGTTACCATTTTCCATTATGTTTTATTTTCTAGTGCTGTCTTCAATGAAATAAAAATTTTGTTTTTAGGTCATTGTTTTTGGATTTTTTTTGTTTTCCAACCTCCTTGTTTTTCTAGTGGCTCTTCTCCCTTTAATTTCCATATTCCCACATACTTTCTCTTTTGTCTGCACCCACTCTCATCTCTAAAGGGCACCATGCCTTTAAGAGGGGGCTCAAGTGGGATCGAGGGTGGAGGTGGGCGAGAAGGCAGATCAAAAAGATTTGGCCATCGAAAAACGTAAACTAGGGCAAAAAGGTAAACTAGGGAAAAAAAGTAAACTAGGGACAGTCGGCAGGTAGGAAAAGGATGTGGATCGTGGATTCATGAGGTCATGTGGTAATCATTTGGGTTGGGTGGGTAAATTTTTGAATCTTAATCATTTTTTCAACACATTGTTCCAAAGAAATCTATTGGTTGCATGTAGAGGATCAATTAATGAGGTTTGAGCACCTTCCCAAGAACACCATATTAGTGAATTTGGGAATTTCCCAATTCCCATTTTTGAATACTTAAAAAGGGGACATGGATAACATGTTTGTAAGTTTCTCAAAACCCTATCATATGACCTATCGTTGGAAAGCGCTTGAAAAATGGAATCTAAAGAGTTATAAAGTGCTCATTTTGGATTAGTGGTGTTCAAGTTATGGTTAATCCAAACTTTTGACCACGTGTCCCAAACTTGTGGGAAATCTCCATATTCCCCAATGTGGTGTTCAAGGTAAACTGGGAAAGAAAAGTAAACTAGACCTGCAAGAAATATGCTTGCTTGCACCTTCTCATATGTTTGCTTCCACCTTCTCTTTTACTCAAAGAAGCTTGCTTTCATATCCCATTGACTCTTCTCATTGAGTATTTTTATATTTTTGTGATTTAAAAAAGCTCCAACTTCTCTTTGACTAAAGTATTAGGAGAAATATGGACTCTCCATTTTCCCCCTTAAGGAGTGAATAAAAAAAGATTGGCCTGACTAACGAGAAGAGAATACATATATTATATGCACGCATATTAGAGCTATACATGCTCTATGTGTGCTTAGAGAATACATAAGAGGATTCTATAGCTATACATTGCCTCTCCTCTATGATTGTAGGTCTTCTTTTCTTGGTCCATATGCATGAGAGACTTCTATGCCTATGCATTGCCTCTACTCTATGATTGTAGGCTTTCATTGTTATGGTCCATATGTATGCTTTATGCATGCTTTAATATACATTTCTATTAGAGCTATACATGCTCCACGTGTGCTTAACTACAAGTATTGGGAAATTTTTGGGTATTTTATTGTTATAGACATTGCTATTTTTTCTCCAACAAGATCTCTACCGAAACATCGATTTTAATAGCAAAATATCGCCCAGTAGCACACATATTATTGCTGGGTAGTGATATTTTGCTCTACTGTAGCGCAACAAAATACAAATTGGTTTAAAAAAAACTAGGGTAGATTGGGGAGTCATCACAGTCCAACCCCAGTCTACCCTAGCTTTTTGTTTTTAAAGAATACAAAAAAGATAGTAACATAGTAACATTTGAAAATATAAAAGAAGGAAGTGAACATAAAATAGTTTTGATTCATTGGTAAATTGAAAGATTTATACATAAGGCCAATGGTAAGGCCTTTGGCCATATGGCCATATACAAAATAAAGCATAATGAAAATGTATAGAGTTAAGGGCTACATTAAGGTCCTCTTATGATTATTATCACTTCTTTTCAGCTTCACCCTCTTCTCTCACATTTCCATTACTTTCCGCTTGCACATGGGCACCGTTTGTAGTAACATGATGCTAAAACATAATAAAACTAACATAAGTAAAATTGAGTTTTGAAGAAACAAAATTTTTGCTACTATACTCTCATTCTATTATAGTGTATGAGATTTCAACTGGATGAGATTCATATCATTCTCATAACCTCGCTCCCTTGCGACCTCTACACATATAATTTCTTAACCCTCATGTTGAACCACTTTATTGTTTGGTCCCTCCCTCCCCCCTGGTTTCTTGGTTTCCCCAATAGGCCCCATAGTGGGCATTCCTTGTTTTTGCTATTTGTTTTTCCTCCATCACTTTCCTTGTTTTCCCAAATAGCCCCCATAGTGGCCATTCCCTATTTTTAATGTTTGGTTTACTTTAATCACCTTAACAGCCTCTGTTATGGGCACTCCTATTTTCTTTCATGCTTATTTATTTCTTATCATTCCATATACACATATTTTAGATCTTTCAAAGCTAGTTAGCATTTTTAACACTGGCTGACTTGGTCGTCCTCTTGTGACCTAGGTACATCAATCATTCCTTCTCAAGGTTCCTTGCTTTTAATCACCCCAGTAGCTCCTATTGTAGGCAATATAATATTATTTAATTATTATTTATTTCTTATCATTGTATTCATATTTTGTTCTTTCTAAGCTGGTCAAATTTTTTGACACTGGTCAACTTAGTCGTTCTCTTATGACCTAGGTACATGGACCTAGGTACATGACTCATTCCTTCTTGAGGTTGATTGTGATACTATCATGTCCATTGTAATCATTAGGAAGTGAATGGGGTCTTCTTGGGCCCTTTAATTTGCCCAAGCCTAATCAAGGTGATTAAGGAATAGCCAAATGGGGGGTTGCCATGTGGACTGAAATGTTGGGTTTGTAAGAGAGGTGTAAGAGTGGTCAAAGGGTGCACTTTTCTCCCCAAAAAGGGGGGGAGGCAATTTTACAATTTTCAGACCTTCATAACTTCTACATACAAGCTCCGATTTGAGCGGAGATTATAGATCCATGATCTACGCATCAAGAGCTTTCCATAGATATGTTACATGATATGGTTTTGTCCGCTAGATTTTAAATTCCAATTTTCCTCCAAAATTCAAATTCGAATAAAGTAGCCGTTTTGAAGCTTCTAATTAGAAAACGTTTCTTCTTAAGAGAAAAGGTTTGACTCCTTAAACTGCCAAATAAAAGGGCCCAAGAAGCCTTCCATTGAGGTCCTAATGATTGTATTGCTTATTGAGGGTGTTTTATTGGTGCATCATTTAAATGTGGACATCTAGCCATACCCATCACAATCCATCCATATATGTTACTTGTTTTGGGAATGAGTGCATGGTTAAATTGGGTTGGCATGCATTCTTACCTTTGGACTTTCCAATCATGGATATATTGATGTGTGATGCATATTTTACTTCATTTGATTCACATGTGATTGTCGAGGGAACATAAATTGCGATTTATTGACAAGGCCATTCATATTATTCTTCACCTACCAAAATTGTGGTGCCCTTGTGTGCCACAAAGTATAATATCCTTGCTAACGAGGTGCCTTTTTGGTAATGATGTGATCATGTGAACCTTAAAGGTTGCGGATCAACCTGTAATTGAGTGTGCACTTCCTCGGGGATTTTAATAGCTTTTGTGATACCCCCTCTTTAGGACACCACATGATAGATTCATGCCTAAGAGGGATAAGAAAAACTATATCACTAAACAAATATTTTCAACTACATTTTCCTTAAGGGTTTCATGCTTCATTGGGAATAAATTTTGCCAAACGAGATACATAAGCATTTTATGAATCCTATGTATCACATTATCTTTCATATTTTTTCATAGATGCATGGGTGTGGATAGTGGTTGTTCCATGCATGATGATAGGTCACTAGCATCTAATAATTTTCTTCTTCTTGAGAAGGAGACCCCTCTTCCTAAAGTTTCCATGAAGCATTGCCACAAGGCCTTTGAACTTGTAATGCTCCTTGCATTATAAGATTGATGACTTGTAAGACTATTACTTTGATTCTCCACCCAACCATATCCCAAATAGTTCCTAAAATCATGGCTATATAGGCCTAAGTAGTGCATGAACTTCTAACTCCATCCCCTTGACCTTCTTTCAATGGCTAGACATTGCCTTTTCCTTGTCCAATTCCTCTTCAACTAGCACTACAAGGGGGGGGCACCTACTTCTGTGTCCCTTGGGCTTCCATTGTGCACCATCTACTTCCCTTTTTACTTTAACTTTGATGCCTATTAACCATTGCTTAGGTATTTCATATTTAAAATCCCCTGAACTTTATTTATATGCAACCTTTTACATATAAATAATCTCTCCTAGTCTTACCTTAGTGTTTCTTGTCAGTCTCATGATATTTCATTTCCCAAAAAAAAAAATTGTCCAAAAAAAACCTCAAGAAACCTTTTCTTTAGTGTAGCCACTCTTTCCCAAGTTGATCCTTCTCTCGTCTATCTTTCCATGTTAACATTCTTTAAACATAGAATGTCTAGTTTTCTTTTCTCGATATTCATGAATATTTTCAGGCTCATGTGGAAGAATAGGTGGTTCTATAAAATCAACTATTGCTTCCTTTCCAATGATGTTATTATTGTTTCCCATCTTGCATTTCAGTCTACTCAAATGAAACATAGGATGTACTCTAGATCCTTCAGGTAAAGCTACCTTGTAAGCTACACTTCCAACTTTTTTAAGTATTGTATAAGGACAATACCTTGGAATTAACTTTGAAAATTTGGAACTTTTTAAAGTTTCTGACTTTTCAGAAACATTTACATAAACTAAATCACCTTCATCAAAATTAACTGGTCTTCTTTTACCTCGCATAACTAATAGAATGATCCTGCACTTTTTTAACATTGCAACGTTTAACATTTCTTGCATGTCTTTGTTGAGAAAGTCTTTTACACTGTGAAATTAAAAAAAAAGCCCAACTGCTATGGGTTCTCTAGGTTGAAATACGTTAGCAGAAATGGACTAAAACCAGTAGCAGAATGTTTAGCGCTATTATAAGAAAATTCCAATAATGGAAGATACTCATCCCAGCTGTTTTGCTTATGATTAACATATGCTCAAAGCATATCTTCTAGGACTTGATTAACCCTTTCTATATCTGTCCATCGCTTTGTGGATGTTCAGATGTACTCATAGTAAGTTTGGTGTCTAACTTTTTGAACGCTTCATTCTAAAAATGGCTTATAAACTTTGTATCTCGATTGCTTACTATATATGTTGGCAATCCACACAATCTATATGGATGATGGATAAACATTCTAGCCAATTCTAGTGTTTTTACTTCTTTTTTAGTTGGTATAAATTATACTAACTTGGTTAACCTATCCACTACTACCCACAGTGAATCATGCCCTCTACTTGTTCGAGGTGGTCCTACTATGAAATCCATAGAAATACTTTACCACTTACCCTCAAATATTTGTAGTGGTTGTAATATTCCACCTACTTTTAGGCGCTCAGCTTTATTGACTTGGCATTTAGGAAATTTTATAACATAATTCTAGACATCCTTCTTTAAACCTTCCTAATAAAATTTTCTTTTAACAAGTGCATAGGTCTTACAAATTCTCGAGAGCCCCACACTTGGATTGTCATGACATTCTAGTAAAATATTCTCACAAATATTTTCTTCTTTTGGTACACAAATGCAACCTTTATATAAAGAATACCCATTATCAATGGAAAAAGTTTTCCAACAAGCTTTTTCACTTATCGACCCTTATTTAAGTAATTCCTTTGAACCATTATCTTTTTTAAGTGACACCCTTTTATCACAAGAGCAGCTGCATTTTCTTTACTCTTTATTCACATTTTCTTTAATCTTTATAAAAAATTTCTTTTTTAAGCAAGTAATTCCTTGATAGGTAGGATCATTAGCGCATTTTCCTTTTAAGTGAGCCAACAACTCACTTTCTAGTTGAGTAAAATCAACTCATTTATCATGGGTGCTCAACTTAGAGCACTTGCCGCCGCCGACGACATTAAATTTTCCTTTTCTATATCTAATCTAAAAACGCATTATAGTTTGCAAGTGTTGCTTACATGATACATAATTATGCATCACTTATGAGACACCCATTACGACGGTCTTTGCAACGCGACATTCTCCCATTTAAAATGCATCTCTTAAGCGATGTTTGTCATCATTTAAGCAACGCATGTGGAAAAACACTTCATTTTGGGCCCATTGTGCTAACTTTTGTTCTAGTGTACTGATGGAGTTTGACTTTACTATCACCACCATAAGGAAAGGTTCACAACATGTACTAGCATACCACATGTCCAGAATACTTAATGGAGAACCTCCCACACTGGTGCTGACGATGAACTTCCAGATGTTACTCTATTCAAATTAGATCTCATACCCAAGTGGAGTGAATAAATCTCCAAATATCTTGTCTATACATTTCCACGACATGCAATTGAACAAGGATAGAATGTGATGACGTATTAAGTTGACAACACCTTATCAATTGATACATGGTCAATTGTATAAGCTAGATAACGATCGTGTGCAAAGACGGTGTGTCGGGGAAGATGAGTTCCTAACCAATTTAGAAAAAGGTCATATAGAAGTTTCGGTGAACATCTTTTGGACAAAGTAACAGCACTAAGAAATATCTTGCAAGTAGGGTTATGGTGGCCAACTGTGTTTGTTGATGCCATGGAATTTTTCAAACACTATGATGATGAATGATACCACTAAATATTCCCCATGGATAAGATAGCATGCCTTGGGTTGTGATCATTGTGCAACAACAATTGTTTGAGGAATGGGGAATAGACTTTGTTGGACCCATTAGTCTAGCTACGCAAAAAATGCAAGTTCGGTATATCATTATGCCACAAACTACTTCATAAAGTGTGTAGAAGCGAAAGCCACACAAAAGGCGGACGCTCATACAACTGCCAAATTCTTATATGAGCATATTATGTCAAGGTTTACGTGTCCCCTAGAGCTCGTCACACAACGATAAGGGTTCCCATTTTATTAATGAGGTCATTGAACATCTGCTATGACTAGATATTTAATGGTGCACTAAAAGTCATCACCATACTACCCTCAAGAAAATGGGCAGGTAAAAGTACTAATAAATTTCTTTTCGTGGTATCTTGACCAAGACTATAGAAGCTAGTCGTCGTATACGATTGGGAAGACCATAAGCTAATAGCAATAATTTAGTGATCAAGTTGGTGAAGGGTAACCATTGACACCTTGAATGTCATTGTGAAGAGGTTAATTTTCATTTTTGACATGGTTCTTAGACCGTGATTATAAAATTATATTAGATGGGGGTGTGATTATGCAGACTGCATAGTCACGTTTTCTTAGGAACCATAGTTTTAGGTGTGAGGGATGAGAAGAGTATCAAGACAGGTTTGGGAGAACCACAATTAATGTGTGTATCCATGGAAGGGGACGTGTTGAAACACAAGATGGAAAAAAAGATAATTGTGCATGTTAAACTTTATGGCTTACCAGTTTACCAGCATATTATAGGAATCAATCTAGAGGAAATAAGAAAGGGAATAAAGGACATGCCGTGCTACACCTGATGAAAATTTGTGAACAGAATACTTAGATGATGTGCTAGACAACAGGCAAACACAACCATATGTGCAATCAAAATCAATGAAAACTCAAAAAATGAAGAAAACAATGCAAATAGAA
This sequence comes from Cibotium barometz, assembly GCF_041138505.1. NCBI lineage: Eukaryota > Viridiplantae > Streptophyta > Polypodiopsida > Cyatheales > Cibotiaceae > Cibotium > Cibotium barometz. The sequence continues at coordinate 47,182,364 of NC_141049.1, forward strand.
ATAGCACAAATCTATTTATAGCCAAAAGGGATCATGGCAGATGGAGGTGAAATGCATGTGACAAAAGGGATCACGGAACTCGAGGTCAAAATGCATGTGAGATGTGGCACCGTATTATTGGCCTTGGAATCCGTGCCTTAATCATGCCAATAATTGGCATGATCATATCAACAATCCCGTTATCATGACCGTGAACCATTGTGTGCAATCATGTTAGGTGAGAAGATTAAAAATCATGTGATCCCATCCTTACCAATCACAATACATCGCTAGGGCTCTAGAAAATATTAGTTTTGGCCCATTCTTTGTGGCTTGATTGTATAGATGTAAGAATCACAACCATGATTCAACCAAAATCATGGTGATAGGACTCTTACTTTTCTCTTACATGCAGTGTGGCTTATTTTCTCTCAGATACTTGGGACGTGTTTGGTGCAAGAAGTTATAGTAACATTCTACGTGGTTGCAGATTGCTCAGATTTGAGATTGTTGCCAAAGTCTAAGGCATTCCGTAGTGGCAATATATATCTGCGTAGCACTCTGATGTGACAAGTGTGCAATCGTTTACTCCTAATTTACTTCATAACCCATAGTTGAGACCCTCGGGGGGGGGGGGGGGTGAACTACCAGAAAACCCTAGGTATCATGTGCGTTCAAGAGGTATTTGAAAAACCCTTAACAAAAAAATTTTCCCCAATAAAACAACCACTCTTTACTTATGAACTAACGGATTTTTCTCCAAAGTTAAATAAAAAAACCCCTCATGTTAATGTGATCCTGTTAAATTTTCTTAATGTATCTAATTAAAAAATACCTCCTATGCTGAACTCACGTGGTACACTAACGTTTTTTGAGGTGAAGCCCTTGAGTTGAGACCTAACTTCTTTTGAGCAACAATTCCTCTTTTAATGTGTCAGGCATGACAAAACCTTACAAGGCCAAGGGTTATTTTTGGTGGAAACATTAACCTATAAACTTCCCAAGATCGCACACTTTTAACTTTGCTGATGTTGGCTCCAACTCTGGCTCCTTCAATTTCACCCATGTCTCGTACGAGTGTAAGTTGTGACTTACTCCTGCGTCAATCATTGAGGAGATTAGTTATTTTTCCTTCCATTGAGAGAGAGTCCAACTTGGACCCAAGTAGGCTTTGCCTCAATGTTCTCTTCCTCGATCAAGGTTAGAGTAGCCATGTTTATTTGGATTGCTAGCCCATTTTGTTTTTGGCTACCTCAACACCAATACTTTATCTCTCTCATGTAAATGAATAGCTTCTTGATGCCCACTAAGTGATGAGAATAGTAGCAAGATTGTAGGCAGAAACAATGCTGCTTTAGAAGTCCAAGGATGTACTCGTGCTACAAAATCTACAGCTCCAAGAAGCTCGTTATAGCCAATGCTTTGGCTCCTCACAAAGAACAAGTCTCACCGCTCTCCAGCAAGATCTACATCCACACACGGAACACGTCATGGTACAAGAAGATACTTACACCAGATTAGTGGACAGGGTAGTCCCACTAGCTGACCTTCGAGTGGTTTCTCGTGCCCCCTCATCAAAACATTTTCCTCTTTCTTGCTTCACCAACCCTCTATGTCAATAACATTAACCTCAGCGAGGAACTAACTCAGGGGTATCTAGTGCTCATTTACTAGGATACTACACATTATGCCAATCCTATCATTATAATGATTGTGTTTATAGGGCCCCTTGAACTCAACGAGGGTCACTCCATGTATATTCATCCCCCTCAACTTTTGATCTTGGTGTAAGGTACTATTTAACTTAACTAACTTCAGCGAGAGGGAAGGAAACCAATAGAACTAATGAAACCCTCTAATATAAACTCTTTTATAGCCCCCTTTCCTAAAATATAAGACATCTTGAATTGGATGCTAACACATAGTTGGGTTGAGGCTTGGGACACCCACCTGCACCAGCTAATCCATAATAGTAAAATATATCATCCTTATGGTATTTTAAGAAATTTTTATCTCATTTGGGCACATTTACAAACCTTATTAACAACATTAATCTATGATTTCAACCAAGTGCACATTGAGTATTCCTTATTCTCTAAGGAAGGGATTTGTATGCTCCACATGATTTCTCTTTACCACAAAGAAACCATCGCCACCTTTCAATGATGGGGATAGGTATAAAAGGGAAGAATAAGAGGAAAACAGCTATCCGGTGTTTAATTTAATAACCTCTTATTTATCTAGCATTTATGATAATAAGACAAAGGATGATACTACCATGCCATTAACTAAGAAATACTTTCCCTCTTCTTCATTTGATTTCCCAACAAACACTCTCTACCCTAAGGAACCACTGGATAGCCAGTTAGATGTTGAGGCCCCCACTAAGCACCAAGATCCTGACACGATGGGTTCTACCATCCACCCCATATCCTCGAGCTCCAAAATATTAGCAAATCATCACGAGTTAGGATCCCCTACTTAAGCCGCATCTTATGCAGAAAGCTCTCGTTCAAATCACTCCATTCGACCCCACCTCTCCAATCTAAGTGAAAGCAGGGGCCAGCAAACTACTTTACCATACCCTTTAGTGGGAGATAGGCAAGAGGCAAGACAATTGGGGCAGGTGGATCACCGAGAAACATTGTGGTCTAATGTACCAAAAGTAGCGTAACCTTGGTTTGCGTAGGATTAGAAAGCAACAAGCATCGAAAAAAAGTGTTGGATGAACTTTTTTTGATGGGAGGAGGACTCTTTCATACTACATTGGAGCATAGAGTCTTGAGCCTCCCAGAAAACCATAGTCCACCATGTCACGTCAAAATCCAAGTAAAATAATAAATTGAACATTCTTTAGGGGCACGTGATATTAAAATTTCAAAACCTCGGCGACGCTGCGGCCACCACTGGCGTGCCGGGTGACGAGAGATCTCCGAGAACTCTGCCGCACGTGGGATTGATCTCCAGCTTCCTGCGCAGGCCAAGATTCTTCCTCGACCAACCGTCCGCCACCTCCTTGGAATTGAGCGTGGCGTAGTCCAAGTAACCCTTCACCTGGTCATGCGTGTAGAATGTAGAGCGGTCGTACACGTTGAGCTTAGCGTCGATAGCGAAACGCAAAGGTAGATCCGGGTTGGAGATGAAGAGCCGCCCGTAAGAGATTAGATGCGCCTCCCCGGTGCGGATAGCTTCCATGCCGGACTCACGTGTGTATCCTCCACTCGACATGACCGTTCCTTCGTAGGCCTCGCTGAAGACTAGACAGTTCTCTACGGTGTCCTTCACTCCCTCCTTGGTAAAGCGCGGCTGGGTTAAGTGGAGGTAGGCCAGCTTCATCTTGTTGAGCTCCGAGATGAGGTGAAGGCCAAGGGCTTCCGGATCGGAGTCGATGGCGCCGAGGTGGTCTATTATTGGCGAGATTCGGATGGCGGTGTGCTCCTCCCCCATCTCTCCAGCTACAGCCTCCAGCACCTCCAACCCGAACCTGCAACGGTTCTCAACGGCGCCTCCATACTCGTCCGCCCGGTCGTTGATTCCGTCCTTGAAGAATTGGTCCACCAGGTAACCGTGTCCGGCGTGGATCTCCACCCCGTCGAACCCTGCAAAATTTGCGACCCATTGGCCCTAAATCATCATTTATAGGGGCCCGTATCGACCAACTAAACGATGGACGTAGTGATCGACGTCTCACTTTACCTGCCCGGCGAGCATTCCTAGCCGCCTGCCGGAACTGATCGACAATTGCGTGGATCTCGTGGACCTCGAGGGCGCGGGGCTGTGAGTATTCCGCCATAACCCCTTCCGGTAGTCTTATGGACCACTTCTTGGGCACCTTCCGCCCAGTGGACGATAATGGAGGACATCCTTTAGGCTGGTAATCTAAAATCAGCACATTATCCTTTAGGCTGCTAATCTAAAACCACAACACCATTAATCTGAGCTTAGATCATGAACTTAATAATCTACAAGCCAAGCCCCCCACATACATACATGTATGAGATGCACGGCCCACATGCCATAGCTGGCAGAAGATGATGCCGCCCTTGTCATGCACTGCTTTCACTACCTTCCTCCATGCCTCCACTTGCTCCTCGGTCCAGATGCCAGGAGAATGAGGGAACCTGAATAAAGGAAAGTTTAGACAAGGTCTTAACATTCATTTGCAAATAAAGGGCTGCTTTAATTTTACTCTGAACATAAAAGCTTTGGGCCCCTTACCCAATGCCTTCTTGGGCGACAGCCACAGCCTCAGTGATTAACAAGCCCCCTTCAGTAGCTCTCTCGGAATAGAACTCAATATGGGCAGGCTGAGGGACATAATTTAGTGCTCGGCAGCGAGTGACCGGTGCCAACACAACTCTGTAGAGCACAAAGGAGAGGATGTAAATTATCAGAGCCATCCCTTTCAAGCACTACAGTCCCATTACATGAAAAAATCATCATAGCATCTGGAAAAATGCTTGATGTCAAAATAGTCATACTGAACGAACAATCACAAAATTAAGAAGAACATTCTACAGCACCTGTGCGAGAGCTGAAATCCGCTCAGGCTCAAGGGTGCTAAGAGGTTGCTGGAGATGTCATCCATGCTGAACTGTTGTTGTGATGGAGAAGAGGAGATGAAATGGGATGTGAAGGGGAAGGGGGGGATAGTTAGTGGTGCTGTAGCCTTAATCACAAGGTGTATTAGCTCTATAAATCAATTCTAATCCTGCGAGAAGGCTTTTCGGATGTGGAAATGTTTGCGATCGCCTGCAGGGGGCGAAGGCATTTTATACATGAAAGAGGGAGAGGAAGAATGGGTTAAGAGATTGAAGACCCTCTACCGTGACGTTTTCTGGGAAGTTTCCCGGCCGTGCAAACTACGCTGCCGCAGCCAACACGGTCGTCGGTCAATTCTAATTTAACAGTGTGAATTATTCCGAATACCAACACAATTGAGACCATAGTGCTCTTCCATAAAGCACGAGTCTTTGCGTTAGATGAGAGCTCAAGCCCCAGAGCCTCTCGGTCTGTTGAATTTAATAAATATAATGTGAATGACTTCTATTATTACTAAAGGTTATTAGTAAAATAATACAAATTGAAGCCCAGCCAAAAAGGCGGCATTCACCCCTTTAATTGAAACAGTACGAAGAATTGAACGTGTCTCCTTCTCTCTGTCTCTGTGTATGAACAAGCACACCAAACACATCTCTGTGTAATCACTGCAGCACACATTAATTTCTACATGGTATCAACGTTGCATTGAAGAGGCCCCGTGCACAGCAGGAGGCGAACCGAGCGGACATCCACCCCCAAGCACTCTTGAGCGTACAAAAATCAGCGCCTTTTGTGAGCCGCTTCCCCGCTGATCTGGAACAGCAAGGTTGACATGGCCTACATGAGTCGCTCTTATAAGGTGAACAAACTCCACAACAAGAATTACCAACCCTGGCGAATGACGATGGAGATCATTTTGGAGAAACAAGACCTGCTTGCCTTGGTGAATGCCCCATGCAAGAAGACCCTGCGACGGCAGCCAAGACACAAGCGATTAACGCGACTGGAAGAAAAGAGATCTCAATGCGAGATTGGAAATCCTCTTACACACAAAAACAGGCGGTAAGAACACTGACCACTGCACGTGCAATTTGGCTTCGCTTGCAAGAAACCTATGAACACGGGGATGTTGCCAGCCAAATTCTAAACTTGAAGAAATTAGTTAATTCTACACTCGTAAGAGATGCCCAAGTTTCTTGAATCTTGGCGCCTCTTACTTGACGAGACGATCCTCTTTGGGGTTGACTTGTCCGAAAGCATCCAAGCGATGCTTCTATTAGCCGCTTTGCCTGCTTCGTGGCAACCATTTATAACCACGAAAACATCAGCACATTTAACAATACCCACAAGACTTGATTGAACAAAATAAGCACAACGAATGGAGGATTAGAGACGCTAATCCCGCCCACTAATCTGCGTTCAACAGTCACTTCTAGCGCTCCTTCCGGGCCGGGGCAGCCTGCATGCCGCCGCGTCAGGTTTTCCCCAGCCTAACGCGTGGCAGATGCATGCTCTTGCTACACCCTCTTTGCTTCAGTTCAACACACCGATTCGTCCGGTCGACCTCAACGGCTTTGCCCCATCTCCTTCGAGCTTTCCCTCTCCACCGCCTGCAGTACTCGAAGCCTTCCAAGGCCTTCCCAAGGAAGCTGCTCTCAAGATACATGGTTCTGTCTCCGATCCAGCCCAGAACCCCCCTCCTTCGCTGGCCGGCGCCGCCCACGGTCCTCCTTCCACTGATCGTCTCTGTAAAGTGGAAGCCTTGGTGCTGCTGGAGCAGGCGCATGAGACTCACATGTTGGAGGTAAGCCCTCAGTCACTCTTCCTTCTTCCCAAATCAGAAGGATTCAGCATGATCTGGAAAACAGGGCTCTTATCGGACTGTTGGCGGGTCGACCTAGACCCCCTGCAGAGGCTATCAGAAGCTGGATTCGACTCCAGTGGGGTGCGATTGGTGTTGAAGTGAAGACCATCCAGGCTCTCCCTAAAAACCATTATCTGTTTGTTTTCAAGCTCCCGCAAATGGCGTTTGATGTCCTCAGCAGAGGCCAGTGGCTCATCCGTAATTCCCCCCTTAGCCTATTTCGCTGGAACAAAGACTTCAATCCCGAAGCCTCTGCATTGGTTAACTACCCTGTCTGGTTAGAGTTTCCTAATCTGCCCCTCCACTACCATAATCACCTTGGAGTCATTGGCTCTAAGCTGGGGAAAGTTCTGGGAGGTAAACCCCGCTCTGATTATGTGCCTTCATGGCACCCTCAAGTTCTCATGGAAATGGACATTTCTATGGATCTCCCCTCAGCTATTTATATCTTCACTGACGATGGTGAACACCTTGAGCAAGCCATAGTTTACAAATACCTTCCATCCGCCTGCTTTCACTGTGGTGCCAATGGGCATTTCATCAGAAACTACCCTCGTCGCACCCCGGACAACGCCCCTTCCCTAGCTTCTCCAGATGCCACCCCTCTTCAGCAAGCCCCTAAAGTAGCAAGAGTCACCCCCCCTAAGAGGGCGGCCAAAGAGACCTGGCAGGATCTTTCTAAGACCAGGACGAAATCTGTCAATAAATTTGCCCTTCTAGCTTCACTGCCAGAGTGGGTGGACTCTGAGGTTGAAGAGTCTCTTCTCTCTGGCTCTGATGAAGAAACCGAGGTGGGTAAATCACTGGAAGACCAGGTCAATGAAAATGACCAAACTATAATGAGAGAACTGAATGTAAATGCTCTAGCGGGAGACACCTCTGCTTATAAAGGCAAGGAAGTGCAGGTGGAGGGGGATGGACTTTCCACTCCTATGGATATCCATAAAGACCACAAGAGACCAATGCAAGCTGCTTCTCAAGCATCACCCATGAGAGCTCAGGCCAAGAAATCCATCAAGAAGTCCCATAAATGAGGATTGTTTCTTGGAATATCAAGGGTCTGTTAGACCCCAATAAGGCTAGAAAGTTGAAACAATGGTTTCGCATTAACAAATCGGAGATAATTGCTCTTCAGGAGGTGAAAGCAACTGGCAACGACCTTTTTAGCTGTCTTAAGGAGGTCTCAGAGGATCATAGATGGTTCTCTTCATCTCATTCTAGGGGATCTGGAGGAGCTGTTCTGGGAGTTCCGATCAATTGGGGTGTTTCCCCTAACTCGGTTGTTAGGGGTATGAATTGGATTTCAGTCAAGTTAGATAAGCCAGTCAAAATGCAGATTTGTTCCGTCTATGCAGGGGGTGTTGCTGCTGACAGAGCCAATCTGTGGAGTGAGCTCAAGGCGATGGATGGCCCTACAGAGTTATTGTAGGAGATTTCAACATGGTGGAGTCCTTAGCGGATAGATACAAAGGCCTGGGCCAGGTAATCAAGGGTTTAGAGAAAGAGAGTTGGGCTCAAGTCAAAGAGCTTTTTTCTTTGTGGGATTTAGGTGAGGAAGCTGAGTTCACTTGGTAGAACTACTCAGGTGAGTTCACTTGGTAGAACTACTCAGGTGATAACGCCAGGAAGGCTAGATTAGATAGATGTTACATTTCTTCGGATCTAGCCAATGTCTACTCCAGGGTTGAGTCAAAACCTAAATACTCCTCCTGTTTGTCGGATCATTATCCTTTGATAGTCACCTTGGATGACAAAGCCACCAAGGTCAGAAACTCTTGGTTCCACACTGACGCTTCCCTCTTCCAGCGAAAGGTGGTGCAAAAAGAACTCAAGAAGATTTGGCTGAATGCATTCAGTAAGGCTCACTCCTCGGCCGCCGCTGCTTGGTCTCAAGCTCTGAGGGAGTCCCAAAAAGCTCTCACTGGTTTTAGAAAGGAGGTGACTATCATAAGAAGGAAAAGAAGAGAAGCTACCTACACAAAAATCGAAATATTCTCTGCTGAAGGAAATCTCCCCACTTGGCTAGTACAGCAGGGTTGTCAGAGTATTCGGGCTAGAGAAATATTTCGGCTGCTACGCATACCTATGGGTTTCGGAGCCACCCTGAAACAAAGGTGGGACTGGGTAGTTGATAAGTTCAGGGGCAAGTTGAATAGGTGGCTGGGTATGCAGCTATCGTTAGGCAGAGTGTTGGTAATCAATCACTTTCTAGCTGCTTACGTCCTCTTCTTCCTCACTTGTTGGAGACCCCCAAACACTCATCTAAAGGAAATTGAAAAACTATGTAGAAATTTCCTATTGACAGGAGACCCTTTCAGGAGAGGAGCTGCCAAAGTTAGATGGGAATTATGCTGCCTTCCCAGGGACAAAGGGGGATTGGGGGTAGTAGATACACACGCTTGGGCTGACCGTCTTGCTGTTAAAACCATTATTAGAGCTGTCTCTCACCGTGAGGAATTCTCTTCCCCCTACTGCTATTCAGAAAACTTGACCAATTCTCCCTTGAGAAATTTTCAAGCTGGAAGGATCTGCCATGGATTACTATTTTGATAGGTCATGAAGCTGTCAAGCCTAAAGGGTCGGAGCTTCTTCGCTCTTTATGGAAAGCTTGGAACAAATTTCGTGACAAGGTAGGGGTTGTGTGGGAAAGCAGACACAGCTGCTCTATCAGAGCTTCTGACTCTCTCTGGTTTCCTCTTAGTCTAGTACCTTCGGTGCCTAGCAATTCAATATGTACTGCTCTACGTATTCATAAGAAGGGCATCAGATTATGGGCAGATGTGTTGCAATCTCCCTCCCATAGGTGGATGACCAATGATGAACTGATGATAAGATTCTCGCTTCTTCCTTGGGAAGTGCAGTTGGTGCAGGATCGTATTAACATCTTTTCTGAGAGCGAGGCATGGCAGCTAACAGTCTCTGAGCCCTTTTCCCTCAAAGCTCTATGCTGGAGAGGAGGCACAGCTTTTGATTACCCCCCTCGTGTGCACTCATCAGTGCCGTCGTCCCCTGTGCATGTGGTTCTCAAAACAAGAGATGGTCAGTCCTATATGACAGATGCCAATGGAATTTCAAATTCTTCACAATTTGCTCTAAAGAGATTCAGCCTAAGAAATCTGTCTTATTGTGGTTGATTATGCATAAAGCCATATGGACAGGTGACAAGTGCAGGAAATGTGGGCTATCAGATGGGGTGTGCGTTAGATGCAAACTTAGTATTGAAGATACTGGGCATTTGTTCAGAAACTGTCAGAGATCTGTTGACATCTTGTCACCGGTTTGCTTTGCTTTGGGCTGCCTGCCCTCTACAAAACAACTACTTCTAGGGGATACTGTTGGGGTGCTCTCACGGTGTTGGGCCAGAGTCAGAGCTGAATTCCTTTGGTTGATTTGGAAAGATAGATGTGCGACTACATTTGAGGCAGCTTACCAAATTCCAAATCCGAAAAGTCTTTTTGCTGATTTTCATGTGCAGATTTATGACTTCCACATGGTGAAGACTAGACTGTATACCATGCAAGCTGCAATACTTCGAGAACCTCCAATTCAACCAAGCAATCTGGCTCTCTACACCCAGAAACAACAGTATGTGCTCCAAAGGAAGGCGGATGAGGCCAACCGTTTTGTGACGCTACTGCAAACCAGAATTGAAGCTATACGCTAAGGAATTTTGAGGTTTGTAATTGTTTGAATGTGTTCCTTGGGTCCCAGTGCTGTATCCCAGCCAGATATTGTAATTTTTGTCTCTCTTAATTAATTCTTGCGCTTGTTGGTTTTAAAAAAAAACAATACCCACATTAATACACCCGTCGTCTTACAACAATATACACTCCGCCATAGTATCTCCAATACATCTAATACATCCTCTATGGAATGTATGCTTGTCTGTCACATAAACAACATTACAACTCACGACCTAGATCCAATTCCAAAGGATTTAGATGATCAAACTGATTGTCATCATCATGCTATAATACAAATAACTCCGGTTTCCTATTAAATAAACCATATTGTAAAATCTGTGATTGCCATGGCCATTCCGCTTCTGACTGCTGGCATAAAGACAAAAAAGGTAAATCACATTCAACTCATCATGCTAATTATGCATCTGACTCTGATGATGCATCACAACAATCACATAGTGCATGCTCATCACCTAAATGGCCATTATTTCATTTTTAAGACACAAACAACATTTTATTAATCCTAAAAAAAACCACTTTGAATATAAAATAAAACAATGATTTTCATGGAACTTGAGGAAGAGGAGGCATATAAATCATGGTTGGAAGCGAGATATTTGGAGAAAAAGTGGAAGGGATTCAAAAATTATGTTCACCCAAAGTAGTGGTCTTTGACTTATCGTTCTCTTGCATTGAAGTGTTGTATCGAGTCAGAGTTTTCAAGAAGTATAAACATATCAGGTGGATACAATTTCAGACCATGTTGCTTGTGCATGTACCTAGAATTAGTAAACTCAATATTATATGCTCCTTCTTTATGGACATGAATGGTGGTAGGTTGTAATTGATCAACACCACCAGCCAAGTTGACCACTTAGTTGATCTATATGAAAATGGATTGATTCCATCGAGACCAACACCAAGTTCTAAGTGACGGGGTTCTTAACTAAATTTTGGCCATGTTCTATAAATGTGCTTGAATTCTTCATAGTCAAATGGAATACGTAGGATCCCGTCTATGCTCAAATTCTTTGTCGTCCAATCCATAAGCTTTGACAACTCGAGGCTCCAAAATAGGTACTCTATTCATGGGGATAATGAAAAATGTCTTAGAACCTTATGAGGAATAAAGGTTTCTCCCTCCTTAAAACGTGGAAGCACCGCATTTGGGACAGAGAATGGAGTTTTTGATGCTCTCCTTTGATACAAAATGCAATCATTGATGCATGCATGGATCATTTCGTACTCAAGTCCAAGACTCGTCATCATCTTTCATGCCTCGTTCCTTGTTTTTGGGATGGTGTTATCAGGCAATAGAATCTTACTAGAAAGCAATCTGGCAACAACAATAGTTTATTAAGAAAATAAATATACCCTATCACTTACCATCCATGTATTATTGTATATGATCCATTTACATTTCTCTAGGAGTAGCGAGCTTGGAGATTTAGGATGAGGAAGGTCGTAGATAATCTCGTCATAGAAGAACCCTCATATATCTTTGTGAGTGTGTCTTCTCGGAGATATTTTTCATGAGCCTCATTTCATCTTTATTACTCTGAAACCAATCATTAAGAAATCTAGTCATGTCGTCACCATCATGCTCTGCATCATTAGGTTTCTCTGTTTGACATGTGTATTTCTCTCTCAACCTTTGAAAACTACTAGGATCCTGTGCTCTAAGAATCCGCATACACTCTAGTGACAATTGAGAGTGACCTTGATGATATAAGGGCACATCCTCTACAATATCATAGTCTAGAACCTATGATCGAATATGAATTAGACAATCATAAAGACATACTAATTCATAATAAGACAAGTGCCAACAAAGCACGAGTAAACATATTTGTAAATTCTCATCAAATTAAATTCTGACATCATGTACACATGTTTTAAATATTCTCACATTAATAGGACCTTTGGTGCCATAAGATATAATAAGTGAAAAATATAAATATAGTAGAATGTCATGGATCAAAACCCATTACAAAAGACATGTGCACAAAAATGCTATAAATACATCTATTCTCTATGTGGAATTGGTGGTCGCCTATGCCAACTATAATTCACTAGCAACTCCTCACTGGCACGCAACGATCTAATAGCATTGACTACAATGTATCTAGGTACATCTCTACTCATGTGCACTGGCTTGTGACCAATGTCACACTCCATATAAAAGTACAATTAGTTCTTTCATTCCTCCCTCTTCTACTATTGATTAGCGCCTAGATATATTTCCTTGAGTGTAAGGTCTACCTGCATCCATATACAATCTCTGTGATTCGGTCATACTCTTGACGTAGCTGATGCCATGGACCCCATGAATAGATAGGTCCACAAAATGTCATAAAAGTGACCTTAGACTGAGCTGGGACATGTAAATCATGTTCAATAAAAAGACCTCAACCCCCGCCGGCAATCGCACATGGCGCAATCACATAGCGACCACCCCTAAAGCTAAAAACCTCTCCATCAGCCGGAAGTGATGCACCCAACCAGCTACCATAATGTCTACGATTCTATGTCTTTATGAGAGGTAGTAGGCAACTAGGCAAGGAATGATCGCCAAACGTCTCGACCACCTGAGAGCCAGGAGGTAATTGGGGCGCACATGCCTCCATTTGTAACTAAAGAACAGCTTGATTGTGGCGCATGCGAAGAAGCATAGATCGATCAAGCCCATGAAAGCCATCGTCATCATCAAAAACATGTACAACTGGATTAGGCCATGATGATTGTACCTAGATGCATGTTATACATCACTTTGTCTATCAAGACCATATAGAATTTGCACGAGTCAATGTAGAATGCCTAGCAAAATAAATATCATTTACCATAGGCTGAGCATATCTCTCTGGTACACCGGTGCATCATAACATCTTCCAAACTCTAGCTTGTGGATATGGCATTACCGTCATGTTCGTCGGTGAGTGCCTTGACAGTTTAGACACCAATATGGAACTCTCTTCTCGTAGTACGTATATGCCTCATCAGCCTCATGCACGGATCTAAAGGACGTCACACAAAAGATGTCGATGGAGACGAGGACATGCCTCCTCCCCCTATCATAGGAGCTCGTAGGCGTGTTGGAGGAGGTGGTGTACCAGAGGATGAGTCGGAACCTGTTTGCCATTAGAACAAAATAAAAATTACACCAACTATTCGTTGAAGTCAGCTATGTATGAGTTTGCAGCAAAAGAATTCATAGCATGTTCAATTCTTTTGCATCATATGAACCTATTAGGTATTATATGTACTTGTAATCTTTATTTAGACTCATTTTTTTGTTGCAACCTATGTCTACGTGATGTGAAAGTCGGTGACAACTTGATGGAAGAGTGTTTCACAGCTCATAGTTATTGATACATGCATTTATTTTCTATTCTAACTTCTTGTATGTGACTTCGAAATGTAAGATATTGCGCAGTGGCGAAGAATACCCACCCCACTACTATACATCCTAAGTCGTGGAGGACCTTTTGGTGAGAGATGCAACTCCAGACACATTGGGATCAGCAAAAGGTATGTAATAATTACTCTCTAGCTATGCACTATTTTATTTCTTAAATCTTAGGTCTATATACACATGCTTTTTGATTTCGAACATATGTCTATAAGTTGCATCACGAGCTAGGCATCAGGCTGGGCATACTTATGTCACTTGCACTTGAACGACTTTCTTGCATGAAATTTTTCCTTGACACCACAGTCGAATGCGGTTCTCTTCTTATCTATTCGCTGCACTCAAAAGTGTTAGAGAGAGAGAAGTAAAAAGAGTTAGAGAGAGAGTTAGTGTTACAGAAAGAGTTAGAGGGTTAGAGAGATAGAGAGAAAGAGAGGGTTAGAGGGTTAGAGAGTTAGAGAGAGGGATGAGGCTAGAAAGAGAGAGAGTGAGTGTCAGAGAAAGAGTTACAGGGTTAGAGAGATAGAGAGAAAGAGAGGGTTAGAGGGTTAGAGAGTTAAGGGAGAGGGATGAGGCTAGAAAGAGAGAGAGAGAGAGAGAGTTAAAAAGAGTTAGAGAAAGGTAGAGAGTTAGAGAGAGAGTGAGTGTTAGAGAGAGAGAGAGAGAGAGTTAGAGGGTTAGAGAGAGAGGGGGGTTACAAAGAGAAAAGAAAATAGAGTTAGAGAGAGAGAGAGAGAGAGAGAGAGAGAGAGAGAGAGAGAGAGCATGAGAGTTAAAGAGAAAGAGAGAAAGCGAGAGGGGAGTAAGAGAGTGTTAGTCGGAGACTTAGAGAGAGAGAGATGTTTAGAAAGAGAGTTAGAGGGTTAGAAAGAGAAAAAAAGAGAGAGTTAGAGAGAGTGTTAGAGAGAGACAGAGTTAGAGATAGAGAGAGGAGGTTAGAAAGAGAAAAAAAGAGAGAGTTAGAGAGAGTGTTAGAGAGAGAAAGAGTTAGAGATAGAGAGAGGGGGTTAGAAAGAGAAAAGAGAGAGAGTGTTAGAGAGAGACAGAGTTAGAGATAGAGAGAGGGGGTTAGAAAGAGAAAGAAACTGAGTGATAGAGAGTTAGAGAAAGGTAAAGAGAGTTAGAGAGATTGTGTTAGAGAGAGAGAGAGAGAGAGAGAGAGAGAGTTGGCTGGTTCCAAAAAGTTAGAGAGAATATGAAAGGATTAGAAAAAGGTAAAGAGAGCGAGTTAGAAAGAGAAAGTAAGTGTTTAAGGGAGGGAGAGAGAGAGAGAGAGAGAGAGAGAGAGAGAGAGAGAGAGAGAGAGAGAGAGAGAGAGAGAGTCAGTCAATTCGAGAGAAATAAAGAGAATTAAAGAGAGTAAGAAAGTTTGAGAGAGTTAAAAAAGAGATTAGAGAGAGAGACTGAGTGTTAGAAAGAGAGATTTTTTAAAAATGGGTTAGAGTTAGACAGTGAGACAATTTTAGAAAGAGCAAGAGAGAGTTAGAGGGCTAAAGATATATATTTATATATATATTTCAAAGGTATTTTGTTTTATTAATTAGCCTTTTTAAGGGGGAAAAAAGAGGAGAAGGAAGAGAGAGAAAAACAAGGGGGAGAGAGAGTACAAATAGTATAAACAAAATGTTTTTTGTTTTGTTTTAAAGGGAAAAATAAAAAAGAGCGAGAGAAAAAGAAAGCGAGAAGGGCAATCAACCCATCTCGAAAGGCGGGTCTAGGCCACTCGTATAATCAATGTAAGAGGAGGAAATCTTTTAGCCTCCTGAGTTACAAATGTTCAAGACAAAAATGTATCTATTGAGAGAAAATTGTAAATGGTCATTATTTCATTTTTTTGACACAAACAACATTTTATTAGTCCTCAAAAAAGCCACTATGAATATAAAATAAAACAATAATTTTCTGGGAACTCGAGGAAGAGGAGGCATATAAATCATGGTTGGAAGGGAGAAAAAGTGGAAGGGATCCAAAAAATTATGTTGCAGCTTGCTCGCCCAAAGTAGGGGTCTCCCTCATCTGCATCAAAAAGTGGTGTGTAAAGCCTCTAAAAAGTAAAATTAGATCTTGTGTGGATAATCTCGCTCATGCTAACTATTGTCGTTAGGGTGGCCATGGGTTTTGACTAGTCATGGGGCATAGACAGTGCTACAATTTGAAGCCTTTTGAGGGCATCAAAGCCCTTCAAACCTTCTAGAGAAGACATCTTTAAAAATAGGCCTTTAAAAAAAGCCACTATTTAAAAAAAAATTCCTGAATTTTACATATAAACATACATATTTAGCCAATGAGGTGATAGCTCAAGTGGTGAAGGTGTTTGCCTAGGACCAAGAGGTCTTAGGTTCAAAACCCCCCTTGGTGCTTCCTCAACGGCATCGTCTACGGCGGGGGGGATAAATAAACGCCTACAAGCGAGAGAAAAAGAAAGCGAGAAGGGCAATTAACCCATCTTGAAAGGCGGGTCTAGGCCACTCGTATAATCAATGTAAGAGGAGAAAATTTTTTAGCCTCTTGAGTAAATGTTCAAGACAAAAATGTATCTATTGAGAGAAAATTGTAAATGTGAAATTTGGTAACGAGGATCTTAAGAGGCCAAAGGAGAGTTGATCTCACCAACCATGCCAGTGGTGTAAGTGTGGGGCCTATCCCCCAGGCGGGTCATCAGTGTCCACACCGCCTCACTGGATGAGCTCGATATCTCAACAACACAAACACTCAAGAACATGAATATTAGGTTCAATAAACCCTAATTTCTAAAATTTCATTCATAAAGATTGATATTCAGCCACACCATTGGTTGACTTTGGAATTGCAACAAGTGCATTTGCAGAATTTGCTTGGCTCTTGATGGCAACGTCCACCAGCTGTACTCCATTTTGTTCGGTCATTGAAAGCGTTAGTGGTGGTAACCACCACTCATCTTCCTCACTTTCCTCATCCTCCTCAAACTTATTTGCATACTTCTCCATTACCTCTTTAACTGTTTCTTAGAACATGGATATTCGCTATGTAGTAGAGCATGATTTCCTTCTCTTCCCGGCATGATCTTCATGCCATTGCTCAGTTTTATCCAGAAAATTTAAAAAATTGATCCAATTTTTCCTTTTCTATGTGCATTTCATCATGAGATGATGCATTACGGAAATATTTAAACAATCCAGAGTACAGCTTCTTGCATAGATCCAACGTCCAATATTTGATGCGTACCTCTTCTTTCTGACATGGCTTGCATATGTATGGACACTCCTTTGTGCGGTGCTCATGATTTTGACAAATGTAACACTTCTTCTTCTTATTCCTTGCCATTTAACCAAGATCAAATAATTGAAAAACAACATTCAAAACTGAATTTTCTTCGCCTGTAGTTGAAGCCGTCAGAATAGGGTTTGTGCATCATCTTCTTGAGAACCATCATTGTGACATTTCACCTCAACATCTTTGCATCAGTTTTTGAAAGAAAAATAGGTCAAATTGATCTTCTTGCCTTGATAGAGCCTAAGAAACAGGAAATTGGCTTCTAATCCGCCATTGCCCGAAACCTGCCCATATATGCAGAAAACTGCCTGAATGTGCAAGAAAACTGCCTAAAATGCAAGAAAACTACCCAAATTATCTGTAAACTACGTGATTAATTTGGTAAACTTCATGATTTGCAGAAAATGCCTGAATTATTTGGTAAACTACCTGATTGATCTAGTAAACTGCCTGATTTGCAGGGAAAACTTGATTTACACAAAACGTTAGATCATTTGGAAAATGCCTAGACAATCAAGAAAATGCGTGATCATCAAGAAAACACTGTATAGAATGAAGATGGGTGTATCCATAATTGAAGAGAAGAGAATGAAAGTTGAAATTCCCAATCTACAACATAATTGCTTTTTCCTACATAAATCAATGCACCCTCTCCTTTGATTCCACGTTCCCTCCTAGTCAACCTCAACGGGCTAAAACCCAGAGGCTCGGGGGGTTCACCTAAAAATGTGTAAGTATACCACGTGAGTTCAAATGAAGGGGTTTTTTAATTCAAAATTTAAGGTAAATTTACAGAAATACATTTACAAAAGGGGTTTTGTAAAATAATTTTGAGAAAAAACTCGTAAGTCCATAAAGAAAAAAGGGTCATTTTATTCGTGAAAAATTCACAGGTAAGGGTTTTTTTGAAATATCCCTTGAATGCACGTGATATTTAAGGATTCCTACTAGTAGTGCACCCCCCGAGCCTAGAGGATCGCCAAGTGTAATGGCAAGGAGACACACACACTCACCACCATCACAACATACACACATTAATGCAGAGAAACAAAGAGATATAGAAGGAGAAACAACCAAGAACCGTCTTCATTCATTCATTTATGAATGAATAACTCCTCTCTCTCTCTCTCATGTACAAGAAGAGGCATATGGCCATGGGTTTTGACTAGTCATGGGGCATAGACAGTGCTACAATTTGAAAATCTTTTAGCCTCTTGAATAAATGTTCAAGACAAAAATGTATCTATTGAGAGAAAATTGTAAATGTGAAATTTGGTAACTATGGGAGGATCTTAAGAGGCCAAAGGAGAGTTGAAAAAAAAAAACATACATATTTAATTAATTGTTGAAGGTCATTGGCCTTCAAATTGATGGTTATGGGGTAAGCCCTTGAAATACATGGGCTCATCACGTATGGGCACACATAACAGACACAAAGATCGACGTGATATGTCGGCAGATTTAAGGTCTGCTTTATGGAAGAAAAGGTAAGTCTGGACTCTCGACTCTCTTTCTCTGAGCCTCAAGTCTATTGCTATTCGGAAAATTTCAGAATTTTGACCCCGTGTGTGCGCGCTGCGGCCGTGAAACTTCCCTGGAAATGTCGTGGTCATTCTCATCCACCTAATCTCCTACGGCCGGCTGTCTTCATCTCCAACTGTGCGCTTCGCCATTGCGGCTAATCTCAACCAACCAACCTGATCGTCAAAATTTTCCTCAAATCAACCAACCTGATCGTCAAAATTTTCCTCAAATCAATTGTTACCATTTTCCATTATGTTTCATTTTCTAGTGCTGTCTTCAAAAGTTCGTTTTTAGGTCATTGTTTTTTGTTTTGTTTTGTTTTTTTTTGGGGGGGGGGGGTTCCAACCTCCTCGTCTTCTTCTCCCTTCAATAATTCAATTCCCATGTATGGAGAAAGCGAAAAACAAATACACCCCCCCCCCCTCCCCACAAGATAATATGCATGTGTTCCACATGCACACACTTATAAGAGCAAGAATTCAATAAGGGGAACGAGAGGCCAAAAGGAAAAATTATATTAATGAACATTTTAAAGAGGATGGTGTTAAGAAAAAGAGGGGGAGGAGAAACAAATCAAAGGTGAAGAGGGAAGAAGTTCAAGGAAAAGGCGAGAGAGAGAGAGAGAGAGAGAGAGAGAGGCCAAAAGAAAAAATTGTATTACTGAACATTTTAAAGAGGGAGCATAACAAGCAAAAAGAGGAGGAGAAGAAGAAAATCAAAAGTGAAGAGCAAAGGAATTCAAGAAAAAGGGGAGAGAGAGAGAGAGAGATTATAGTCATTTGTCTCTCTTCCACCTTTAAAGGGGATGTATGTATTGAAAGAGAAAGAAAATGAAGAAAAAGAAAGGAAGAGGAAGGGGAAAGAAAGGGGAAAAGGGTGGAGTGTAAAATCAAAAAGGGATTTGACTTTAGGAAATTGAAGAAAGGGAAAAGGAAGAGGATGGCATGTGACAAAAGTAGGGGACACATTTTGCATGAGCTAAGGTGGTGTGATGCGGACTTGTTTACACATATGGTTAACTATGGTTTTGTGAGTATATCAAACAATGGGAAATAAATAGTCCTCCACCCAATTGAAAAGTTATTCTTGTACTTTTTTTCCTTCTGCATTGCTTTTTATTTTAGATATAGTCATGCTACCAAAGCATTAGAGTTTGGTAGCATAGTTAGCAAGAAAATGCTACTAAACACAATCAAAATTTGATTTAATACATATGTTGATGATGACATGGATGAATTTTGTAAGGCTGATGCAAGTTAATGCCATTAAGTTCTT
Source organism: Cibotium barometz (assembly GCF_041138505.1). Taxonomy (NCBI): domain Eukaryota; kingdom Viridiplantae; phylum Streptophyta; class Polypodiopsida; order Cyatheales; family Cibotiaceae; genus Cibotium; species Cibotium barometz. The sequence goes on from NC_141049.1 coordinate 47,201,892, forward strand.
AGCTCTAAGACCTTTGAAAAATCACATGGTAAGTCCCCCTACTTCTCTTCTTCTTATTATCTTCCCTTCTTCTATATCTATAAATTCTATCGAGAGAGAGAGAGAGAGAGAGAGAGAGAGAGAGAGAGAGAGAGAGAGTTAGCGAGAAAATTAGAGAGAGAGAGAGAGAGAGAGAGAGAGAGAGAGAGAGAGAGAGAGAGAGAGAGAGACAAAACGAATTAGAGAGAGAGAGGAGAGAGGAGAGAGGAGAGAGAGACCTAGAGTTAGAGTTAAACAAAGAGAGAAATGAAATGAAATGATATATTAACGTCTCTAAGAGGCCATAATGGCCTATGAGACCAAAACTGAGAGTACATCTGAAGTTGGTGTCTCATCAAAGAGAACAACTAAATGACACTAAAAAGTATAATAAACTGATTGTCCTACAGCTATAAGAACAGAACTATAAGACTCCGAGATGATATTGAGTAGAAAATACTAGAAAATACGAAAAAATGTATATCAGGTAGATCCATGTATGTTGATTAGTTGAAGTGTTGCCCTCTACTTAGATCAAGTATCTTCACCATGGGGTTGTCTAGAATGGAGAGGTCATAGAAGCGAGGTAGGCGCCTCCGATGCCGAGCAATAATGGCTCTGAGAGAGAGAGAGAGAGAGAGAGAGAGAGAGAGAGAGAGAGAGAGAGCAAGTTAGAGCTATAGAGAGTTAGAGTTAGAGAGAGTTAGAAAGTGATAGAGTTAGAGAGAGAGAGAGAGTAAAGTAGAGAGAGAGAGAGTTAGAGAAAGAGAGAGAGAAAGAGTTATAGAGATAATTAGAGAGAGAGATATAGCAAGCGAGCGAGAGATAGAGAGAGAGAGAGAGAGAGAGAGAGAGAGAGGAGTTAGAGCTAGAGAGAGAGAGAGACATAGAGAGAGCAAGAGTTACAGAGAGAAATATCTCCAGAGAGATTTTGAGAGACAATGAGAGAGAGAGAGAGAGAGAGAGAGAGTTGCCAAAGGACTAAGAGAGTGTAAGATTCTTCCCCCAACCCCTTTTTGATGTCTAGTATCTTCCCCTGTAATCAATCCCTCTTCAGAAATATAAAGACCTTGTTTCTATCTGTTTTAGCCTAGAGAGAGAAAAATTATTCTAGAGAGAGAATATTCAGATTTTGAATATTTTTGGATAGAAAAATATCTCTTATAATTCAGATGAGTTCCCCTGAAACAGAAATTCAAAAAGAATTTTCCAATGTGCAATTGGAATTAATTGGAAATAGGTATAAAGAACCTTAGTCTAAGGGTCTAGATTTTCAGAAATCTTTAGACTATGGTCCAATTAAGGTTCCTATGGACCAATAGCATCAATCCATGTGTAGGGAGGAGATAAATCCAACTTGTAAAAAGAAAATACCCAAAAATGAGTAAATGCTCACATGAGGTGAAGAGTTGAAAATGTACAAGGTTTATTAGTAAAAAATTATGAGCAATATTAAAAGTATGACATATGTAAGGAAGAGGAGTTCTTTAAAGGAGGTGCATATTTCACATAAGATGAAGAGTTGAAAATGTACAAGGTTTATTAGTAAAAAATTATGAGCAATATTAAAAGTATGACATATGTAAGGAAGAGGAGTTCTTTAAAGGAGGTGCATATTTCACATAAGATGAAGAGTTGAAAATGTACAAGGTTTATTAGTAAAAAATTATGAGCAATATTAAAAGTATGACATATGTAAGGAAGAGGAGTTCTTTAAAGGAGGTGCATATTTCACATAAGATGAAGAGTTGAAAATGTACAAGGTTTATTAGTAAAAAATTATGAGCAATATTAAAAGTATGACATATGTAAGGAAGGGGAGTTCTTTAAAGGAGGTGCATATTTCACATAAGATGAAGAGTTGAAAATGTACAAGGTTTATTAGTAAAAAACTATGAGCAATATTAAAATTATGACATATGTAAGGAAGGAGAGTTCTTTAAAGAAGGTGCATATTTCACATGCTTGAATGAGTTTTAAACTCATAAAAATTGAGATATTTCATCTCTCCTCTCTCCTCATTCAAGTCTAGTTCCAAAAAGTTAGCTTAACTGACCTAAAAATGGTCAAATACTCACCAAACTGATTTAGAAAATTCTAGAATCAGTTTGTTTGGTTAGGAGCTCAATTTTTCCTATAAATAGAAGCCTCACCCTTGTTGAAAAATATATAGTGTTTATGCATCGTTACTCTACTCCACCTAAGCCAGAAACTGTGAATTCATTTAATAATTCACTAGTTTTTGGAGCTTCCCTCTTTCTTCAATCCCCATTAGTGGCTCCATCAACATACTTAACCAATTGATTGGTTGGGGGCCTCTACCGTGAACAAAGAATCAAGCAATTTGTAAGGTAATTAGTGAATATTGCTCTTTTCTATAATTTCTCAATGTTTCTCTCTTCTCAACCCCTCTCAAGCTTGAGAAGCTTAATTGGTATGGTTTTTTAAATGCTATTGAAGTTAATTAGTGAATAGTAGTGAAGAGTTACATAATTTAATAAATGCTATTGAAGTTAATTCCCATTTATGTTTAAATTCTAATGGTTTTTATGTAATTTCTCTCTCTCACTCAAGAAATGGTCATACTCATGACCCATTCTCAATCCAAAAGAAGCTTTTCATAAAGCTTTTCCTTAATCCAAGATTAAGCTATGCTTGAGGCCAAATTAATGGTTTTTTTTTCTATGCTTTTAGTTTATGCATATTGATGATTCAATCCGTTATGGATTAATGATCCAATTAGAGATCATTTTAATTATTTCCTTAATGATAAGCTTTATCCCTTAGAAAAATTGAGATTTATCAGTCATAGTAGCGGAGCTATGGCAAAATTTTTATAAAAAATTATGCATAAAATAATTTCATTCAAAGCATAAAAAGAGGACTTCCTACCATATTCTAGGAATTATCATCCTAGACTAATTGAAAGAATTTCATTATAATCATGGAGAAATTAAATTTTTATATTATGCATAAAGAATAAGTTTTTATATCAAAAGTGTTACTTTTATCATTTTTATTTACATGCATAGAAGTATGCATAATGGATAAATTTTTATATCAAAAGTGCTACTTTTATCATTTTTATTTACATGCATAGAAGTATGCATAATGGATAAATTTTTATATCAAAAGTGTTACTTTTATCATTTTTATTTACATGCATAGAAGTATGCATAATGGATAAATTTTTATATCAAAAGTGTTACTTTTATCATTTTTATTTTCATGCATAGAAGTATGCATAATGGATAAATTTTTATATCAAAAGTGTTACTTTTAGCATAATTGAATTTCATGCATAGAGGTATGCATAAGAGATGAATATTTTATTATAAAAGTGTTACTTTTACAATAATTGAAATTCATGCATAGAGGTATGCATAATAGATGAATATTTTATTATAAAAGTGTTACTTTTACAATAATTAAAATTCATGCATAGAGGTATGCGTAAAAGATATTCTTTTATACTAAAAGTGTGATTTTCATCATAAATGGATTTTATGCATAACTTAGATGCATAAGAGAAATTCTTTTATTCTAAAAGTGTAATTCCTACCAAATTGAATTTATGCATAAGAAGATACATAAAAGATTGATTTTTACTTCGAAAGTATTAATCTCCTTAAATAGAATTTATGCATAAATAAATGTGTAAAGAAATCTTATATCAAATATAAGAATTCTCTTGTATTCTATAAATAGATATGAGATGTGATAGGATGTGATAAGAGGTGTATAAGATGTGACAAGAGGTGATAAGATGTGTATGGGATGAGATAAGAAGTGTATGAGATGAGATAAGATGTATATGGGTTGTGATAGGGTGAGAATGGATGTGATATAAAAGATTAGATATGAAGGCATATGGGGTTATATGAATGGGAATGTGAAAATGGATGTATGTATGTGGATGTGTGGATGTGGAGATGGTAGTGTGGATGTATGCATGTGAAAATGGATGTATGCATGAAGATGTATATGCATAGATGTGAATGTGGATGTAGACGTGGTTGTATAGAAGTGAATGTGGAATGTGGATATGGATGTATGTATGTATGTGGATGTATAGATGTGAATGGGAATATAGATGTGGATATAGATGTGAATGTGAATGTAGATGTGGATGTATGTGAATGTGGATGTAGATGTGGTTGTATAGATGTGAACGTGGAACGTGGATGTGGATGTATGTATGTATGTGGATGTAGATGTGGATGTATAGATGTGAATGGGAATGTGGATGTGGATATATGTGAATGTGGATCTAGATGTGGATGTATAGATGTGAATGTGGAATGTGGATGTGGATGTATGTATGTATATGGATGTAGATGTGGATGTATAGATGTGAATGTGGAATGTGGATGTATGTATGTATGTGGATGTAGATGTGGATGTATAGATGTGGATGTATAGATGTGAATGGGAATGTGGATGTGGATGTATGTATGTATGTGGATATGGATGTATGAATGAGGACGTGATAGTGGATGTATGCATGAGGATGTGGATGTATGAATGAGGACGTGATAGTGGATGTATGCATGTGGATGTAGATGTGGATGTATAGAGGTGAATGGGAATGTGGATGTGGATGTATGTATGTATGTGGATATGGATGTATGAATGAGGACGTGATAGTGGATGTATGCATGAGGATGTGGATGTATGAATGAGGACGTGATAGTGGATGTATGCATGTGGATGTAGATGTGGATGTATAGAGGTGAATGGGAATGTGGATGTGGATGTATGTATGTATGTGGATATGGATGTATGAATGAGGACGTGATAGTGGATGTATGCATGTGGATGTGGATGTATGAATGAGGACGTGATAGTGGATGTATGCATGTGGATGTGGATGTATGGATGTGGATATGGATGTGTATGTATGAATGTGGATATGGGATGTGGATGTATAAATGAGGATGTGAAAATGGAGGTAAGCATGTAGATGTGGATGTATGGATGTGAGTGTGGATGTGGATGTGGATGTATGGATGTGAATATATGATATGTGATGTGAAGGAATATGAAGTGAAGAGATGGAAAATGATGTGATTGGATGAGTACACATATAAATGGAATGAGGAATAAGTAATGTGGATTATATGAGGGATAATGTGGAAAAATTAGAGTTAATATAGAAATTGTATTTGTAAACTGTTTGTAAATGCTGTTTGTAAATGGCTGTTTTATGTCAAGAATGCTGGGAAAGCATTTTGACCGTCTTGTGATTAAGGTCGTGGAGACCTAACTGATAAAGTTGCAACTGCTGACGGAGAGTCAATGGAGGACGTCTCGCGTAGCAAGGTCGGCCGAGGTCTTGACCAGCCTCGGTTCGATTAAAATGGTGAGCTTCCGGTACGGTGGATGAGGGACCAAGGAAGCGGCCTATGAGTGAAGCGCTAGGTCACCTGCGAAGGATCCTAGAGGGTGCAGACCATACGGTGCTCGGGCTCTGGGTCGCCTAGGATACCCACGCGTGCGTCTAGAACAAGGAGTAAGAGTTGTTTTGTGAAACCGGGCATGGATCTGGTTGATTGACCTTGCTGGTCTTCAATGGATGAGTCCATGGCTCTTTATATGGATCTGTTGGTTGATCTTGCTGATCTTCAACGAGAGTCCATCTTGATTTTTATAAGTGATTATATTGCCGAGTATTATGGGGTAGGAACTATTGAAAAGACCCCTGTGTGGACAGGTGGTGAGCGTTCTAGTTGCCAATGATGCCATAGATACTCTGATGAAGGAATGATGGAAAATTATGAATCAACCGGATAAATTGGAAGATTGTGATCAGTGGTACTATGGTTTCATTAAAGAATTGTTTTAAAGTTAGCTGATGCTAAGAAAAAGGCAATTTTCATATTGGGTGTGTAAGTGGTGTGGCTAGTTTTATGTTTGCATGAAATTCCGGCTAGGGGGCCTTGGAACTCTTTTCCTTGGTACCCGGGACAAAACCTAACCAAATTCCAAATTGGATCCCATCACTACAGTGGTTGGGCGGTTGGCTAACCCATGGGATCGGATGGGGTTAGGCTGGACTGATGGATCCGTAAATCGAGACTCAAACTTTTGTTTTTACGATAGATAAAATAAATCCCGGACAGTAACTGTTCTATGGATAGCAATCAACGGCTGTGCCTCTTGAATGGGGAAAAAAGCGTTGATCCCAATGATCCAAGTGCAAGTTTCTTCCTTAATCTGACCATGTATCTTATAGATGCAATTGGATCAGCTCGAACAGAAATATTCTTGACTACGTTAGAGTAAAAAGTTATCCAGGTGGAATCGCCCGTGCTTTCCGGTAAAGGAAGTTTTTCCGGGTTCGGTTTTGGAACAACCGACGGATTAGTCTCTTATCTGGATATCCGTGGGTGAGGCCCCGAATGTGGGACCCCTGTCCCGTGCGAGAAGTGCTACTTCCGCTGCTAGTACCCCGAATCCGTTGATCGGTGGGAAACAGGGATCTCTCAGTTGGTATCAGAGCGAATTGGTTAATAAAGATCAACTGAGAAGACAAATATGTCAAAAATTTATGTAGAAACACAAAAAGGTTGTAATTGTGTGGTATAATTCATACAATTTGATATTCAAACTGAAATTCGTAATTTGGTAATTGGGTCTTCAGATAGAAGTACCGCAATTATATAGAATCCCTGACTTGCTTGAGGCCTAGACATGATGGTATTTACCTTATAATTCCAAGAGCCACGACTACCCGTATATACCGAGAGTATACTGCAGCTCTTTACTGACAGTATATACGAGTAAATCTAAGACTTGAAATTATAAGCGTTAATGCTATCCAGATGATGAATTCGAATGTGGTTGATATGATTTTTAATTCTGTTTGAGAATTGATGAATTGAATTGGATTCTGATTGAAAATTCTGATTGAAAAATGATGATTTCTGAAATTAGTTAAAATATAAAAATCTGAACAAAACCACAATGAGAATGAATGGGACGAGTCCCAGTGATGATATTCATAACTGGAATGATGATAATGAATTCAGCAAATCACTATGAGATTAGTGGGTTGTACTGTCAAATTGTTACTGTTAACACTTGATCAGTAGATCATGTTAAGGGATGACAAATTGAGAACTTGCTTGACTGAAATTCCCATGGAGGAATGTTTAGAAGGAAATTTTTCGGTCTAATGGATCATTATCATGTTAAAGATATGAATGATATGATCTGAATATTAATGATGAGTTCTATATAAGGGATATTTATCCCAGTGTTCTGTTGGGTTGACCAGAATATAAGGAACCCCAGAATAAAATTGGATCTTAAGAAAAAGAGCTGTCCTCTACCTTGCGAGATGAGGACATCTCGCACTTTTTAAGTGGGGTAGAATGTAAGATTCCTCCCCAACCTTCGAGGTATACAGGAGTAAGAATCTCCCTTTCTGATCTTATAATTATTCCCTCTCTAAAATAAAAGAAAGTTTCTGTTTAAAAAAGGAAGACCCTTTTCCTAGAATACTTCTCAGGAGTCACGCCTATTTTAAGGATTCAGAACAATGAGTTCAGAAGTGAAAATCGGTGTTTTGGATACCAAGGTTTTGGTTTTCATTCGAGTACGGCCCAAAAGAAGTTCTTTATCTATTGGGGAGTTTAAGAAGTTATCCCCCAGATATTGTGAGCCTTATATCTGAATTCAATGAAAGTAGGTGACTTAGCCTACAAGCTTCTTTTATCTCTTCATCTCAAAATTCTTGATGCCTTCTATAGAAAAATGTGTCAAACCCAAATCATGGAAAGACGGTAAAACTTCAGTGGCAAGTTACCGTTGGCTTCTAAGTTACGCTAGCTCCTTCCTTTATATAAGTCGTAACTTTTACTTGTCGCTCACAGTAATCTTACTTCCATCGATCTCCTTTCTTTCTTAATCTCCTTCATGGCTTGGCAACAAGAACTAGTTTTATCCATAATGATTCCTCACCTTCAAGACGCAAGTGAATCTGTGAAGAAGGATTTTATAGAGCAGTATGAGCGCTCACTTTTCCCTCACTTGGGAACTTCTGTAGCGCAAACCAAATGGCGGACCTATCAAAACATAACTAGGGTAACACCCTGGGGTTAGCAGCACTTTCGTAACAATGTCCGCTTGGCCATGGTTATTGAAGCTTTGGGTTTGGGTCCCCGATACTACTGCGTCATGAGATCAAGGCATCCTGGGTTTTCTGAGCGGGTCTTCTTACTGGCGTGTTTTCTTCCTCATGAGAAGATATGCCTTTACCCCGTTTTTGGCTTGCCTCTCAGAGGTCCTTTTGTTAGAACACCTCATACCACTGAGATAGGCGCAGCAATAACCCACAGAATCATTCCCATAGATGAGTTACCTTATACTTGTGCAGCTTGTGAGGACTGCTTTTGTGATCATATGATGGACGGGCTTATGGAAGTGTAAAGAGTTCCTCTATCTTTACTGTATAAGTTCCGAGAATGAATAAAGTTTAAATCTTGTTCGTATTTTGAATCTTGCTCTCTTTAAGACTTATCTTGGTGGTTAATCTTGATTAATTTTTTTTTTCCAAGTCTCATATTCGTGAATCTTGCGAAATTATCACAAGTTGCGAGATGAGGACATCTCGCGTTTTTTAAGTGGGGTAGAATGTAAGATTCCTCCCCCAACCCCTTTTTGATGTCTAGTATCTTCCCCTGTAATCAATCCCTCTTCAGAAATATAAAGACCTTGTTTCTATCTGTTTTAGCCTAGAGAGAGAAAAATTATTCTAGAGAGAGAATATTCAGATTTTGAATATTTTTGGATAGAAAAATATCTCTTATAATTCAGATGAGTTCCCCTGAAACAGAAATTCAAAAAGAATTTTCCAATGTGCAATTGGAATTAATTGGAAATAGGTATAAAGAACCTTAGTCTAAGGGTCTAGATTTTCAGAAATCTTTAGACTATGGTCCAATTAAGGTTCCTATGGACCAATAGCATCAATCCATGTGTAGGGAGGAGATAAATCCAACTTGTAAAAAGAAAATACCCAAAAATGAGTAAATGCTCACATGAGGTGAAGAGTTGAAAATGTACAAGGTTTATTAGTAAAAAATTATGAGCAATATTAAAAGTATGACATATGTAAGGAAGAGGAGTTCTTTAAAGGAGGTGCATATTTCACATAAGATGAAGAGTTGAAAATGTACAAGGTTTATTAGTAAAAAATTATGAGCAATATTAAAAGTATGACATATGTAAGGAAGAGGAGTTCTTTAAAGGAGGTGCATATTTCACATAAGATGAAGAGTTGAAAATGTACAAGGTTTATTAGTAAAAAATTATGAGCAATATTAAAAGTATGACATATGTAAGGAAGAGGAGTTCTTTAAAGGAGGTGCATAAGGAAGGAGGTGCATATTTCACATAAGATGAAGAGTTGAAAATGTACAAGGTTTATTAGTAAAAAATTATGAGCAATATTAAAAGTATGACATATGTAAGGAAGGGGAGTTCTTTAAAGGAGGTGCATATTTCACATAAGATGAATAGTTGAAAATGTACAAGGTTTATTAGTAAAAAACTATGAGCAATATTAAAATTATGACATATGTAAGGAAGGAGAGTTCTTTAAAGAAGGTGCATATTTCACATGCTTGAATGAGTTTTAAACTCATAAAAATTGAGATATTTCATCTCTCCTCTCTCCTCATTCAAGTCTAGTTCCAAAAAGTTAGCTTAACTGACCTAAAAATGGTCAAATACTGACCAAACTGATTTAGAAAATTCTAGAATCAGTTTGTTTGGTTAGGAGCTCAATTTTTCCTATAAATAGAAGCCTCACCCTTGTTGAAAAATATATAGTGTTTATGCATCGTTACTCTACTCCACCTAAGCCAGAAACTGTGAATTCATTTAATAATTCACTAGTTTTTGGAGCTTCCCTCTTTCTTCAATCCCCATTAGTGGCTCCATCAACATACTTAACCAATTGATTGGTTGGGGGCCTCTACCGTGAACAAAGAATCAAGCAATTTGTAAGGTAATTAGTGAATATTGCTCTTTTCTATAATTTCTCAATGTTTCTCTCTTCTCAACCCCTCTCAAGCTTGAGAAGCTTAATTGGTATGGTTTTTTAAATGCTATTGAAGTTAATTGGTGAATAGTAGTGAAGAGTTACATAATTTAATAAATGCTATTGAAGTTAATTCCCATTTATGTTTAAATTCTAATGGTTTTTATGTAATTTCTCTCTCTCACTCAAGAAATGGTCATACTCATGACCCATTCTCAATCCAAAAGAAGCTTTTCATAAAGCTTTTCCTTAATCCAAGATTAAGCTATGCTTGAGGCCAAATTAATGGTTTTTTTTTCTATGCTTTTAGTTTATGCATATTGATGATTCAATCCGTTATGGATTAATGATCCAATTAGAGATCATTTTAATTATTTCCTTAATGATAAGCTTTATCCCTTAGAAAAATTGAGATTTATCAGTCATAGTAGCGGAGCTATGGCAAACTTTTTATAAAAAATTATGCATAAAATAATTTCATTCAAAGCATAAAAAGAGGACTTCCTACCATATTCTAGGAATTATCATCCTAGACTAATTGAAAGAATTTCATTATAATCATGGAGAAATTAAATTTTTATATTATGCATAAAGAATAAGTTTTTATATCAAAAGTGTTACTTTTATCATTTTTATTTACATGCATAGAAGTATGCATAATGGATAAATTTTTATATCAAAAGTGCTACTTTTATCATTTTTATTTACATGCATAGAAGTATGCATAATGGATAAATTTTTATATCAAAAGTGTTACTTTTATCATTTTTATTTACATGCATAGAAGTATGCATAATGGATAAATTTTTATATCAAAAGTGTTACTTTTATCATTTTTATTTTCATGCATAGAAGTATGCATAATGGATAAATTTTTATATCAAAAGTGTTACTTTTAGCATAATTGAATTTCATGCATAGAGGTATGCATAAGAGATGAATATTTTATTATAAAAGTGTTACTTTTACAATAATTGAAATTCATGCATAGAGGTATGCATAATAGATGAATATTTTATTATAAAAGTGTTACTTTTACAATAATTAAAATTCATGCATAGAGGTATGCGTAAAAGATATTCTTTTATACTAAAAGTGTGATTTTCATCATAAATGGATTTTATGCATAACTTAGATGCATAAGAGAAATTCTTTTATTCTAAAAGTGTAATTCCTACCAAATTGAATTTATGCATAAGAAGATACATAAAAGATTGATTTTTACTTCGAAAGTATTAATCTCCTTAAATAGAATTTATGCATAAATAAATGTGTAAAGAAATCTTATATCAAATATAAGAATTCTCTTGTATTCTATAAATAGATATGAGATGTGATAGGATGTGATAAGAGGTGTATAAGATGTGACAAGAGGTGATAAGATGTGTATGGGATGAGATAAGAAGTGTATGAGATGAGATAAGATGTATATGGGTTGTGATAGGGTGAGAATGGATGTGATATAAAAGATTAGATATGAAGGCATATGGGGTTATATGAATGGGAATGTGAAAATGGATGTATGTATGTGGATGTGTGGATGTGGAGATGGTAGTGTGGATGTATGCATGTGAAAATGGATGTATGCATGAAGATGTATATGCATAGATGTGAATGTGGATGTAGACGTGGTTGTATAGAAGTGAATGTGGAATGTGGATATGGATGTATGTATGTATGTGGATGTATAGATGTGAATGGGAATATAGATGTGGATATAGATGTGAATGTGAATGTAGATGTGGATGTATGTGAATGTGGATGTAGATGTGGTTGTATAGATGTGAACGTGGAACGTGGATGTGGATGTATGTATGTATGTGGATGTAGATGTGGATGTATAGATGTGAATGGGAATGTGGATGTGGATATATGTGAATGTGGATCTAGATGTGGATGTATAGATGTGAATGTGGAATGTGGATGTGGATGTATGTATGTATATGGATGTAGATGTGGATGTATAGATGTGAATGTGGAATGTGGATGTATGTATGTATGTGGATGTAGATGTGGATGTATAGATGTGAATGGGAATGTGGATGTGGATGTATGTATGTATGTGGATATGGATGTATGAATGAGGACGTGATAGTGGATGTATGCATGAGGATGTGGATGTATGAATGAGGACGTGATAGTGGATGTATGCATGTGGATGTAGATGTGGATGTATAGAGGTGAATGGGAATGTGGATGTGGATGTATGTATGTATGTGGATATGGATGTATGAATGAGGACGTGATAGTGGATGTATGCATGAGGATGTGGATGTATGAATGAGGACGTGATAGTGGATGTATGCATGTGGATGTAGATGTGGATGTATAGAGGTGAATGGGAATGTGGATGTGGATGTATGTATGTATGTGGATATGGATGTATGAATGAGGACGTGATAGTGGATGTATGCATGTGGATGTGGATGTATGAATGAGGACGTGATAGTGGATGTATGCATGTGGATGTGGATGTATGGATGTGGATATGGATGTGTATGTATGAATGTGGATATGGGATGTGGATGTATAAATGAGGATGTGAAAATGGAGGTAAGCATGTAGATGTGGATGTATGGATGTGAGTGTGGATGTGGATGTGGATGTATGGATGTGAATATATGATATGTGATGTGAAGGAATATGAAGTGAAGAGATGGAAAATGATGTGATTGGATGAGTACACATATAAATGGAATGAGGAATAAGTAATGTGGATTATATGAGGGATAATGTGGAAAAATTAGAGTTAATATAGAAATTGTATTTGTAAACTGTTTGTAAATGCTGTTTGTAAATGGCTGTTTTATGTCAAGAATGCTGGGAAAGCATTTTGACCGTCTTGTGATTAAGGTCGTGGAGACCTAACTGATAAAGTTGCAACTGCTGACGGAGAGTCAATGGAGGACGTCTCGCGTAGCAAGGTCGGCCGAGGTCTTGACCAGCCTCGGTTCGATTAAAATGGTGAGCTTCCGGTACGGTGGATGAGGGACCAAGGAAGCGGCCTATGAGTGAAGCGCTAGGTCACCTGCGAAGGATCCTAGAGGGTGCAGACCATACGGTGCTCGGGCTCTGGGTCGCCTAGGATACCCACGCGTGCGTCGAGGAAGATATTGGAACAAGGAGTAAGAGTTGTTTTGTGAAACCGGGCATGGATCTGGTTGATTGACCTTGCTGGTCTTCAATGGATGAGTCCATGGCTCTTTATATGGATCTGTTGGTTGATCTTGCTGATCTTCAACGAGAGTCCATCTTGATTTTTATAAGTGATTATATTGCCGAGTATTATGGGGTAGGAACTATTGAAAAGACCCCTGTGTGGACAGGTGGTGAGCGTTCTAGTTGCCAATGATGCCATAGATACTCTGATGAAGGAATGATGGAAAATTATGAATCAACCGGATAAATTGGAAGATTGTGATCAGTGGTACTATGGTTTCATTAAAGAATTGTTTTAAAGTTAGCTGATGCTAAGAAAAAGGCAATTTTCATATTGGGTGTGTAAGTGGTGTGGCTAGTTTTATGTTTGCATGAAATTCCGGCTAGGGGGCCTTGGAACTCTTTTCCTTGGTACCCGGGACAAAACCTAACCAAATTCCAAATTGGATCCCATCACTACAGTGGTTGGGCGGTTGGCTAACCCATGGGATCGGATGGGGTTAGGCTGGACTGATGGATCCGTAAATCGAGACTCAAACTTTTGTTTTTACGATAGATAAAATAAATCCCGGACAGTAACTGTTCTATGGATAGGAATCAACGGCTGTGCCTCTTGAATGGGGAAAAAAGCGTTGATCCCAATGATCCAAGTGCAAGTTTCTTCCTTAATCTGACCATGTATCTTATAGATGCAATTGGATCAGCTCGAACAGAAATATTCTTGACTACGTTAGAGTAAAAAGTTATCCAGGTGGAATCGCCCGTGCTTTCCGGTAAAGGAAGTTTTTCCGGGTTCGGTTTTGGAACAACCGACGGATTAGTCTCTTATCTGGATATCCGTGGGTGAGGCCCCGAATGTGGGACCCCTGTCCCGTGCGAGAAGTGCTACTTCCGCTGCTAGTACCCCGAATCCGTTGATCGGTGGGAAACAGGGATCTCTCAGTTGGTATCAGAGCGAATTGGTTAATAAAGATCAACTGAGAAGACAAATATGTCAAAAATTTATGTAGAAACACAAAAAGGTTGTAATTGTGTGGTATAATTCATACAATTTGATATTCAAACTGAAATTCGTAATTTGGTAATTGGGTCTTCAGATAGAAGTACCGCAATTATATAGAATCCCTGACTTGCTTGAGGCCTAGACATGATGGTATTTACCTTATAATTCCAAGAGCCACGACTACCCGTATATACCGAGAGTATACTGCAGCTCTTTACTGACAGTATATACGAGTAAATCTAAGACTTGAAATTATAAGCGTTAATGCTATCCAGATGATGAATTCGAATGTGGTTGATATGATTTTTAATTCTGTTTGAGAATTGATGAATTGAATTGGATTCTGATTGAAAATTCTGATTGAAAAATGATGATTTCTGAAATTAGTTAAAATATAAAAATCTGAACAAAACCACAATGAGAATGAATGGGACGAGTCCCAGTGATGATATTCATAACTGGAATGATGATAATGAATTCAGCAAATCACTATGAGATTAGTGGGTTGTACTGTCAAATTGTTACTGTTAACACTTGATCAGTAGATCATGTTAAGGGATGACAAATTGAGAACTTGCTTGACTGAAATTCCCATGGAGGAATGTTCAGAAGGAAATTTTTCGGTCTAATGGATCATTATCATGTTAAAGATATGAATGATATGATCTGAATATTAATGATGAGTTCTATATAAGGGATATTTATCCCAGTGTTCTGTTGGGTTGACCAGAATATAAGGAACCCCAGAATAAAATTGGATCTTAAGAAAAAGAGCTGTCCTCTACCTTGCGAGATGAGGACATCTCGCACTTTTTAAGTGGGGTAGAATGTAAGATTCCTCCCCAACCTTCGAGGTATACAGGAGTAAGAATCTCCCTTTCTGATCTTATAATTATTCCCTCTCTAAAATAAAAGAAAGTTTCTGTTTAAAAAAGGAAGACCCTTTTCCTAGAATACTTCTCAGGAGTCACGCCTATTTTAAGGATTCAGAACAATGAGTTCAGAAGTGAAAATCGGTGTTTTGGATACCAAGGTTTTGGTTTTCATTCGAGTACGGCCCAAAAGAAGTTCTTTATCTATTGGGGAGTTTAAGAAGTTATCCCCCAGATATTGTGAGCCTTATATCTGAATTCAATGAAAGTAGGTGACTTAGCCTACAAGCTTCTTTTATCTCTTCATCTCAAAATTCTTGATGCCTTCTATAGAAAAATGTGTCAAACCCAAATCATGGAAAGACGGTAAAACTTCAGTGGCAAGTTACCGTTGGCTTCTAAGTTACGCTAGCTCCTTCCTTTATATAAGTCGTAACTTTTACTTGTCGCTCACAGTAATCTTACTTCCATCGATCTCCTTTCTTTCTTAATCTCCTTCATGGCTTGGCAACAAGAACTAGTTTTATCCATAATGATTCCTCACCTTCAAGACGCAAGTGAATCTGTGAAGAAGGATTTTATAGAGCAGTATGAGCGCTCACTTTTCCCTCACTTGGGAACTTCTGTAGCGCAAACCAAATGGCGGACCTATCAAAACATAACTAGGGTAACACCCTGGGGTTAGCAGCACTTTCGTAACAATGTCCGCTTGGCCATGGTTATTGAAGCTTTGGGTTTGGGTCCCCGATACTACTGCGTCATGAGATCAAGGCATCCTGGGTTTTCTGAGCGGGTCTTCTTACTGGCGTGTTTTCTTCCTCATGAGAAGATATGCCTTTACCCCGTTTTTGGCTTGCCTCTCAGAGGTCCTTTTGTTAGAACACCTCATACCACTGAGATAGGCGCAGCAATAACCCACAGAATCATTCCCATAGATGAGTTACCTTATACTTGTGCAGCTTGTGAGGACTGCTTTTGTGATCATATGATGGACGGGCTTATGGAAGTGTAAAGAGTTCCTCTATCTTTACTGTATAAGTTCCGAGAATGAATAAAGTTTAAATCTTGTTCGTATTTTGAATCTTGCTCTCTTTAAGACTTATCTTGGTGGTTAATCTTGATTAATTTTTTTTTTCCAAGTCTCATATTCGTGAATCTTGCGAAATTATCACAAGTTGCGAGATGAGGACATCTCGCGTTTTTTAAGTGGGGTAGAATGTAAGATTCCTCCCCCAACCCCTTTTTGATGTCTAGTATCTTCCCCTGTAATCAATCCCTCTTCAGAAATATAAAGACCTTGTTTCTATCTGTTTTAGCCTAGAGAGAGAAAAATTATTCTAGAGAGAGAATATTCAGATTTTGAATATTTTTGGATAGAAAAATATCTCTTATAATTCAGATGAGTTCCCCTGAAACAGAAATTCAAAAAGAATTTTCCAATGTGCAATTGGAATTAATTGGAAATAGGTATAAAGAACCTTAGTCTAAGGGTCTAGATTTTCAGAAATCTTTAGACTATGGTCCAATTAAGGTTCCTATGGACCAATAGCATCAATCCATGTGTAGGGAGGAGATAAATCCAACTTGTAAAAAGAAAATACCCAAAAATGAGTAAATGCTCACATGAGGTGAAGAGTTGAAAATGTACAAGGTTTATTAGTAAAAAATTATGAGCAATATTAAAAGTATGACATATGTAAGGAAGAGGAGTTCTTTAAAGGAGGTGCATATTTCACATAAGATGAAGAGTTGAAAATGTACAAGGTTTATTAGTAAAAAATTATGAGCAATATTAAAAGTATGACATATGTAAGGAAGAGGAGTTCTTTAAAGGAGGTGCATATTTCACATAAGATGAAGAGTTGAAAATGTACAAGGTTTATTAGTAAAAAATTATGAGCAATATTAAAAGTATGACATATGTAAGGAAGAGGAGTTCTTTAAAGGAGGTGCATAAGGAAGGAGGTGCATATTTCACATAAGATGAAGAGTTGAAAATGTACAAGGTTTATTAGTAAAAAATTATGAGCAATATTAAAAGTATGACATATGTAAGGAAGGGGAGTTCTTTAAAGGAGGTGCATATTTCACATAAGATGAATAGTTGAAAATGTACAAGGTTTATTAGTAAAAAACTATGAGCAATATTAAAATTATGACATATGTAAGGAAGGAGAGTTCTTTAAAGAAGGTGCATATTTCACATGCTTGAATGAGTTTTAAACTCATAAAAATTGAGATATTTCATCTCTCCTCTCTCCTCATTCAAGTCTAGTTCCAAAAAGTTAGCTTAACTGACCTAAAAATGGTCAAATACTGACCAAACTGATTTAGAAAATTCTAGAATCAGTTTGTTTGGTTAGGAGCTCAATTTTTCCTATAAATAGAAGCCTCACCCTTGTTGAAAAATATATAGTGTTTATGCATCGTTACTCTACTCCACCTAAGCCAGAAACTGTGAATTCATTTAATAATTCACTAGTTTTTGGAGCTTCCCTCTTTCTTCAATCCCCATTAGTGGCTCCATCAACATACTTAACCAATTGATTGGTTGGGGGCCTCTACCGTGAACAAAGAATCAAGCAATTTGTAAGGTAATTAGTGAATATTGCTCTTTTCTATAATTTCTCAATGTTTCTCTCTTCTCAACCCCTCTCAAGCTTGAGAAGCTTAATTGGTATGGTTTTTTAAATGCTATTGAAGTTAATTGGTGAATAGTAGTGAAGAGTTACATAATTTAATAAATGCTATTGAAGTTAATTCCCATTTATGTTTAAATTCTAATGGTTTTTATGTAATTTCTCTCTCTCACTCAAGAAATGGTCATACTCATGACCCATTCTCAATCCAAAAGAAGCTTTTCATAAAGCTTTTCCTTAATCCAAGATTAAGCTATGCTTGAGGCCAAATTAATGGTTTTTTTTTCTATGCTTTTAGTTTATGCATATTGATGATTCAATCCGTTATGGATTAATGATCCAATTAGAGATCATTTTAATTATTTCCTTAATGATAAGCTTTATCCCTTAGAAAAATTGAGATTTATCAGTCATAGTAGCGGAGCTATGGCAAACTTTTTATAAAAAATTATGCATAAAATAATTTCATTCAAAGCATAAAAAGAGGACTTCCTACCATATTCTAGGAATTATCATCCTAGACTAATTGAAAGAATTTCATTATAATCATGGAGAAATTAAATTTTTATATTATGCATAAAGAATAAGTTTTTATATCAAAAGTGTTACTTTTATCATTTTTATTTACATGCATAGAAGTATGCATAATGGATAAATTTTTATATCAAAAGTGCTACTTTTATCATTTTTATTTACATGCATAGAAGTATGCATAATGGATAAATTTTTATATCAAAAGTGTTACTTTTATCATTTTTATTTACATGCATAGAAGTATGCATAATGGATAAATTTTTATATCAAAAGTGTTACTTTTATCATTTTTATTTTCATGCATAGAAGTATGCATAATGGATAAATTTTTATATCAAAAGTGTTACTTTTAGCATAATTGAATTTCATGCATAGAGGTATGCATAAGAGATGAATATTTTATTATAAAAGTGTTACTTTTACAATAATTGAAATTCATGCATAGAGGTATGCATAATAGATGAATATTTTATTATAAAAGTGTTACTTTTACAATAATTAAAATTCATGCATAGAGGTATGCGTAAAAGATATTCTTTTATACTAAAAGTGTGATTTTCATCATAAATGGATTTTATGCATAACTTAGATGCATAAGAGAAATTCTTTTATTCTAAAAGTGTAATTCCTACCAAATTGAATTTATGCATAAGAAGATACATAAAAGATTGATTTTTACTTCGAAAGTATTAATCTCCTTAAATAGAATTTATGCATAAATAAATGTGTAAAGAAATCTTATATCAAATATAAGAATTCTCTTGTATTCTATAAATAGATATGAGATGTGATAGGATGTGATAAGAGGTGTATAAGATGTGACAAGAGGTGATAAGATGTGTATGGGATGAGATAAGAAGTGTATGAGATGAGATAAGATGTATATGGGTTGTGATAGGGTGAGAATGGATGTGATATAAAAGATTAGATATGAAGGCATATGGGGTTATATGAATGGGAATGTGAAAATGGATGTATGTATGTGGATGTGTGGATGTGGAGATGGTAGTGTGGATGTATGCATGTGAAAATGGATGTATGCATGAAGATGTATATGCATAGATGTGAATGTGGATGTAGACGTGGTTGTATAGAAGTGAATGTGGAATGTGGATATGGATGTATGTATGTATGTGGATGTATAGATGTGAATGGGAATATAGATGTGGATATAGATGTGAATGTGAATGTAGATGTGGATGTATGTGAATGTGGATGTAGATGTGGTTGTATAGATGTGAACGTGGAACGTGGATGTGGATGTATGTATGTATGTGGATGTAGATGTGGATGTATAGATGTGAATGGGAATGTGGATGTGGATATATGTGAATGTGGATCTAGATGTGGATGTATAGATGTGAATGTGGAATGTGGATGTGGATGTATGTATGTATATGGATGTAGATGTGGATGTATAGATGTGAATGTGGAATGTGGATGTATGTATGTATGTGGATGTAGATGTGGATGTATAGATGTGAATGGGAATGTGGATGTGGATGTATGTATGTATGTGGATATGGATGTATGAATGAGGACGTGATAGTGGATGTATGCATGAGGATGTGGATGTATGAATGAGGACGTGATAGTGGATGTATGCATGTGGATGTAGATGTGGATGTATAGAGGTGAATGGGAATGTGGATGTGGATGTATGTATGTATGTGGATATGGATGTATGAATGAGGACGTGATAGTGGATGTATGCATGAGGATGTGGATGTATGAATGAGGACGTGATAGTGGATGTATGCATGTGGATGTAGATGTGGATGTATAGAGGTGAATGGGAATGTGGATGTGGATGTATGTATGTATGTGGATATGGATGTATGAATGAGGACGTGATAGTGGATGTATGCATGTGGATGTGGATGTATGAATGAGGACGTGATAGTGGATGTATGCATGTGGATGTGGATGTATGGATGTGGATATGGATGTGTATGTATGAATGTGGATATGGGATGTGGATGTATAAATGAGGATGTGAAAATGGAGGTAAGCATGTAGATGTGGATGTATGGATGTGAGTGTGGATGTGGATGTGGATGTATGGATGTGAATATATGATATGTGATGTGAAGGAATATGAAGTGAAGAGATGGAAAATGATGTGATTGGATGAGTACACATATAAATGGAATGAGGAATAAGTAATGTGGATTATATGAGGGATAATGTGGAAAAATTAGAGTTAATATAGAAATTGTATTTGTAAACTGTTTGTAAATGCTGTTTGTAAATGGCTGTTTTATGTCAAGAATGCTGGGAAAGCATTTTGACCGTCTTGTGATTAAGGTCGTGGAGACCTAACTGATAAAGTTGCAACTGCTGACGGAGAGTCAATGGAGGACGTCTCGCGTAGCAAGGTCGGCCGAGGTCTTGACCAGCCTCGGTTCGATTAAAATGGTGAGCTTCCGGTACGGTGGATGAGGGACCAAGGAAGCGGCCTATGAGTGAAGCGCTAGGTCACCTGCGAAGGATCCTAGAGGGTGCAGACCATACGGTGCTCGGGCTCTGGGTCGCCTAGGATACCCACGCGTGCGTCGAGGAAGATATTGGAACAAGGAGTAAGAGTTGTTTTGTGAAACCGGGCATGGATCTGGTTGATTGACCTTGCTGGTCTTCAATGGATGAGTCCATGGCTCTTTATATGGATCTGTTGGTTGATCTTGCTGATCTTCAACGAGAGTCCATCTTGATTTTTATAAGTGATTATATTGCCGAGTATTATGGGGTAGGAACTATTGAAAAGACCCCTGTGTGGACAGGTGGTGAGCGTTCTAGTTGCCAATGATGCCATAGATACTCTGATGAAGGAATGATGGAAAATTATGAATCAACCGGATAAATTGGAAGATTGTGATCAGTGGTACTATGGTTTCATTAAAGAATTGTTTTAAAGTTAGCTGATGCTAAGAAAAAGGCAATTTTCATATTGGGTGTGTAAGTGGTGTGGCTAGTTTTATGTTTGCATGAAATTCCGGCTAGGGGGCCTTGGAACTCTTTTCCTTGGTACCCGGGACAAAACCTAACCAAATTCCAAATTGGATCCCATCACTACAGTGGTTGGGCGGTTGGCTAACCCATGGGATCGGATGGGGTTAGGCTGGACTGATGGATCCGTAAATCGAGACTCAAACTTTTGTTTTTACGATAGATAAAATAAATCCCGGACAGTAACTGTTCTATGGATAGGAATCAACGGCTGTGCCTCTTGAATGGGGAAAAAAGCGTTGATCCCAATGATCCAAGTGCAAGTTTCTTCCTTAATCTGACCATGTATCTTATAGATGCAATTGGATCAGCTCGAACAGAAATATTCTTGACTACGTTAGAGTAAAAAGTTATCCAGGTGGAATCGCCCGTGCTTTCCGGTAAAGGAAGTTTTTCCGGGTTCGGTTTTGGAACAACCGACGGATTAGTCTCTTATCTGGATATCCGTGGGTGAGGCCCCGAATGTGGGACCCCTGTCCCGTGCGAGAAGTGCTACTTCCGCTGCTAGTACCCCGAATCCGTTGATCGGTGGGAAACAGGGATCTCTCAGTTGGTATCAGAGCGAATTGGTTAATAAAGATCAACTGAGAAGACAAATATGTCAAAAATTTATGTAGAAACACAAAAAGGTTGTAATTGTGTGGTATAATTCATACAATTTGATATTCAAACTGAAATTCGTAATTTGGTAATTGGGTCTTCAGATAGAAGTACCGCAATTATATAGAATCCCTGACTTGCTTGAGGCCTAGACATGATGGTATTTACCTTATAATTCCAAGAGCCACGACTACCCGTATATACCGAGAGTATACTGCAGCTCTTTACTGACAGTATATACGAGTAAATCTAAGACTTGAAATTATAAGCGTTAATGCTATCCAGATGATGAATTCGAATGTGGTTGATATGATTTTTAATTCTGTTTGAGAATTGATGAATTGAATTGGATTCTGATTGAAAATTCTGATTGAAAAATGATGATTTCTGAAATTAGTTAAAATATAAAAATCTGAACAAAACCACAATGAGAATGAATGGGACGAGTCCCAGTGATGATATTCATAACTGGAATGATGATAATGAATTCAGCAAATCACTATGAGATTAGTGGGTTGTACTGTCAAATTGTTACTGTTAACACTTGATCAGTAGATCATGTTAAGGGATGACAAATTGAGAACTTGCTTGACTGAAATTCCCATGGAGGAATGTTCAGAAGGAAATTTTTCGGTCTAATGGATCATTATCATGTTAAAGATATGAATGATATGATCTGAATATTAATGATGAGTTCTATATAAGGGATATTTATCCCAGTGTTCTGTTGGGTTGACCAGAATATAAGGAACCCCAGAATAAAATTGGATCTTAAGAAAAAGAGCTGTCCTCTACCTTGCGAGATGAGGACATCTCGCACTTTTTAAGTGGGGTAGAATGTAAGATTCCTCCCCAACCTTCGAGGTATACAGGAGTAAGAATCTCCCTTTCTGATCTTATAATTATTCCCTCTCTAAAATAAAAGAAAGTTTCTGTTTAAAAAAGGAAGACCCTTTTCCTAGAATACTTCTCAGGAGTCACGCCTATTTTAAGGATTCAGAACAATGAGTTCAGAAGTGAAAATCGGTGTTTTGGATACCAAGGTTTTGGTTTTCATTCGAGTACGGCCCAAAAGAAGTTCTTTATCTATTGGGGAGTTTAAGAAGTTATCCCCCAGATATTGTGAGCCTTATATCTGAATTCAATGAAAGTAGGTGACTTAGCCTACAAGCTTCTTTTATCTCTTCATCTCAAAATTCTTGATGCCTTCTATAGAAAAATGTGTCAAACCCAAATCATGGAAAGACGGTAAAACTTCAGTGGCAAGTTACCGTTGGCTTCTAAGTTACGCTAGCTCCTTCCTTTATATAAGTCGTAACTTTTACTTGTCGCTCACAGTAATCTTACTTCCATCGATCTCCTTTCTTTCTTAATCTCCTTCATGGCTTGGCAACAAGAACTAGTTTTATCCATAATGATTCCTCACCTTCAAGACGCAAGTGAATCTGTGAAGAAGGATTTTATAGAGCAGTATGAGCGCTCACTTTTCCCTCACTTGGGAACTTCTGTAGCGCAAACCAAATGGCGGACCTATCAAAACATAACTAGGGTAACACCCTGGGGTTAGCAGCACTTTCGTAACAATGTCCGCTTGGCCATGGTTATTGAAGCTTTGGGTTTGGGTCCCCGATACTACTGCGTCATGAGATCAAGGCATCCTGGGTTTTCTGAGCGGGTCTTCTTACTGGCGTGTTTTCTTCCTCATGAGAAGATATGCCTTTACCCCGTTTTTGGCTTGCCTCTCAGAGGTCCTTTTGTTAGAACACCTCATACCACTGAGATAGGCGCAGCAATAACCCACAGAATCATTCCCATAGATGAGTTACCTTATACTTGTGCAGCTTGTGAGGACTGCTTTTGTGATCATATGATGGACGGGCTTATGGAAGTGTAAAGAGTTCCTCTATCTTTACTGTATAAGTTCCGAGAATGAATAAAGTTTAAATCTTGTTCGTATTTTGAATCTTGCTCTCTTTAAGACTTATCTTGGTGGTTAATCTTGATTAATTTTTTTTTTCCAAGTCTCATATTCGTGAATCTTGCGAAATTATCACAAGTTGCGAGATGAGGACATCTCGCGTTTTTTAAGTGGGGTAGAATGTAAGATTCCTCCCCCAACCCCTTTTTGATGTCTAGTATCTTCCCCTGTAATCAATCCCTCTTCAGAAATATAAAGACCTTGTTTCTATCTGTTTTAGCCTAGAGAGAGAAAAATTATTCTAGAGAGAGAATATTCAGATTTTGAATATTTTTGGATAGAAAAATATCTCTTATAATTCAGATGAGTTCCCCTGAAACAGAAATTCAAAAAGAATTTTCCAATGTGCAATTGGAATTAATTGGAAATAGGTATAAAGAACCTTAGTCTAAGGGTCTAGATTTTCAGAAATCTTTAGACTATGGTCCAATTAAGGTTCCTATGGACCAATAGCATCAATCCATGTGTAGGGAGGAGATAAATCCAACTTGTAAAAAGAAAATACCCAAAAATGAGTAAATGCTCACATGAGGTGAAGAGTTGAAAATGTACAAGGTTTATTAGTAAAAAATTATGAGCAATATTAAAAGTATGACATATGTAAGGAAGAGGAGTTCTTTAAAGGAGGTGCATATTTCACATAAGATGAAGAGTTGAAAATGTACAAGGTTTATTAGTAAAAAATTATGAGCAATATTAAAAGTATGACATATGTAAGGAAGAGGAGTTCTTTAAAGGAGGTGCATATTTCACATAAGATGAAGAGTTGAAAATGTACAAGGTTTATTAGTAAAAAATTATGAGCAATATTAAAAGTATGACATATGTAAGGAAGAGGAGTTCTTTAAAGGAGGTGCATAAGGAAGGAGGTGCATATTTCACATAAGATGAAGAGTTGAAAATGTACAAGGTTTATTAGTAAAAAATTATGAGCAATATTAAAAGTATGACATATGTAAGGAAGGGGAGTTCTTTAAAGGAGGTGCATATTTCACATAAGATGAATAGTTGAAAATGTACAAGGTTTATTAGTAAAAAACTATGAGCAATATTAAAATTATGACATATGTAAGGAAGGAGAGTTCTTTAAAGAAGGTGCATATTTCACATGCTTGAATGAGTTTTAAACTCATAAAAATTGAGATATTTCATCTCTCCTCTCTCCTCATTCAAGTCTAGTTCCAAAAAGTTAGCTTAACTGACCTAAAAATGGTCAAATACTGACCAAACTGATTTAGAAAATTCTAGAATCAGTTTGTTTGGTTAGGAGCTCAATTTTTCCTATAAATAGAAGCCTCACCCTTGTTGAAAAATATATAGTGTTTATGCATCGTTACTCTACTCCACCTAAGCCAGAAACTGTGAATTCATTTAATAATTCACTAGTTTTTGGAGCTTCCCTCTTTCTTCAATCCCCATTAGTGGCTCCATCAACATACTTAACCAATTGATTGGTTGGGGGCCTCTACCGTGAACAAAGAATCAAGCAATTTGTAAGGTAATTAGTGAATATTGCTCTTTTCTATAATTTCTCAATGTTTCTCTCTTCTCAACCCCTCTCAAGCTTGAGAAGCTTAATTGGTATGGTTTTTTAAATGCTATTGAAGTTAATTGGTGAATAGTAGTGAAGAGTTACATAATTTAATAAATGCTATTGAAGTTAATTCCCATTTATGTTTAAATTCTAATGGTTTTTATGTAATTTCTCTCTCTCACTCAAGAAATGGTCATACTCATGACCCATTCTCAATCCAAAAGAAGCTTTTCATAAAGCTTTTCCTTAATCCAAGATTAAGCTATGCTTGAGGCCAAATTAATGGTTTTTTTTTCTATGCTTTTAGTTTATGCATATTGATGATTCAATCCGTTATGGATTAATGATCCAATTAGAGATCATTTTAATTATTTCCTTAATGATAAGCTTTATCCCTTAGAAAAATTGAGATTTATCAGTCATAGTAGCGGAGCTATGGCAAACTTTTTATAAAAAATTATGCATAAAATAATTTCATTCAAAGCATAAAAAGAGGACTTCCTACCATATTCTAGGAATTATCATCCTAGACTAATTGAAAGAATTTCATTATAATCATGGAGAAATTAAATTTTTATATTATGCATAAAGAATAAGTTTTTATATCAAAAGTGTTACTTTTATCATTTTTATTTACATGCATAGAAGTATGCATAATGGATAAATTTTTATATCAAAAGTGCTACTTTTATCATTTTTATTTACATGCATAGAAGTATGCATAATGGATAAATTTTTATATCAAAAGTGTTACTTTTATCATTTTTATTTACATGCATAGAAGTATGCATAATGGATAAATTTTTATATCAAAAGTGTTACTTTTATCATTTTTATTTTCATGCATAGAAGTATGCATAATGGATAAATTTTTATATCAAAAGTGTTACTTTTAGCATAATTGAATTTCATGCATAGAGGTATGCATAAGAGATGAATATTTTATTATAAAAGTGTTACTTTTACAATAATTGAAATTCATGCATAGAGGTATGCATAATAGATGAATATTTTATTATAAAAGTGTTACTTTTACAATAATTAAAATTCATGCATAGAGGTATGCGTAAAAGATATTCTTTTATACTAAAAGTGTGATTTTCATCATAAATGGATTTTATGCATAACTTAGATGCATAAGAGAAATTCTTTTATTCTAAAAGTGTAATTCCTACCAAATTGAATTTATGCATAAGAAGATACATAAAAGATTGATTTTTACTTCGAAAGTATTAATCTCCTTAAATAGAATTTATGCATAAATAAATGTGTAAAGAAATCTTATATCAAATATAAGAATTCTCTTGTATTCTATAAATAGATATGAGATGTGATAGGATGTGATAAGAGGTGTATAAGATGTGACAAGAGGTGATAAGATGTGTATGGGATGAGATAAGAAGTGTATGAGATGAGATAAGATGTATATGGGTTGTGATAGGGTGAGAATGGATGTGATATAAAAGATTAGATATGAAGGCATATGGGGTTATATGAATGGGAATGTGAAAATGGATGTATGTATGTGGATGTGTGGATGTGGAGATGGTAGTGTGGATGTATGCATGTGAAAATGGATGTATGCATGAAGATGTATATGCATAGATGTGAATGTGGATGTAGACGTGGTTGTATAGAAGTGAATGTGGAATGTGGATATGGATGTATGTATGTATGTGGATGTAGATGTGGATGTATAGATGTGAATGGGAATATAGATGTGGATATAGATGTGAATGTGAATGTAGATGTGGATGTATGTGAATGTGGATGTAGATGTGGTTGTATAGATGTGAACGTGGAACGTGGATGTGGATGTATGTATGTATGTGGATGTAGATGTGTATGTATAGATGTGAATGGGAATGTGGATGTGGATATATGTGAATGTGGATGTAGATGTGGATGTATAGATGTGAATGTGGAATGTGGATGTGGATGTATGTATGTATATGGATGTAGATGTGGATGTATAGATGTGAATGTGGAATGTGGATGTGGATGTATGTATGTATGTGGATGTATAGATGTGAATGGGAATGTGGATGTGGATGTATGTATGTATGTGGATATGGATGTATGAATGAGGACGTGATAGTGGATGTATGCATGAGGATGTGGATGTATGAATGAGGATGTGATAGTGGATGTATGCATGTGGATGTAGATGTGGATGTATAGAGGTGAATGGGAATGTGGATGTGGATGTATGTATGTATGTGGATATGGATGTATGAATGAGGACGTGATAGTGGATGTATGCATGAGGATGTGGATGTATGAATGAGGACGTGATAGTGGATGTATGCATGTGGATGTAGATGTGGATGTATAGAGGTGAATGGGAATGTGGATGTGGATGTATGTATGTATGTGGATATGGATGTATGAATGAGGACGTGATAGTGGATGTATGCATGTGGATGTGGATGTATGAATGAGGACGTGATAGTGGATGTATGCATGTGGATGTGGATGTATGGATGTGGATATGGATGTGTATGTATGAATGTGGATATGGGATGTGGATGTATAAATGAGGATGTGAAAATGGAGGTAAGCATGTAGATGTGGATGTATGGATGTGAATGTGGATGTGGATGTGGATGTATGGATGTGAATATATGATATGTGATGTGAAGGAATATGAAGTGAAGAGATGGAAAATGATGTGATTGGATGAGTACACATATAAATGGAATGAGGAATAAGTAATGTGGATTATATGAGGGATAATGTGAAAAAATTAGAGTTAATATAGAAATTGTATTTGTAAACTGTTTGTAAATGCTGTTTGTAAATGGCTGTTTTATGTCAAGAATGCTGGGAAAGCATTTTGACCGTCTTGTGATTAAGGTCGTGGAGACCTAACTGATAAAGTTGCAACTGCTGACGGAGAGTCAATGGAGACGTCTCGCGTAGCAAGGTCGGCCGAGGTCTTGACCAGCCTCGGTTCGATTAAAATGGTGAGCTTCCGGTACGATGGATGAGGGACCAAGGAAGCGGCCTATGAGTGAAGCGCTAGGTCACCTGCGAAGGATCCTAGAGGGTGCTGACCATACGGTGCTCGGGCTCTGGGTCGCCTAGGATACCCACGCGTGCGTCGAGGAAGATATTGGAACAAGGAGTAAGAGTTGTTTTGTGAAACCGGGCATGGATCTGGTTGATTGACCTTGCTGGTCTTCAATGGATGAGTCCATGGCTCTTTATATGGATCTGTTGGTTGATCTTGCTGATCTTCAACGAGAGTCCATCTTGATTTTTATAAGTGATTATATTGCCGAGTATTATGGGCTAGGAACTATTGAAAAGGCCCCTGTGTGGACAGGTGGTGAGCGTTCTAGTTGCCAATGATGCCATAGATACTCTGATGAAGGAATGATGGAAAATTATGAATCAACCGGATAAATTGGAAGATTGTGATCAGTGGTACTATGGTTTCATTAAAGAATTGTTTTAAAGTTAGCTGATGCTAAGAAAAAGGCAATTTTCATATTGGGTGTGTAAGTGGTGTGGCTAGTTTTATGTTTGCATGAAATTCCGGCTAGGGGGCCTTGGAACTCTTTTCCTTGGTACCCGGGACAAAACCTAACCAAATTCCAAATTGGATCCCATCACTACAGTGGTTGGGCGGTTGGCTAACCCATGGGATCGGATGGGGTTAGGCTGGACTGATGGATCCGTAAATCGAGACTCAAACTTTTGTTTTTACGATAGATAAAATAAATCCCGGACAGTAACTGTTCTATGGATAGGAATCAACGGCTGTGCCTCTTGAATGGGGAAAAAAGCGTTGATCCCAATGATCCAAGTGCAAGTTTCTTCCTTAATCTGACCATGTATCTTATAGATGCAATTGGATCAGCTCGAACAGAAATATTCTTGACTACGTTAGAGTAAAAAGTTATCCAGGTGGAATCGCCCGTGCTTTCCGGTAAAGGAAGTTTTTTCGGGTTCGGTTTTGGAACAACCGACGGATTAGTCTCTTATCTGGATATCCGTGGGTGAGGCCCCGAATGTGGGACCCCTGTCCCGCGCGAGAAGTGCTACTTCCGCTGCTAGTACCCCGAATCCGTTGATCGATGGGAAACAGGGATCTCTCAGAGAGGAAGTGGGTCCTGATCGTCAAAATTTTCCTCGATCAATTGTCACCATTTTCCATTATGTTTTATTTTCTAGTGCTGTCTTCAATGAAATAAAAAGTTTGCTTTTAGGTCATTGTTTTTGGATTTTTTTTGTTTTCCAACCTCCTTGTTTTTCTAGTGGCTCTTCTCCCTTTAATTCCCATATTCCCACATACTTTCTCTTTTGTCTGCACCCACCCTCATCTCTAAAGGGCACCATGCCTTTAAGAGGGGGCTCAAGTGGGATCAAGGGTGGAGGTGGGCAAGAAGGCAGATCAAAAAGATCTGGCCATCGAAAAACGTAAACTAGGGCAAAAAGGTAAACTAGGGAAAAAAAGTAAACTAGGGACAGTCGGCAGGTAGGAAAAGGATGTGGATCGTGGATTCAGGAGGTCATGTGGTAATCATTTGGGTTGGGTGGGTAAATTTTTGAATCTTAATCATTTTTTCAACACATTGTTGCAAAGAAATCTATTGGTTGCATGTAGTGGATCAATTAATGAGGTTTGAGCACCTTCCCAAGGTAAACTGGGAAAGAAAAGTAAACTAGACCTGCAAGAAATATGCTTGCTTCCACCTTCTCATATGTTTGCTTCCACCTTCTCTTTTACTCAAAGAAGCTTGCTTTCATATCCCATTGACTCTTCTCATTGAGTATTTTTATATTTTTGTGATTTAAAAATGCTCCAACTTCTCTTTGACTAAAGTATTAGGAGAAATATGGACTCTCCATTTTCCCCCTTAAGGAGTGAATAAAAAAAGATTGGCCTGACTAACGAGAGAGCTAGGATTCTAGATCCATGTTACTGGGATATTTTTGCCATATCTTTGCCCAAATCTCTTAAGATAATAAAATAATAGAGCCCATATCTTTAAAAAATAGATTTCATGTCAGATTTCGTATCTTTCATGTCAAATGTACCTGGTGGTCAGCACATGGAAGTTTGAAAATCGAATTTCATTTTTTTCCATTTTTTATGCTTTACTTTCCCTCCTTTTGCATTTCACTACCTTTTCATTTTCCCTCTTTTTTGGCACAATTCAATTTCGCCATATCTTCTGCAACTCTGGTTCTTTCTTCACAAAAATTTACAGGCATGTTGTTCTCGACCATAGCTCTCTCCTTCTAAAATTTCATCTCATTTACAGGTATGTTGTTCTCGACCATAGCTCTCTCCTTCTAAAATTTCATCTCATTTACAGGCATGTTGTTCTCGACCATAGCTCTCTCCTTCTAAAATTTCATCTCATTTGGACAAAACGCTTGGGAGTTATGCCCATTTTCTCACATGAACTTTCTCTTCTCTGCACCACAGATAGCTATCTTGATGTGAAGTGCCATCAAATTGTTGTGAGTAATTATCACATGTTTAGGGTTTGTCTATGTTTTGTCTTGATGTGAGTAATGATCATAGGTTTAGGATTTGTTTATGTTTTGTCTTGGTGTGCTGCTGTTTATTTTCTTAGGAGAGCAAGGTTGTGAGCAACAAGGTTGTGTAAATCAAAGCAGTAAGTTGTTGTTTTAATCTTTATTTGTTGCTTTCAATCTTCTTTGCACAGTGAAGTGGCATAAAATACTGCAATTATGATCATAGGTTTAGGATTTGTTTATGTTTTCTCTTGATGTGTTGTTGTTTATTTTCATAGAGAAACAAGGTTGTGAGCAGTAAGTTGTTTATTTCTTGTTGTTTTAATCTTTATTTGTTGATTACAATCTTCTCTGCACAGTAATGATTTCAAGTGGCATAAAATACAACAGTAATGATCATAGGTTTAGGGTTTGTGTATGTTTTGTCTTGATGTGGGTAATAATCATAGGTTTAGGGTTTGTTAATGTTTTATCTTGATGTGTTTATTTTTATTTTCATAGGAGCAACAAGGTTGTGTAAATCAAAGCAGTAAGTTACTATTTATTTCTTGTTGTTTAATCTATATTTGTTTCTTACAATGTAACATATATTTATTAATCATACAGTCTAGCTTTATTAATTTAGATGTCTTCAAGGAGGAGGAATATCATTAATATTCACACAGTGGAGGTGTTTAACAAGAGAGATGATGAAGGTAACTGGATCCCTAATCAGTACAGTAAATTAAATTGGATTTTAATGTGACCAAGTACTTGTGGCAATTTCAAGGTCAAGCTCAAAGATGTCACAGACCCCAACAAGTAATGGAAAGGTAGAATCATAGAGTTCAGGAGACGCACAAATGGTATGAGAACAATTACAGAGACTTTCATTCAACATGTTTATAATGTAGACGGTGTGTCTCTAGCACTCTTATGGATAGCCACTAACTCAGAGTCTATCTCTACGATGAGGTCCACAATAGATGAGCGGCCGTCCTCACATGACTCCATGCTAGACCCTAAGCCTAACACAAATGGGCATGTCAATGCGAAAGGTCAAATGCTTAATGCTAAGAAAATTCTAAGGTAGCACTAATGAAGCTATAAAAAGACACTAATAATGGATTTAAAGCCCACTAATTACACTTCAATCCAAGAGAGCAAGGGCAAATAAAATGATAAGAGAGAATCAGGGGAAAAAAAACTTTGTGGTTTTTTAATCTCGATTGAGGTTCAAGGGTGTGCAAGATTAACAATGTAGGATCCCACTACTCCCTCCACACACCGGATTCCCGGTTAGCTGGCAAGCGGAAGCAGCTCCCTAATGTGCGGGGCAGGGTTTCCCACTTGGGGCCTTGCCTTTGAATGTCTGGGCACGAGATTAAGCTAGTGGTCATTCCGAAAACCGAAACCGGGAAAATTTTCCATGCCTGAAAAACGGGGATGATTCCACCATTTTGAATTTCTTAACAAATTTTTCTAACGAGGTCAAGATACTGAACTAAACTTCATCTGAATAAACCAGATAGAAGGGAAACTATTATAGACTTAACTTAAAGGGATCAACGCTTTTTTCCTAATTGAATCAGGCACAGCCGTTGATCTATTCATTAGAGAAGTCTTTAGGCTTTTTTTTAAGTACTCGAGTTCTAATCGTGTTCCTATTAATCAATTTTATTATTAAAACTCTACTGATTCCAGCCCAACCCCATCCGGCCCATGGGTTAGCCACCGTCCAACCGAGGTCCAACCACTGGAATTGGTAGAACCAGACAAGTACTCACCCACCCATAATTGAATGCCTTTCTTAACTTTTGCTTTAGAATACAGATACGCACACACTCCTCTTTTGCTTTAGAATACAGATACTCCTCTTTAAACTTTAACTTTTAAAACAATCCATTGACAAACAATTATTGGTTATAGATTTCATAACTCAAAATTTCCATTCAATTCTCCGTTGAGACCAGCAGGTCAGCAACGAGATCCAGTAACAGATTACAATAATTTTCTCGTCATCATACATATATATATCTTCCACAACATACACATGGGTCTCCTAAGCACCACGGGCCCGTGCATCGCCTGGTCAGAACCCTCCAGGATCCTCCTTAGGTGTCCTCGCACTTCACTCAGGGACCGCTTCGTCGGCCCTCGCCCACATACACCGAAAGCACTCCATTTTTCATCATACCTAGGCTGGCTAAGACTTGTGCAGGTTTTTGCCGCGTGAGCTGTCCACAACACTACGGAGGGAGTCAAAAGGCAAATAGTCTGAAGGAAGTCTTCCAATGGTTTTACCGAGGCATACTACAGAGGCTACATGCTAAAAGAAAAGTTGCTAGCTCCAAAGTCAAGCTTGCTTTTATTCTAGCCCAAAAGCAAAGACGAAGACAAACTTTGGACAATTCAATGGCAGCAGAGAGACATAGACAATGGAGGGATTCGAAGATATTTAGAAACCATAAATGGACAAGTAAACATGAATAGCAGTTTGTAACTTATTGGTGTTATGTCCACATGTTTTCAAACTCAATCAATAGATTTTTATTTTGTGGAACAAGTGACTCTTGGTGTTATGCCTATATGTTTTGAGACTCCATCAAAAGTATTTCTTTTGTGAAACATGTGATCTATATTAAACAAGCATCAATACATCCATGAGCTACACACAAAAAATTCAATCAATACTACTTAATTATGCTAGACACACTATTGATCCTTACCAATAAGGTACTGATGAGTGTCAAACGCTTTTAGAAGCTACTAATGTGTACTGAGTGTCAAACGCTTTTAGAAGCTACTGAGTGTGGGAAGAGTATTGAAGTGTCGTACGGTGATGGGACAAATGCAAAAGGGAAAGGTAGAGGATCAAAGACTTTGTACAAATCAGTTCAACTTCAACATAATGTTTGTGCTGACTAAATCCTATTACTCCCAGGGCCTACCAATCGGAACTCTCTTTTTGATCTTGATTGGACTCTTTTTCCTGGAGAGTGATATCTAATTCTTGCTCTGCCATTTCTGTTGCCACAGGAACATCCTCTTTTTCCTCTGCTTCAAATGTGTCTTGTTCTTCAGCCTCCTGCCCTTGCTCTTCTAGAGAGTACTGACTAAAGACAATGTACATAAGGAATGCCATGGTTTCCTCAAGCACTCTACACTTTCTGGTGTGCAAGCTACAGTTGAATTTATATTTCTCAGGAAAGCTGTCAAATCTTCTATTCACATGGTACCTCAGCCTGTCAATGGAGACAATATGATTTATATGCACAAAAACCTTTTCACCTTCCACAATTCTTCCTGCCTCTGGCAGTTGTTTAAAGGTATCCCAATGATCTGAAAGAAAATCTCTGTGATGCTCCAATACAGAGCTCATAGTGAACTCCCTGTTTGAAAATACTGTGGTATATGTGGAAGTTCCTCTGAGCCTTGCATTTGTGAAGAAAGTCAAATAGGAGCAAATCTGAAGATTTGTGCTCTTCTGATTCCTTTTGTTTTGAGAGGGAAGACTCAGCTTTCTGCTCCAGTCTCTTCCTTTTGCCTGAACCAAAATTTATATATCATGAATTCTATATGCTGACATATGTAATCAGGGAATGTATAGGATATCACCAAACAGCAAAACAATGAGGAAGAAGTGAAAACCAAAAGGGACACAGGAATTTGCAAGAAAACGCGATGTAGGGCCATTTGGAAAATGTCAAGTACTCTCCTCGCATTTTGTTGTGCAAATTTTCCATTTCTATTGCTATCCATCTCCAATCAAATGCTAGGATCACCTCAAAGATTCCTGGACAGTAGATGATACTAGGAAGAATTCCCCAGGGCCAAAGAAAGCAAAACAATGAGGAAGAAATGAAAACCAAAAGAAATATAGGAATTTGTAGGAAAACGCGATATAGGGCTATTTGAAAAATTTTAAGCACTCTCCTCGCATTTTGTTGCAAACTTCTAGGTTCTTTTGATATCCATCTCCAATCAAATAGATAGCTTCCAGGTCAGTAAGACTCTCTATATCCTTATCTTCTTGTTTAATAGTATAACACACATACTTTTGGGATGTGATGTAGCTTAGATATTAGGATAAATACCACAAGTAGGAAGACTTTTGTATTGGACTGGTTGAAATGACTGAAGGCATGTTCCAGCAGGCTGCCTCATGAATTTGCACAAAAATGTGAGGAGAAAGCTTTAGGAATTTCAAACAGCCGAAATCGCATTTTGTTGCAAATATAAAACTAGGATGTGGAAATTTGGGATATGGGATGTGGTGGATGGGAATTGCCCAGATATCTGGACATCAAGAATTCTATGGATGGAAGAAATATATATAAAAAAACATTGAAAAGGATATAGAACTCTGACCTTTCTTTTCCTTTTCCATGCTGTTGGAGTTGCACTGGTGAATCTTCTGCTCTCTCCCAAACTTGAGCTACAGCCTAGGTAACCTGGAGATCTGGCAGTGGTAGTAGTCTATAGGCAGGTTGCAGTCTGGATGGAGTGTGTTGGGTAGGAAGGGATCAGAGAGGGAAGGAAAAGGATGATGGGAGGGTGCTGGCAAGGACGAAAGACGGGGAGGGAAGAGTGGTTATGGAACTGATTATGAAATCATGATTGGCACAAGTTCCAAGGCAAAAAGTGTCCCATTCACAGTGCCAAGTTTCAAACTCCAAGAGATTTGGGTCCCATCCACACGTGTGAAAAAATGGCTCTATCATTTAGTAGCTGCCTTTTTTGTATTTTGCACTAATCTTTTCCCTCTTGTTTAATCTCTCCTGTCTTGGCCCTCCCCTCTCAGCTCTCTTGCCTCCCTACCTCCCTACTCTGCACCATCAGCATCCTGACCAGCAGCACAGGTTCATCCCCAGCACAGGGTACTCATCAACAGCATAGCACACCCACAGATAGCTTCCAGGTCAGTAAGACTCTCTATATCCCTATCTTCTTGTTTAATAGTATAACACATACTTTTGGGATGTGATGTAGCTTAGATATTAAAACAAATACCACAAGCAGAAATAATTTTGAATTGGGCTAGTTGAAATGACTGAAGGCATGTTCCAGCAAGTTGTCTCATAAATTTATAGGAAAACGCGAGGAGAAGGGTTTAGGAATTTCAAACAGCTGAAATCGCGTTTTGTTGCAAATTCACTTTTGGGGCCTTTTTTGGCCGTTTCCGGGCCTCCGGATGTCCGATTCC
Source organism: Cibotium barometz (assembly GCF_041138505.1). Taxonomy (NCBI): domain Eukaryota; kingdom Viridiplantae; phylum Streptophyta; class Polypodiopsida; order Cyatheales; family Cibotiaceae; genus Cibotium; species Cibotium barometz. Next base: position 47,237,961 of record NC_141049.1, read on the forward strand.
AGCGTTTCAAGTGCCGTTTTTGGGGTTTTGGGCCGTTCCGGACGCGTTTGCAGTGTCAGAATCACCAAATTCTGCACAAAAAATAAATTTTTTAAAGATTCAAATTGGATCACCTTATTAATGTGACACGCTTCTATGAACATACAGTACTATTTATTTTTCTTATTTTCATCTTCTTTTGTTGAATTTTCAACGTAACGTTGGCCCACTCCTGATTGGTTGAGAGCCTATTTTCTGTCTCTTCTAAAATGCCCCAAAATGAGCTTCCTTTTTTCCTAATGTATTGTATTTAGTTGTAAAGACAGAGAAATCACTGTAGGAATGTACCAACATGTTACTTCAAGTATTTGCAGGAAAACGCGAGAGTGAGCTATTAGGAATTTCAAACTGTCGAAATCGCGTTTTGTTGCAAATTTATAAATGTTGCTTCATCCACCCCCTGTCATTGCCTTTTTGTATCATTCCATATTCTCCATGGCTGTAATCTCTTTCCATTGCTTTGTGTGCAGCTTGTCAGAGTGATGGCTAGAACCAAGTTAACTGTAAGGAGTGCTGGCAAGGGGCCAGGGCTTGCAGCAGCAGCAGTTGGGGCAGGTATCAAGGAATTTAGTGTGCCTCCAAAGGGAAGAGTTGCACATGGTAGGAAGGGGAAGCCAATGAGCCTGCTCCAGCAAAAGGCCAAGAGATTGAAACATGGTGCAGGTGTGCTAAAGGAGATCAGGAAGCAATAGAAAGCTATAGGCTTTGCAATCCCGAAGGTACCTTTTTAGAGACTAGTGAAAGACATATGTGATAGTTGGCACCTTGGTTTCAGGTGGAACAGGACTGCCATTCTTTCCTTACAGGAAATGGCAGAGGATTACTTGGAGAAATATTTTGAAGATGCAATGTATGGCAGGACATCAAGATGAGAGACATATTATTAATTCCACCTACAAGAAAGTTGAAGGTAGATGAGGTTAAGGTTGTTGAAGTAACCCACTCAAAGAACACCAGAGGGAAAGCTACTTATGAGGAGTCACTGAAGCAGCAAATAAAAGAATCCAAATCTGTTATAGATGTGGAGACTGTATAGACGGAGCTGCAGATACAGAGAAGGTTGCAGGAGCTGGGGCCCTAACATAGTTATCCATATTGAGGATGAAACTTCAGTGAATAATTTTGACTTGACAAAACCATGCTTGGCAGCATTGGCTCATAAGAATGAGTATTGCTCAGATACTATCATTCTTGCAATGCTCTAGTAAGTGTCTTTTATTTTACATTTGTTTGCAAAACAATCCTTCTTGTACCTCCTTCACACCCTACCCTAATTATTGTTTGGTCCAATGCAGCATGATGAGAAGCTGGCTTAACCACGCTGTACAACATACAGTTCATATTATTAATCCTTCCATTTCCTCTAGGTTAAGATATGCAAAGGAAACTCCCATGGATATTTTCAATTGGTTCAGACACTGCAATTTTGATGTTATCGATGTTTTGCTACTTCCATACCATAACAGGTATGTGGGTGACTGCTTCTTTTGGGATTCTTCTTTAAGATTGAGAACTCTTGTAGCCTTTGATTTCTTAATGCTTTTTTCCTTACACAGTGACCACTGGAGCTTTGCTTCTATTGATATCCAGCAGAAGCAATGCTTTATATTCAACTCTCTTAAAAACACGCACAGAGAGCTGAAATTGTAAGTGGTGTGTGTGCTATTTTTAACTTTAAACTTTATTATTTTGTTTTAATGCACACTAATTGAATTATATGTATTGCAGTTGTATTAGAAGGTTTCTAGATGCATTGGATCACTGTCCTCCTAATGTCAATCTTTTGGATTCAATAGAGTCAATAAATTTAGAGGTAGAAATTCGTTTCCCCTACTGATGTCTATTTCATGCTATGCCTTTGAACCTATTGAATAATTTTGTTTTGTTCAGATGTTAACAGTTTCTAACATATCTTTCCAACTGTACAGACACCACAACAAGATGATTCAAGTAGCTGCGGGGCTGCTGGAGAGTGCTGATCAGTGCCAAATATATACTTTCAAGCTATTTTGAGATAGGACAGCCAGACCTTGTAAGAAAAAATAATTTTCATTTAGCTTTAAAATAATTGATATTGGTACAAAGTGTTCTAAATCTTCATATGCCATTGCAGATGTGAGAAGATAGCTTCAGCTCGAACTATATATATAGTTTCAGAGCTGATACAATTTGGAAGTTTTTGAAGTATGCCTCTCCCAAACCTATTGTACCAGCTACTGTCGAGTTGGGTGAGAGCTCTAAAGTCTGAGAAGGTGTCATACACCTTGATGACACAGATGATGCTGATGTGGTGCCACAGGAACAAGGACCTAGTGATGATGAGGAGAAGCCACAGGAACAAGGACCTGCTGTGCTGATGTTATTAAGGAGAAGATGGAGCAGCACAGCAAACAGATTCTCCAGGGGTAGTAGAGAAGATAATGGAGCAGCACCAAGAGATTGTACAGGACAGGATGGAGTAGCAGAAAACAGATTCTCCAAAAAAAGATGATACGGAGAGCTTGGACCATGTAGAGCAACCTCTGGATCAGGCTGTAGATAAATAGAAAATGGTTGTCAAGAATATGTTCTACATATACAATTAAACACTTCTGTACAAAATTTTACTTTATTCAATATAATACCTTTGTTTATGGAGTCTGTGTTATCTCAATTTTCAAATTTTCAATGTCTTTGCATTTTATTGAACTCTCTCTTCTTTTGAGCACCTGCAAAAAAGCAATATGAATCAATAGGGTAAAGTAAACTAATAGCAGTGCTTAATGAGACTAGGATAAGCCAGATGATCTTGTTTTCTTAACACACCATGTGTGTTAGCATTGTCCAGCCAACTGATAAAAATGATCAATAAAAAATATACCCGATTGAGCTAGCTCTGTTGCACATTGACCTTGGTATTGTTGTTCTCCTATCGATCCATGCAAAACATCTATAAATCCCAGAATACAATCGATGTTTTGCCATGTCTCATACGATGAAGGATATAAATCTGAAATAAAATAACACAAGAATGTCAATAAGCAAAGAAAGAAAGCTTCATCTTAAAAATCCATAGTACACCTCATAAAGAACAAAACCACAATAGAAAAATATACAATTAGGCCTGTGTTGCGGAAGATCATTTGGATAGTCTCGCAAGACAAGTTCTTTATGCATGTACACATGCTTAATCAAAACTTCTTTCACCGATATCTTCCCTTTGGTGATTTTAAAATCTCGTACTCTTCCCTTCCATGACGCCAAGAAAATGTTTTTTGTCTGGGGTCTCTTTCTTTTGCTAGGTTGCATGAGCACCCATGCTCCTTTCGAAACACTAAACCTTTCCCAAGTTCCTTCCGTTTTGACTGTACTTGAATTCTCTACCGAAGAAATAGAAGAAGCAGGTCGACGGGGTAATGATGTGTGGTATAATTCTGTCTTCATAGCATTATCATCCACAGAGTGTCTTCCACAAGAACGGCCATAGTTTTTATTCACCATGGAGACCTTGTGAATCTGTAACAACAGCAAAGTAATGTGAACAAGATAACAAAGTGAAGTTTCAAGAAAGAGAAAGTGGGCAGACAGACAGTTGACAAGAAACATTTTACTCTAAGCCAAACAGGATCAAGGGAGCAGTTTTGAAAAAGAAGAGGCTGCTGCACAATGAGGCAGTGGTGTAGAATGGTAGACCTTTCGAAGGAAAGGCAGCACAACATTTCAAAGTTCAAAGGAAGGTGGAAGCGGGAAGGCCCTTGTCAGAGAAAATGTCAGACTAGATTCTATCTTCATGTCCAAAGATCTTGTGAGAATAAAAAACCAATCTCCACATTAATGTAGCACGCTTGTACCTACATAAAGTATTATTTCTTTTATCTATTTTCTCTTATTTTTGTGAATTTCCAACGTTACGTTGGCCCTCTGTTAATTGGTTGAGAGCTTATTTTTCCAAACCGTAAAAGGCCCCAAAATGAGCTCCCTTTTTCCCTAATGGAACAAGCCATCATAATATGTCAACATCTTCAAAACCTTGAACTTCAGGATGCACCTCCAAAAAACCCAATTTTGAAATTTGGACACAGCAACCATGGATATCAATCAATAGTTTGATTAAAATAGGACTGAAACACTCCACTTTTCTAGCATATGAAACATCATATCCATCATACTTGATCATATCCATAAAATGCATATTAGCCACATGGAAAGCATAGCTTACATAGAACCAACTCCTCCACATGGAAAGTATAAAGCCCATCATGTGTCACATCTAAATACTTTCCATGAGCATGAAACAAAGCATCAATCTATTTCTTAACATCGATGAAACATACAAAACATTAGTATGAACCACTTCTTGACCTTCATAGTCGAATTTTGACACTTCGGGCTCAATCATCTAACTATTTGGTTTGACTTCTTGCGCTTCTTCTGTTTCAAGTTCTTGACCTTCCAACATCACAAACCAAATATCAAATTTAGATTTTTGATCTTCAAGATCAATGATTTGAGCTGCTAAAATATCCAAGATTGGTTGAACTCTTAGAACATCAAGGACTGGCTGTATATCAGGGATTGGCTGTATATCAAGGACTGCTGGACTTCTTCCTAGAACATCATAAATTGCTGCCGATAGAGATTTGATGCACCCCAAATTGGAGTTGTTGACAAATTTTTTTGGTCCAATAGTAAGAATATTATTGAAGAAAAACACATCTATGGTTAAAACATCACCTTCCAATGCATAATTGTTAGTTTTGGACTATAGAAAATCACTTTTTTGGTCGAAAAAACACCCTCTGATGGGTTGGTTAGACATATGAAAATCAAAAACTATTTTAGGTGGGTATAAACCAACCATAAGACTAACTTTCAGCCATCTCACATCATCCATGTCATTCCATTTGACTCACTTTTGAAGCTCTCAAAAACTGCCACAACTGGTAGGCTGCAATGGAGTCCCCAACTAGATAGGCAACTTGACATAGGTTGAAACACTACCAAATCATCTTCAAAAGAAAATCTAAGTTGATAGCATTGTTGTACATATATTTTTTCTAGAATATCCAATCCCACTTGGAAATACTCCATCTTCAGGTCATTTAGAATGACACCTGAATTAGCCTCTTGTGACATAAATATGGACTGCATAGTGCTTGACTTTCTAGCATGCGGTTTGTAGATACTAAAGGTTGAATTTGATCAGTCACATCATCTTCATCTACAAGATAAAAAAGGAATTTCTCCACTACCTCATGTTCTCCACATATGTGCTTGTCATGCAAGCATAACACCTCATCGACATATCAGGACCTTGCATCTTCGACATTAGGAAAAATGTGGAGTCATTTTTGGGCCCTCTAAGAAATGCTAAGTCATCATTCTATTACGAAAAGAGGGATCGTGGGATAACTCTATCCATAGTACCTCAAAACTATATCATGTAGCATATCATTGGAAAGATCTTGATGAGAGGATTCTAATGCACCAACCTTCAACAAATTTTGAGTTTTTATGCTCAAGTTATGGACTCCCCACCAAAACGTAATCTCAAAAGTTCCGTGTAACGGAAGCCTCACCCTCATTGGTCCTTATGGAGTATTCCCTAGAATCGCAAAGAGCTTAAAAGGCCCAAAAGTGAGTCCAAATTTTCCCTAATGATTCTTATGATTCGGCTCAAGCTTCTTGGCTACTTGAGAACTTGCAAACAAAGTTGTTAACAACATGCATTGTGCCATACCTCTTATGGATTTGAGTATGTTAGCATCTTGCAAACAATTGGGTCTTCTTGGTGTGTGGTTTCGGGATAGTCTTGGCTTCTTTGGCTCTTGGGCTATTCCTCTTGATGTCCTCCTTCTTCCAACACTACCTTCTCAACTCCTTCCGGTCGGCTTTGTGCTTGAACATCTCCTCATCTGAACATGGCTTTGCATCCACATCTTCGAAACTCAACGGGCTAAAACCCAGAGGCTCAGGGGGTTCACCTAAAAATATGTAAGTATACCACCTGAGTTCAAATGAAGGGGTTTTTTAATTTAAATTTGAAGGTTAATTTACAGAAATACATTTACAAAAGGGGTTTTGTAAAACAATTTTGAGAAAAAAACTCGTAAGTCCATAAAGAAAAAAGGGTCATTTTATTCATGAAAAATTCACAGGTAAGGGGTTTTTTGAAATATCCCTTGAATGCACGTGATATTTAGGGTCTCCTTCTAGTAGTGCACCCCCCGAGCCTAGAGGATCACCAAGTGTACTGGCAAGGAGACAAACACACTCACCACCATCACAACACACACACATTAATGCAGAGAAACAAAGAGATATAGAAGGAGAAACAACCAAGAACCATCTTCATTCATTCATTTATGAATAACTCCTCTCTCTCTCATGTACAAGAAGAGGCATATAACTGCCCTCATGTAATGTCTCATATCAAATATGTGAAAATGTGTCTCTAAAACATAAGAGTGCATTCACATGCTAATACTAAGGCGCATAAGTAATGTGGGTAAATCGAGCTGTAATAATGAGGCTCAAGCCTATGCATGAGCTGCAAGGATTAGCCTAATGCATGTGGCTTAGGCAAATGCATTAAGCTCATGCATTACTCATGCATGCATGAGGCTAATGCTTGCATAAGCCTCATGCATAAAGGCTATGCATAGAAGCTCATGCATAAGCCTCTAGATAGAAACTCATGAGTTCCTATGCATAAGTCTCTATGCATTAGATTCTTATGCATAGAGCCTCATGAGCTTCTATGTATGGAAGCTCATTCAAATGCTTCTATGCATAGAGGCCTCAGTGCATAGAAGCTCTTACACAGAGGCTTATTTATAGAGCCTCATAAGTTTTTATCCGTAGAGGGTTATGTGCATGAGCCTCTATGCATATAGGAAATCATTAGCCTCATGCATTATATGTAAGCCTCATGCATGAGTCTCGTGTCTAATGTTGCATGAGGCTTATGCATTATATGGCTCATACATTATGCATGAGCCTACTGCATGAGCCAAATGTATGAGCCTCATACAGAAGTCTTATGCTTAGGCTAATGCCCTGCCTGGATGTGTTGTAGTGTCTTTACTAATTAGTAAGGCATATCTAAGTTTATGTTTTATCTCACCTCATATTTTAACTTTTTTATTCTTACAAAATATTTTTACATATAAGGTGAGCAACCCTCTCTCTCATTTTTTTTACAATAAGCTTTATGTTTATGGTTCGTGTGTTTATCAGTCTTCTTTTTTTCGGTTGAAAACCTTTCGCTTCCTATATATTCAGATAAGCTCTAAGCCCTAAACCCTTTCTATTAATTTTACACCCTCGAGTGCTATGTGTAAAGAGGCATTTATGCATAGAGATCTCTATGCATAAAGTGGCTTCTATGAATAGAGATATTATGTATAAGAGGCCTATATGCATACATATTAGAGCATACATATTAGAGCATACACATAGATATAATATACATACATGAATATGTATGCTCTATGCATGCATAATATAGAGCATGCAAGGCCTAACATGCATGCATAGAGCATGGACAAAGCATAGATGTGCATGCAGATGTGCATGCATAGAGAATACATATGTTCTATGTATGCATATAAGAGCTTTGTATGCATAGATAATATGTATGGTCTATGCATGCATATTAGAGCTTTGTATGCATAGATAATATGTATGGTCTATGCATGCATATTAGAGCTATGTATACATAGATAATATATATGTTCTATGCATGCATAGAGAATATATGTGTTCTATACATGCATATTAGAGCTGTACATGCATAGAGAATACGTATATTATATGCATGCATATTAGAGCTATACATGCTCTATGTGTGCTTAGAGAATACATAAGAGGATTCTATAGCTATACATTGCCTCTCCTCTATGATTGTAGGTCTTCTTGTCTTGGTCCATATGCATGAGAGACTTCTATGCCTATGCATTGCCTCTACTCTATGATTGTAGGCTTTCATTGTTATGGTCCATATGTATGCTTTATGCATGCTTTAATATACATTTCTATTAGAGCTATACATGCTCCACGTGTGCTTAACTACAAGTATTGGGAAATTTTTGGGTATTTTATTGTTATAGACATTGCTATTTTTTCTCCAACAAGATCTCTACCGAAACATCGATTTTAATAGCAAAATATCGCTCAGTAGCACACATATTATTGCTGGGTAGCGATATTTTGCTCTACTTTAGCAACAAAATACAAATTGGTTTAAAAAAAGCTAGGGTAGATTGGGGAGTCATCACAGGAACCCCCAGTCTACCCTAGCTTTTTGTTTTTAAAGAATACAAAAAAGATAGTAACATAGTAACATTTGAAAATATAAAAGAAGGAAGTGAACATAAAATAGTTTTGATTCATTGGTAAATTGAAAGATTTATACATAAGGCCAATGGTAAGGCCTTTGGCCATATGGCCATATACAAAATAAAGCATAATGAAAATGTATAGAGTTAAGGGCTACATTAAGGTCCTCTTATGATTATTATCACTTCTTTTCAGCTTCACCCTCTTCTCTCACATTTCCATTACTTTCCGTTTGCACATGGGCACCGTTTGTAGTAACATGATGCTAAAACATAATAAAACTAACATAAGTAAAATTGAGTTTTGAAGAAACATATTTTTTGCTACTATACCCTCATTCTATTATAGTGTATGAGATTTCAACTGGATGAGATTCATATCATTCTCATAACCTCGCTCCCTTGCGACCTCTGCACATATAATTTCTTAACCCTCATGTTGAACCACTTTATTGTTTGGTCCCTCCCTCCCCCCTGGTTTCTTGGTTTCCCCAATAGGCCCCATAGTGGGCATTCCTTGTTTTTGCTATTTGTTTTTCCTCCATCACTTTCCTTGTTTTCCCAAATAGCCCCCATAGTGGCCATTCCCTATTTTTAATGTTTGGTTTACTTTTAATCACCTTAACAGCCTCTGTTATGGGCACTCCTATTTTCTTTCATGCTTATTTATTTCTTATCATTCCATATACACATATTTTAGATCTTTCAAAGCTAGTTAGCATTTTTAACACTGGCTGACTTGGTCGTCCTCTTGTGACCTAGGTACATCAATCATTCCTTCTCAAGGTTCCTTGCTTTTAATCACCCTAGTAGCTCCTATTGTAGGCAATATAATATTATTTAATTATTATTTATTTCTTATCATTGTATTCATATTTTGTTCTTTCTAAGCTGGTCAAATTTTTTGACACTGGTCAACTTGGTCGTTCTCTTATGACCTAGGTACATGGACCTAGGTACATGACTCATTCCTTCTTGAGGTTGATTGTGATACTATCATGTCCATTGTAATATTGTATTGCTTATTGAGGGTGTTTTATTGGTGCATCATTTAAATGTGGACATCTAGCCATACCCATCACAATCCATCCATATATGTTACTTGTTTTTGGAATGAGTGCATGGTTAAATCGGGTTGGCATGAATTCTTACCTTTGGACTTTCCAATCATGGATATATTGATGTGAGATGCATATTCTACTTCATTTGATTCACATGTGATTATCGAGGGAACATAAATTGCGATTTATTGACAAGGCCATTCATATTATTCTTCACCTACCAAAATTGTGGTGCCCTTGTGTGCCACAAAGTATAATATCCTTGCTAACGAGGTGCCTTTTTGGTAATGATGTGATCATGTGGACCTTAAAGGTTGCGGATCAACCTGTAATTGAGTGTGCACTTCCTCGGGGATTTTAATAGCTTTTGTGATACCCCCTCTTTAGGACACTCGTCACATGATAGATTCATGCCTAAGAGGGATAAGAAAAACTGTATCACTAAACAAATATTTTCAACTACATTTTCCTTAAGGGTTTCATGCTTCATTGGGAATAAATTTTGCCAAACGAGATACATAAGCATTTTATGAATCCTATGTATCACATTATCTTTCATATTTTTTCATAGATGCATGGGTGTGGATAGTGGTTGTTCCATGCATGATGATAGGTCACTAGCATCTAATAATTTTCTTCTTGAGAAGGAGACCCCTCTTCCTAAAGTTTCCATGAAGCATTGCCACAAGGCCTTTGAACTTGTAATGCTCCTTGCATTATAAGATTGATGACTTGGAAGACTATTACTTTGATCCTCCACCCAACCATATCCCAAATAGTTCCTAAAATCATGGCTATATAGGCCTAAGTAGTGCATGAACTTCTAACTCCATCCCCTTGACCTTCTTTCAATGGCTAGACATTGCCTTTTCCTTGTCCAATTCCTCTTCAACTAGCACTACAAGGGGGGGCACCTACTTCTGTGTCCCTTGGGCTTCCATTGTGCACCATCTACTTCCCTTTTTACTTTAACTTTGATGCCTATTAACCATTGCTTAGGTATTTCATATTTAAAATCCCCTGAACTTTATTTATATGCAACCTTTTACATATAAATAATCTCTCCTAGTCTTACCTTAGTGTTTCTTGTTAGTCTCATGATATTTCATTTCCCAAAAAAAAAATTTGTCCAAAAAAAAACCTCAAGAAACCTTTTCTTTAGTGTAGCCACTCTTTCCCAAGTTGATCCTTCTCTCGTCTATCTTTCCATGTTAACATTCTTTAAACATAGAATGTCTAGTTTTCTTTTCTCGATATTCATGAATATTTTCAGGCTCATGTGGAAGAATAGGTGGTTCTATAAAATCAACTATTGCTTCCTTTCCAATGATGTTATTATTGTTTCCCATCTTGCATTTCAGTCTACTCAAATGAAACATAGGATGTACTCTAGATCCTTCAGGTAAAGCTACCTTGTAAGCTACACTTCCAACTTTTTTAAGTATTGTATAAGGACCACAATACCTTGGAATTAACTTTGAAAATTTGGAACTTTTTAAAGTTTCTGACTTTTTAGAAACATTTACATAAACTAAATCACCTTCATCAAAATTAACTGGTCTTCTTTTACCTCGCATAACTAATAGAATGATGGACTGCACTTTTTTAACATTGCAACGTTTAACATTTCTTGCATGTCTTTGTTGAGAAAGTCTTTTACACTGTGAAATTAAAAAAAAAAAGCCCAACTGCTATGGGTTCTCTAGGTTGAAATACGTTAGCATAAATGGACTAAAACCAGTAGTAGCAAAATGTTTAGCGCTATTATAAGAAAATTCCAATAATGGAAGATACTCATCCCAGCTGTTTTGCTTATGATTAACATATGCTCAAAGCATATCTTCTAGGACTTGATTAACCCTTTCTATATCTGTCCATCGCTTTGTGGATGTTCAGATGTACTCATAGTAAGTTTGGTGTCTAACTTTTTGAACGCTTCATTCTAAAAATGGCTTATAAACTTTGTATCTCGATTGCTTACTATATATGTTGGCAATCCACACAATCTATATGGATGATGGATAAACATTCTAGCCAATTCTAGTGTTTTTACTTCTTTTTTAGTTGGTATAAATTATACTAACTTGGTTAACCTATCCACTACTACCCACAGTGAATCATGCCCTCTACTTGTTCAAGGTGGTCCTACTATGAAATCCATAGAAATACTTTACCACTTACCCTCAAATATTTGTAGTGGTTGTAATATTCCACCTACTTTTAGGCGCTCAGCTTTATTGACTTGGCATTTAGGAAATTTTATAACATAATTCTAGACATCCTTCTTTAAACCTTCCTAATAAAATTTTCTTTTAACGAGTGCATAGGTCTTACGAATTCTCGGGAGCCCCACACTTGGATTGTCATGACATTCTAGTAAAATATTCTCACAAATATTTTCTTCTTTTGGTACACAAATGCAACCTTTATATAAAAAATACCCATTATCAATGGAAAAAGTTTTCCAACAAGTTTTTTCACTTATTGACCCTTATTTAAGTGATTCCTTTGAACCATTATCTTTTTTAAGTGACACCCTTTTATCACAAGAGGAGCTGCATTTTCTTTACTCTCTATTCACATTTTCTTTAATCTTTATAAAAAATTTCTTTTTTAAGCAAGTAATTCCTTGATAGGTAGGATCATTAGCGCATTTTCCTTTTAAGTGAGCCAACAACTCACTTTCTAGTTGAGTAAAACTCAACTCATTTATCATGGGTGCTCAACTTAGAGCACTTGCCGCCGCCGAACGACATTAAATTTTCCTTTTCTATATCTAATCTAAAAACGCATTATAGTTTGCAAGTGTTGCTTACACGATACATAATTATGCATCACTTATGAGACACCCATTACGACGGTCTTTGCAACGCGACATTCTCCCATTTAAAATGCATCTCTTAAGCGATGTTTGTCATCATTTAAGCAACGCATGTGGAAAAACACTTCATTTTGGGCCCGTTGTGCTAACTTTTGTTCTAGTGTACTGATGGAGTTTGACTTTATTATCACCACCATAAGGAAAGGTTCACAACATGTACTAGCATACCACATGTCCAGAATACTTAATGGAGAACCTCCCACACTGGTGCTGACGATGAACTTCCAGATGTTACTCTATTCAAATTAGATCTCATACCCAAGTGGAGTGAATAAATCTTCAAATATCTTGTCTATACATTTCCACGACATGCAATTGAACAAGGATAGGATGTGATGACTTATTAAGTTGACAACACCTTATCAATTGATACATGGTCAATTGTATAAGCTAGATAACGATCGTGTGCAAAGACGGTGTGTCGGGGAAGATGAGTTCCTAACCAATTTAGAAAAAGGTCATATAGAAGTTTCGGTGAACATCTTGTGGACAAAGTAACAGCACTAAGGAATATCTTGCAAGTAGGGTTATGGTGGCCAACCGTGTTTGTTGATGCCATGGAATTTTTCAAACACTATGATGATGAATGATACCACTAAATATTCCCCATGGATAAGATAGCATGCCTTGGGTTGTGATCATTGTGCAACAACAATTGTTTGAGGAATGGGGAATAGACTTTGTTGGACCCATTAGTCTAGCTACACAAAAAATGCAAGCTCGGTATATCATTATGCCACAAACTACTTCATAAAGTGTGTAGAAGAGAAAGCCACACAAAAGGCGGACGCTCATACAACTGCCAAATTCTTATATGAGCATATTATGTCAAGGTTTACGTGTCCCCTAGAGCTCGTCACACAACGATAAGGGTTCCCATTTTATTAATGAGGTCATTGAACATCTGCTATGACTAGATATTTAATGGTGCACTAAAAGTCATCACCATACTACCCTCAAGAAAATGGGCAGGTAAAAGTACTAATAAATTTCTTTTCGTGGTATCTTGACCAAGACTATAGAAGCTAGTCGTCGTATACGATTGGGAAGACCATAAGCTAATAGCAATAATTTAGTGATCAAGGTGGTGAAGGGTATCCATTGACACCTTGAATGTCAATGTGAAGAGGTTAATTTTCATTTTTGACATGGTTCTTAGACCGTGATTATAAAATTATATTAGATGGGGGTGTGATTATGCAGACTGCATAGTCACGTTTTCTTAGGAACCATAGTTTTAGGTGTGAGGGATGAGAAGAGTATCAAGACAGGTTTGGGAGAACCACAATTAATGTGTGTATCCATGGAAGGGGACGTGTTGAAACACAAGATGGAAAAAAAGATAATTGTGCATGTTAAACTTTATGGCTTACCAGTTTACCAGCATATTATAGGAATCAATCTAGAGGAAATAAGAAAGGGAATAAAGGACATGCCGTGCTACCTGATGAAAATTTGTGAACAGAATACTTAGATGATGTGCTAGACAACAGGCAAACACAACCATATGCACAATCAAAATCAATGAAAACTCAAAAAATGAAGAAAACAATGCAAATAGAAATAGCACAAATCTATTTATAGCCAAAAGGGATCATGGCAGATGGAGGTGAAGTGCATGTGACAAAAGGGATCACAGAACTCAAGGTCAAAATGCATGTGAGACGTGGCACCATATTATTGGCCTTGGAATCCATGCCTTAATCATGCCAATAATTGGCATGATCATATCAACAATCCCGTTATCACGACCGTGAACCATTGTGTGCAATCATGTTAGGTGAGAAGATTAAAAATCATGTGATCCCATCCTTACCAATCACAATACATCGCTAGGGCTCTAGAAAATATTAGTTTTGGCCCATTCTTTGCGGCTTGATTGTATAGATGTAAGAATCACAACCATGATTCAACCAAAATCATGGTGATAGGACTCTTACTTTTCTCTTACATGCAGTGTGGCTTATTTTCTCTCTGATACTTGGGACATGTTTGGTGCAAGAAGTTATAGTAACATTCTAGGTGGTTGCAGATTGCTCAGATTTGAGATTGTTGCCAAAGTCTAAGGCATTCCGTAGTGGCAATATATATCTATGTAGCACTCTGATGTGACAAGTGTGCAATCCTTTACTCCTAATTTACTTCATAACCCATAGTTGAGACCCTCGGGGGGGTGAACTACCAGAAAACCCTAGGTATCACGTGCGTTCAAGCGGTATTTAAAAAAACCCCTTAACAAAAAAAATTTCCCCAATAAAACAACCACTCTTTGCTTATGAACTAACGGAATTTTCTCCAAAGTTAAATAAAAAAACCCCTCATGTTAATGTAATCCTGTTAAATTTTCTTAATGTATTTAATTAAAAAATACCTCCTGTGCTGAACTCACGTGGTACACTAACATTTTTTGTGGTGAAGCCCTTGAGTTGAGACCTAACTTCTTTTGAGCAACAATTCCTCTTTTAATGTGTCAGGCATGACAAAACCTTACAAGGCCAAGGGTTATTTTTGGTGGAAACATTAACCTATAAACTTTCCAAGATCGCACACTTTTAACTTTGCTGATGTTGGCTCCAACTCTGGCTCCTTTAGTTTCACCCATGTCTCGTACGAGTGTAAGTTGTGACTTACTCCTGCGTCAATCATTGAGGAGATTAGTTATTTTTCCTTCCATTGAGAGAGAGTCCAACTTGGACCCAAGTAGGCTTTGCCTCAATGTTCTCTTCCTCGATCAAGGTTAGAGTAGCCATGTTTATTTGGATTGCTAGCCCATTTTGTTTTTGGATACCTCAACACCAATAGTTTATCTCTCTCATGTAAATGAATAGCTTCTTGATGCCCACAGAGTGATGAGAATAGTAGCAAGATTGTAGGCAGAAACAATGGTGCTTTAGAAGTCCAAGGATGTACTCGTGCTACAAAATCTATAGCTCCAAGAAGCTCGTTATAGCCAATGCTTTGGCTCCTCACAAAGAACAAGTCTCACCGCTCTCTAGCAAGATCTATATCCACACACAGAACACGTCGTGGTACAAGAAGATACTTACACCAGATTAGTGGACAGGGTAGTCCCACTAGTTGACCTTCGAGTGGTTTCTCGTGCTCCCTCATCAAAACATTTTACTCTTTCTTGCTTCACCAACCCTCTATGTCAATAACATTAACCTCAGCGAGGAACTAACTCAGGGGTATCTAGTGCTCATTTACTAGGATACTACACATTATGCCAATCCTATCATTATAATGATTGCGTTTATAGGGCCCCTTGAACTCAACGAGGGTCACTCCATGTATATTCATCCCCCTCAACTTTTGATCTTGGTGTAAGGTACTATTTAACTCAACTAACTTCAGCGAGAGGGGGGGAAACCAATAGAACTAATGAAACCCTCTAATATAAACTCTTTTATAGCCCCCTTTCCTAAAATATAAGACATCTTGAATTGGATGCTAACACATAGTTGGGTTGAGGCTTGGGACACCCACCTGCACCAGCTAATCCATAATAGTAAAATATATAATCCTTATGGTATTTTAAGAAATTTTTATCTCATTTGGGCACATTTACAAACCTTATTAACAACATTAATCTATGATTTCAACCAAGTGCACATTGAGTATTCCTTATTCTCTAAGGAAGGGATTTGTATGCTCCACATGATTTCTCTTTACCACAAAGAAACCATCCCCACCTGTCAATGATGGGGATAGGTATAAAAGGGAAGAATAAGATGAAAATAGCTATCCGGTGTTTAATTTAATAACCTCTTATTTATCTAGCATTTATGATACTAAGACAAAGGATGATACTACCATGCCATTAACTAAGAAATACTTTCCCTCTTCTTCATTTGATTTCCCAACAAACACTCTCTACCCTAAGGAACCACTGGATAGCCAGTTAAGCACCAAGATCCTGACACGATGGGTTCTACCATCCACCCCATATCCTCGAGCTCCAAAATATTAGCAAATCATCACGAGTTAGGATCCCCTACTTAAGCCGCATCTTATGCAGAAAGCTCTCTTTCAAATCACTCCATTCGACCCCACCTCTCCAATCTAAGTGAAAGCAGGGGCCAGCAAACTACTTTACCATACCCTTTAGTGGGAGATAGGCAAGAGGCAAGACAATTGGGGCAGGTGGATCACCGAGAAACATTGTGGTCTAATGTACCAAAAGTAGCGTAACCTTGGTTTGCGTAGGATTAGAAAGCAACAAGCATCGAAAAAAAGTGTTGGATGAACTTTTTTTGATGGGAGGAGGACTCTTTCTTTCATACTACATTGGAGCATAGAGTCTTGAGCCTCCCAGAAAACCATAGTCCACCATGTCACGTCAAAATCCAAGTAAAATAATAAATTGAACATTCTTTAGGGGCACGTGATATTAAAATTTCAAAACCTCGGCGACGCTGCGGCCACCACTGGCGTGCCGGGTGACGAGAGATCTCCGAGAACTCTGCCGCACGTGGGATTGATCTCCAGCTTCCTGCGCAGGCCAAGATTCTTCCTCGACCAACCGTCCGCCACCTCCTTGGAATTGAGCGTGGCGTAGTCCAAGTAACCCTTCACCTGGTCATGCGTGTAGAATGTAGAGCGGTCGTACACGTTGAGCTTAGCGTCGATAGCGAAACGCAAAGGTAGATCCGGGTTGGAGATGAAGAGCCGCCCGTAAGAGATTAGATGCGCCTCCCCGGTGCGGATAGCTTCCATGCCGGACTCACGTGTGTATCCTCCACTCGACATGACCGTTCCTTCGTAGGCCTCGCTGAAGACTAGACAGTTCTCTACGGTGTCCTTCACTCCCTCCTTGGTAAAGCGCGGCTGGGTTAAGTGGAGGTAGGCCAGCTTCATCTTGTTGAGCTCCGAGATGAGGTGAAGGCCAAGGGCTTCCGGATCGGAGTCGATGGCGCCGAGGTGGTCTATTATTGGCGAGATTCGGATGGCGGTGTGCTCCTCCCCCATCTCTCCAGCTACAGCCTCCAGCACCTCCAACCCGAACCTGCAACGGTTCTCAACGGCGCCTCCATACTCGTCCGCCCGGTCGTTGATTCCGTCCTTGAAGAATTGGTCCACCAGGTAACCGTGTCCGGCGTGGATCTCCACCCCGTCGAACCCTGCAAAATTTGCGACCCATTGGCCCTAAATCATCATTTATAGGGGCCCGTATCGACCAACTAAAAGATGGACGTAGTGATCGACGTCTCACTTTACCTGCCCGGCGAGCATTCCTAGCCGCCTGCCGGAACTGATCGACAATTGCGTGGATCTCGTGGACCTCGAGGGCGCGGGGCTGTGAGTATTCCGCCATAACCCCTTCCGGCAGTCTTATGGACCACTTCTTGGGCACCTTCCGCCCAGTGGACGATAATGGAGGACATCCTTTAGGCTGGTAATCTAAAATCAGCACATTATCCTTTAGGCTGCTAATCTAAAACCACAACACCATTAATCTGAGCTTAGATCATGAACTTAATAATCTTATAAGGTGAACAAACTCCACAACAAGAATTACCAACCCTGGCGAATGACGATGGAGATCATTTTGGAGAAACAAGACCTGCTTGCCTTGGTGAATGGCGTAATCTCCTGCCCCACGCAAGAAGACCCTGCGACGGCAGCCAATACACAAGCGATTAACGACTGGAAGAAAAGAGATCTCAATGCGAGATTGGAAATCCTCTTACACATGGAGGACACACAAAAACAGGCGGTAAGAACACTGACCACTGCACGTGCAATTTGGCTTCGCTTGCAAGAAACCTATGAACATGGGGATGTTGCCAGCAAAATTCTAAACTTAAAGAAATTAGTTAATTCTACACTCATCATGCTTATCATGCATCTGACTCTGATGATGCATAACAACAATCACATAGTGCATGCTCATCACCTAAATGGTCATTATTTCATTTTTAAGACCCAAACAACATTTTATTAATCCTCAAAAAAGCCACTTTGAATATAAAATAAAACAATGATTTTCATGGAACTCGAGGAAGAGGAGGCATATAAATCATGATTGGAAGCGAGATATTTGGAGAAAAAGTGGAAGGGATCCAAAAATTATGTTCACCCAAAGTAGTGCACTACAAGACAATGCTGCCATACACGCGTTTCATACACGCGATAAATTCCGGGGCATGTATGGTCGCGCATGTATTTGAATAGAATCCGACGCGTGTATTTTGGCATTTAAATTCGCGTGTATATTGGCATTTATCAGCGCGTGTATATACACGCAATAATACACGCATCAATACACGCATTAATACACACATCAATACACGCTTGGTAAAGAAAAACTGAATTCCTTTACAAAATTAAAAACTATTTTCTTTAAACCATCTCATAGTACATTACAGTATATATCATTACACAATCCCACTACATGCATCTACAACCATGAAATATATTCAAAAATAAATCATAATCATGAGATGATAATTAAAAGACAACACATACAATAGAAATGTCATCAATTTAGAACGACACAGTGACGGATTGGTTAGGGTTCGATCTCATCTTCAATAAGATCCATCCTTGCCAAACGATCAACATCAATATCCATTTGATCAATTTGTAAGGCTACGATTAAATTTATCCCACTATCGATATTCTGTACTCCATTGATAATGGTATCGATGTCGTGATCATCCTCATCAACATCACCATCATCCTCAATGGTAGGGTCATTCTCATGATCATGAGAAATGGCACGCTCATCCTCATTATCATGATCATCTCTTATTTCTTGATCATCGATCACAACATCTTCATTGGCATGTTCGACATCATCTTCATTGCGGCTTGTTACATCCTCCATATGCTCCATATCAGTGAATGTATTATACATCACTTTGGAACGTGGTGCAATAGGGATGACGTACCACCATTTAATGTCATGCACCATTGGTAGATAGATAACCTATTCAAATACACATACTGCAGTAATTAATTAGCATATCAAAAGTCAAGGAATACGCGAGCTTAGATATATATGTACATGAAACACATTAGTAAAAAAATGCATACTTGCTCACATTGTTGTGGCAATACGAGCCTATCTTTCTTTGTTTGCCAAAACTTTGTAGAGTCAATAGTTACATAGCCACTTGCATGGCGTTTTATCGTTGCATTAGGCCCTTTTTCCACCACGTTCATTTGCCATTTGACATCCAAAACATACACAAAGAAGTGACGAAAGTCAAGCCTAAATATGTCTTGGATTGTGCCACAATAATCATCCATTTTTTCATTAGCTCCCTCAAAGCTACTAATGACATCGCAATCTTGTGTATTCCTCTTTTCATCAATTCTTTGTGTTCGAAAATGCTTGCCTTCACACCATATAGCATTGAACATAGTGCACTGGACCAAAATAGAAGCAATATTTGTGTAAGCAATGTGAATAAATATTAAAAGCAAATCACTTACAACTAATGCAAAACATTAGTTCTATGTACCTTTAACATGCATCCTCGTGCATACTCCCATTCTTCCGCCATGATATGCAGTCCCTCGTCGCTCTCTGCTCTCTCCATTTCCTCATGCAACCAATCAACATGGATATCATTCGAAAGCGTTGCTAGATGCTTAGGGTACGCCTTACGAGAGCCATGTTGCCTCCGAAAGAGAGCTCTTTCTGCTTGCCTTTTTGTCTTTGCATCCTCATATCTTGTAACCCATCTGCTCATCACATCACTATTAAGGATGCAAGTGAAATTGAGATCATCAATCAATGTTCTGTCAATTACTTTACTCTGTCCTTTTTCTTGAGGCACAATAGAGGTCATCCTCAAGTCCTCTTCATTGCTCCATAGTCGTGGCAAAGAGCTGTCCACCTGACCAAGAAATTCTGAACTATATACAAGAGACTCTTGTATCAACCAACCCTCGGCCATGCTTCCTTCAGGTCTTGCACTCTGCCTCACAAAGTCTTTTAAGGTCTTCATGAAGCGCTCTAGGAAGAACATCCAACGTGCATGCACAGTGCCACATAAAGTGATTTCGTCCACTAAATGCACAATGAGATGTAGTTGACTTGTGAGAATGGTTCGCGGAAAAGTCTCCTCTATCAAACAAACCACCTCCACTACCATAACACGTGCATCATCCAATGTGGCTGGATCAATTACTTTGGAACTAACATATCTGAAAAAAAAAATAGTACATTATACCTGATGCACGTTCATTTTGCAAGGTATAATGAAGGGTGATTTGACATGGGTTTTACATACCTCACAAGCTCGCCCATCTTATAAATACATTTTTTCAAACTCTTATTTGCACAATGGTCGATGCTAGTAGGTAGTATGAACTGCGCACATAAGAGCACATGTATGTATGGTTTATGGCATTACAAAATTTAATTTCAATGTACAAGACTTGGAAAACACTTACTTGGAGCATCTTGTGCCAATCGTGGGACTTCAACCCATATAGTTGCTCAACGCCTCTTTTCTTAGTGGTTGTAAAGGCTCCCTTCAATGATCTCATGCATCCAGTGGGAGTACGCAAAGTGGTGATGGCCTGCTTTACCTGCTTCTCCTCTTTCTTTGATATAATCCATGGTGTAGGCGGAAGACGAACGTGCCCACCCTCCTCTCGTGGTGGCCAAGCTTGACGCATACGTCCTGCGACCCGCAAGTCCTCACGTATGCTAACATTGTCTCGTTTACCAATAATATGTTCCCAAATACCAGATCCCACATTCTTGAAGATGTGCATGGGATCAAGAAGATGGTTGATCTTAAGATGGGTCCAATATGGTAGCCGAAAAAAAATGGAGTACCTACACAAGGGATTGCTCTATGTGACCTTTAATCCAATTAGAGACTACACAAAACAAGATTGAAAAACATTACTATACCTGTTCATGCCAACTGGAGGAAGAATATTTATAGACTCCTAAATACGCTTCCAATCTTTTGCACGAAGTGTTTGTGGAGGAATGTTACTCTTACTAGCAACATATTTAGGATGATCTGAGGGGAGAAATCGATGATGATTCGAATATGGTCTTACACAAACCGTCAGCATACTCATGTACTAACGAAGGGCCACAAACAGGACATGCATGTTTACCCGATGTTTTCAAACCTGTTAAAACATAAATAAAAGTTAGAATAATAAAGTCAATATTTATAATTAATATAGCCAATAGTATTAGAGTAGGGAGGTAATTAGAATTCTTACCAGAACAATCGCTGTATCCTAGAAAGTCATGCATTGTCCACATCAACACTGCTTTTAAGTCGAAGTGTCGAGAGGAGGGAGGCCTACTAATGTCCACCACCGCAACACCTCTCCATAGTTCCTCCAACTCATCAATCAACGGTTCGAGATAAACATCCATATGCTTGACTTTATGTTTCCCTGGAATTAGAAGGGATAACATCATGAATGAGTTTTAAACTCAAAAATAATGTGATATTTTTATCTCTCCTCTCTCTTGGATCAAACGGAATCAAGAAGGAACTAAACTAGGTCCAAATCTAGTCCAAATTTAACCAAACTGAAATCTAGAAAATTCTAGAAATCAGTTGGTCTTGGTTAGAGCCTCCCTCTCCTATAAATAGAACTTGAGTCTTTGTAAAAAAATATGAGAATTATACTATGCCAAAATTATGCTGAAATAATACTAATTTTTACTATTCTCTAAAATTCTCTCCGAATTGAAGAAATTGGAGCTTCCCTCTTTCTTTAATCTCCATTGGTGACTCCATCAGCACACCAAACCAATTGATTGGTTGGGGGCCTCTACCGTGAACAAAGAATCAAGCAATTTGTAAGGTAAATGGTGAATTTTGATCTTTTCTATAAATTCTCAATGTTTCTCTCTTCTCAACCCCTCTCAAGCTTGAGAAGCTTAATTGGAATGGTTTTTGAATGCTATTGAAGTTAATTGATGAATGGTAGTAAAAAATTACATAAATTTTTATTTATGCTTAATTTTAATGGTTTTTATGTAATTTCTCTCTCTCACTCAAAGAATGGTCATTCTCATGACCTATTCTCATTCTCATGACCTATTCTCAATCCAAATGAAGCTTTTCATAAAGCTTTTCCTTAATCCAAGATTAATCTATGCTTGAGGCCAAATTAATGGCTTTTTTCTATACTTTTAGTTTATGTATTTCATGAATATTGATGATTCAATCCATTATGGGTTAATGATCCAATAAGGGATCATTCTAATCATTCCCTTAATGATTAGAATTATCCTTTAAAATAATGGAGATTTATCACTCATTAGCAGCGGAGCTATGGCAAAATTTCTCTAAAAATTACACATAAAATAATTTCATTCAAAGCATGAAAAGAGGACTTCCTACCATATTCTAGGAATTATCATCTTAGATTAATTGAAAGAATTTCATTGTAATCATGGAGAAATTGATTTTTATGTTATGCATAATTGATGAATTAAGAAAAAGAGGATTTCTAGTAATTAAATTTTATGTTAAAAAGAGTAATCCCCATCGTATGAGTATTCTTAAAGGGTTATTTTCATTCTAGACATAGAAAAATGTATACTAGAAATATTTATTTATAAAAGTGTGATTTTCATCATAATTGATTTTTATGCATAAGTATATGCATAAAAGATTTTTTTTATTAAAAGTGTGATTTTCATCATAAAGGATTTTATGCATAAATTAGATGCATAAAAGAAATTCTTTTATATCAAAAGAATGATTTTCATCATAAATGATTTGTATGCATAAACATATGCATAAAAGATTTTTTTAATATTAAAAGTGAGATTTTTATCATAATTGGATTTTATGCATAAATTAGATGCATAAGAGAAATTCTTTTATTCTAAATGTAATTCCTAATAAATTGGATTTATGCATGGAAAGATGCATAAATAAATTATTTTAACCCAAAAGTGTTATTCTCATCAATTTTGATTTTATGCATAGAAAGATGCATAAAGAATTTTATTTTTAATTCAAAAGAGTTATTCTTTTCAATTTTGATTTTATGCATAGAAAGATACATAAAGAATTTTATTTTTAATTCAAAAGAGTTATTCTTATCAATTTTAATTTTATGCATAGATAGATGCATAAAAGATTTATTCTAAAAGTGTTAATTTCATTAAGATGGAAATTTATACATAGAAAGATGTATAAAAGATTTATTTTTATTTCGAAAGTAAGGAATGGATGTTATGTGAAATGAATGAATCTGATGTGATGGGATGGAAAATGATGTATCTGGTCAAGAGAATGGATACACATATGATTTGGAATTGGGTTAAGTAATATGGATGGAATGTGGAACAATGTGGAAAGACGAGAGTTCAATATAGAAACTGTATTTGTGACTTGTTTGTAAATGACTGTTTTATGTCAAGAATGCTGGGGAAGCATTTTGACAGTCTTGTGATTAAGGTCGTGGAGACCTAATTGATAAAGTTGCAAACAACTGCTGACGGAGAGTCAATGGGGACGTCTTGCGTAGCAAGGTCGGCCGAGGTCTTGACCAGCCTCAATTCGATTTAAATGGTGAGCTTCCGGTACGGTGGATGAGGGACCAAGGAAGCGGCCTATGAGTGAAGCGCTAGGTGACCTGCGAAGGATTCTAGAGGGTGCTGACCATACGGTGCTCGAGCTCTGGGTTACAGAAGATACCCACACGTGCGTCCTGGAAGATATTGGAACAAGGAGTAAGAGTTGTTTTCTAAAACCGAGTATGGATCTAGTTGATTGACCTTGCTGGTCCTCAACTGATGAGTCCATAGCTCTCTTATATGGATCTGTTGGTTGATCTTGCTGATCTTCAACGAGGATTCCATCTTGATTTTTATAAGTGATTATCTGCCGGGTACTATGAGCTAGGAACTATAGAAAAGGCCCCTGAGTGAATAGGTGGTGAGCGTTCTAGTTGCCAATGATGCCATAGATACTCCGATGAAGGAATGATTGGAAATTAAGATTCAACCGGATACTTGGAAGTTTATGATCAGTAACACTATGATTTCATTAAATGACTAAATTAAGTACATTTGAATCTAGGAAAAAGGCAATTTCATATTGGGTGTGTAAGTGATGTGACTCGAGTTAAATATGCTTGAATATCTAGCTAGGGTGCCTGGATGGGGTTAGGCTGGACTGATGGATCCGTAAATCGAGACTCAATTTCTGTTTAGTTCAATAGATGAAGTAAATCTCAGACAAAAATTGTTCTATGGGAAAGAATCAACGGTTGTGCCTCTCAATGAGAAAAAAAGCGTTGGTCTTTATGATCCAAGTACAATCTTTTTCCTGATCTGAATATAGGACTTACGGGTTTGGTCAAATGAGCTCAGTTAGTTAAGGCTTTTGACTACGTTAGGGAAAAGTTATCCTGGTGGAATCGCCCGTGCTTTCCAGGCAAGAGAAGTTTTTTCGAGTTCGGTTTGGAAGAATCGAGGAATTAGTCACCTGTCCAGATATCCGTGGGGGCGAGGCCCCGAGTGTGGGACCCTGCCCCGTGCAAGATGAGCATGTGAAGCATGCACCTCCTTGAAGGGACTCCCCTTCCTTACATGTGTCAAAATGGAATGATTATACCCAAAATATCTCATTTTTTTAGTAATACTCATAGTTTTTTACTAATAACCCTTGTACATAGTCAACTCTTCATCTTATGTGAGCATTTACTCATTTTTGGGTAATTTCTTTTACAAATTGGATTTATCTCCTCCCCACACATGGATTGATCTTATTGGCCCATAGAAACCTTAATTTAAAATTTCGAAAAAATCTTGACCCTCAGGATAATGCCTCTGGAGCAGATTATACTTGATTTCTAATGCACCTTCTGGAAATCTTTTTGAACTTCTGTTTCAAGGAAACTTATATTAATAGGATGAGAAATTTTTCTATCTAAAAATATTCAAAATCTAAATAATCTCTCTCTAGAATATTTTCTCTCTCTAGGCCAAAATAGGTAGAAACAAGATCTTTGATATTTCTGAAGAGGGATTTGACTACAGGGAAAAATACTGGACATCCTGAGAGGTTGGGGAGGAATCTTACACCCCACTCAAAAAACGCGAGATGTCCTCATCTCACAAAACTGAGGAGAATTCTTTTTCTTAAGATCCAACTGATTATGGGTTCCTTATATTTTGGAGAACCCAAACAGAATCCTGGGATAAAGATCCCTTATATAAAACTCATTATTAAATAACAATTCACTCAGATCATAACATTCAATTCCTTATCACAATAATGGTCCATTAGATCGAAATTTCTATCTGAACAGTCCTTCATGGAAATTTTTCATTTATGCAGATTTTAATTTGACCTCCTTTAACTTGATCCACTGGGTCAAGTGTTAACAGAAGCAATCTGCCAGCACAATCCACTAATCTCATAGTGATTTGCTGGAGTTATTAACTTCATTCTAGTTATGAACATCATCACAGGGACTCGTCCCAGCAAATCACTAATCTCATAGTGATTTGCTGGAGTTATTAACGTCATTCCAGTTATGAACATCATCACAGGGACTCGTCCCATTCATCCTCATTGTTGTGGTTTGTGGTTTTGCTCAGCTTATTACATTTCAACCAAATTTCAAGAATCATCATTTTTCAATCAGAATCCAAATCAACTCATCAGTTCACAACCAAAATCTAAAAATCATATCAACCACATTCGAATTCATCATCTGGATAGCATTAATGCTTATAATTTCAAGTCTTAGATTTACTTGTATATACTACCAGTAAAGAGCTACAGTTGTACCCTCAGTATATACGGGTAGTCATGGTTCTTGGAACTATAAGGTAAATACCATCATGTCTAGGCCTCAAGCAAGTCAGGGATTCCATATAATTGCGGTACTTCCATTTGGAGACCCAATTACCAATTTACGAATTTCAGTTTGAATATCAAATTGTATGAATTTTATCACACAATTACAACCTTTTAGAGCTTCTTGATAAATTTTTGACATATTTGGCTTCTCGGTTGATCCTCATTAGCCAAATTGGCTCTGATACCAATTGTAAGATCCCTGTCCCCACCGCACAACGGATTTGGAGTGCTAGCAGCGGAAGTAGCACATCTTGCACGGGGTAGGGTCCCACACTCGGGGCCTCGCCTATGGATATCCGAACAGGTGACTAGTTCCTCGATTCTTCCAAACCGAACTCTACAAAATTTCTCTTGCCCGGAAAGCACGGACGATTCCACCAGGATAACTTTTCCCTAACGTAGTCAAAATTTGACCGAACCCGCAAGTCCTATATTCAGATCAGAGAAAAAGACTGCACTTGGATCATAGAGACCAACGCTTTTTTCCTCATTGAGAGGCACAGCTGTTGATTCTTTTCCATAGAACAATTTTTGTCCGGGATTTACTTCATCTATCGAACTAAACAGAAATTGAGTCTCGATTTACGGATCCATCAGTCCAGCCTAACCCCGTCCAGTTCCATGGGTTAGCCAACCGCGCCCAACCACTGTAGTGATGGGATCCAATTAGGAATTTGGTTAGGTTTTGTCCCGGGTACCAGGGAAAAGAGTTCCCAGGTCCTCTAGCTGGATTTTCAAGTAAATTTAACTCCAGTCACAGCACTTATACACCCAATATGAAATTGCCTTTTTCCTAGATTCAAATGTACTTAATTCAGTCATTTAATGAAACCGTAGTGTTACTGATCATAAACTTCCAAGTATCCGATTGAATCTTAATTTCCAATCATTCCTTCATCAGAGTATCTATGGCATCATTGGCAACTAGAACGCTCACCACCTGTTCACTCAGGGGTCTTTTCTATAGTTCCTAGCTCATAGTACCCGGCAGATAATCACTTATAAAAATCAAGATGGAATCCTCGTTAAAGATCAGCAAGATCAACCAACAGATCCATATAAGAGAGCTATGGACTCATCAGTTGAGGACCAGCAAGGTCAATCAACTAGATCCATACTCGGTTTCAGAAAACAACTCTTACTCCTTGTTCCAATATCTTCCATGACGCACGTGTGGGTATCTTTGGCGACCCAGAGCCCGAGCACCGTATGGTAAGCACCCTCTAGGATCCTTCGCAGGTCACCTAGCGCTTCACTCATAGGCCGCTTCCTTGGTCCCTCATCCACCGTACCGGAAGCTCACCATTTAAATCGAACCGAGGCTAGTCAAGACCTCGGCCGACCTTGCTACGCGAGACGTCCTCCATTGACTCTCCGTCACTCAGCAGTTGCAACTTTATCAGTTAGGTCTCCACGACCTTAATCACAAGACGGTCAAAATGCTTCCCCAGCATTCTTGACATAAAACAGTCATTTACAAACAAGTCACAAATACAGTTTCTATATTGAACTCTCGTCTTTCCACATTGTTCCACATTCCATCCATATTACTTAACCCAATTCCAAATCATATGTCTACCCATTCTTGACCAGATACATCATTTTTTATCCCATCACATCATCACATCCATTTCTCATTACATCTCATTCGTTCACATCTTATATTATTCATTCACATTCTGATTCACATGACATCTCATCTCATCCATTCGCTCATATCGACTTCATATCCATTCACATACATTTTTGTTCATTATTTCACATACACATCCACATTCACATCTACATCCATACATCCATTTTCACATCCACATTCATACATCCACATCCACATCCACATTCACATCTACATCCATACATCCATTTTCACATCTACATCCACATTCACATCTACATTCATACATACACATCCATATCCACATCCATACATCCACATCTATATTCATACATCCACATTCATACATCCATATCCACATCCACACCCACATCCACATTCATACATCCATATCCACATCCACATCCACACCCACATCCATATCCCCATTCACATTCATACATCCACATCCACATCTATTTTCACATCCATATTCATACATCCACATCCACATCCATACATCCACATCCACATCCACATCTACATCCATACATCCATTTTCACATCTACATCCACATTCATACATCCACATTCACATCTACATCCATACATCCACATCCATACATCTATATCATACATTCACATCTGCGATCACATTCATACATCCACATCCATACATCCATATCATACATTCACATCCGCGTTCACATTCATACATCCACATCCATACATCCATATCCACATCCATACATCCATATCATACATTCACATCCGCGTTCACATTCATACATCCACATCCATACATCCATATCCACATCCATATCCACATTCACATTCACATACATCCATATCCACATCCATATCCTTATCCACATTCCATATCTACATTCATACATCCACTTCCATACATACACATCCATATTCATACATCCATATCCACATCCACATCCATACATCCACATCCACATCTACATCTACATCCATACATCCATTTTCACATCTACATCCACATTCCCATTTATATGACCACATACGCCTTCACATCTATTCTTTTACATCACATCCATTCTCACCGTATCACAACCCATATACATCTTATCCCATCACAGATGCACTTCTTATCTCATCTCATACACATCTTATCACATCCTAACTCATCTTATTATATCCTAACTCATTCCATATGCATCTTATCACATTCTATCACTTCTCATGCACATCTTATCACATCCTATCACTTCCCATACGCACCTTATCACATCCTATCACATCTCATGTACACCTCTTATCACATCCTATCATATCTCATACGCATCTTATCACATCCTATCACTTCTCATACACATATTATCACATCCTAGCACATCTCATACACATCTTATCACATCCTATGACATCTCATACACATCTTATTAGGCATAAAGATAACTTTATTAAGAATAACACTTTTATAATAATCCTTTTATACATTTTACTATGCATAAATTCTAATTTAATGAGAATAATACTTTTGAAATAAAAATAAATCTTTTATACATCTTTCTATGCCTTAAACCACTAATTCAAATTTGCAAGTTAGAATGCTTACTTCAATAATGCATCAAGACTTGCATTGCTCCATCCATAAACTGTTTGTATATTGAGTAGTTCAGGTGAAGCACGTAAAATAGAGAATGTGCACCCTTCAAAAATCGGTGTCGATGAAGCCTTGTAAAGATGCTCTTGTTCCATATCATCGTCGTCCATACCTTTGAGATCATCCTTAAAAAGATTCCGCACCATATCATCAAACACTTCCTCTTCCAAAACTTCGTGGGGTGCAGGGCTATTGTCATCCCTTTCTAAATTAGATGCATAAAAGAAATTCTTTTATATCAAAAGAATGATTTTCATCATAAATGATTTGTATGCATAAATATATGCATAAAAGATTTTTTTTAATTAAAAGTGAGATTTTCATCATAACTCTCATTAAGGACTGTCGCTATCATGGCCTCGGCACACTACCAATCCTCTTTTCTGCTTCTTTGGAAATCCAATGCATAAATTAGATACATAAGAGAAATTCTTTTATTCTAAAAGTGTAATTCCTACTAAATTGGATTTATGCATGGAAAGATGCATAAAGAAATTATTTTAACCCAAAAGTGTTATTCTCATCAATTTTGATTTTATGCATAGAAAGATGCATAAAGAATTTTTTTTAATTCAAAAGAGTTATTCTTTTCAATTTTGATTTTATGCATAGAAAGATACATAAAGAATTTTATTTTTAATTCAAAAGAGTTATTCTTATCAATTTTGATTTTATGCATAGATAGATGCATAAAAGATTTGTTCTAAAAGTGTTAATTTCATTAAGATGCGCGGCTAATTTACTGTACACGCAAAAATACACGCGTTTCTACACGCAACGAACTGTTTAAACTAAAAATAGCCCGCCTTCCCCAAATAAACATTTTGAACTAACATATCTGCCCTCTTTCGTTTTTGCCTCTTCTAACAGACACTAATAACGCAAGGAGGGAGTAGAGAAGGAGCACACGGGTGAAAGAAATTGACCAAGAAAGAAGACTCACTTTTTCAGAGGTGAGTCAGTTTGTCCTTTGCCTTGTCTCCTTTCTCAGATTTGTTCTCAGATTTGTTTATGCTATTTTGTCTTTGCTTTTTGGGTTTGTCTCCGTCCTTTTGCTTCTGTGGTTGCGATTTTTGGTGAACGATTCTGACAAGGGCGACAGTGGGTCTTTTATAAGGACACATTGTCAGAGGTCGGTCGCTTTCAAATTTTTTTTTGAACAGGTCGTGCGTAAAAACGCAGGTATAAACGCGTGTATCTTATCTACACAGACTGTTCACGCGGATATACACGCATTTCTGGACGGGTGTATACACGCATTTGTGGCTGGGTGTATACACGCGTTTCTGGATGGGTGTATACACGAGACTGTGTTTCCTGTTTCTATGGTTTGCAGGCTGATAGGTGACTTGAATGATGATATTTGTGTGAGTCAAGAGACAACCCATGATGTACATGAGGATTATTTTTGCAGATTCTTTATGGATATTCCAGGTTCTTCATCCGATCCATTTGCATACAGCAATTGGCTGATGGAGATGCTAAATCATTTTGGGCGCCATCCTGGCCCAGTTGAGCTTACAGAGTACATGTATGCCCATCCCCCTCCTTCCATGCCTGGTGTCTATACCCCTATCGCGAGTATCTAGGGCACTCCACTGCCGTTTATGCCTACGAGTCCGACGAGACATGTAGCTTCTCCTCTTCCACACCCATCGAGGAGACATACCTCGTCCTAGACACACTCACGCACACCCTCCCAAGCACCGTCACGTTAGGGATCATAGCCACCATCACATACTCCCTCAGAGCCACCGTCACGTCAGGGCTCACAGCCACCGTCACGTAGACAATCCCCCAGTCGTGACTCCACCCGCAGCAGTAGGAAGAGTGGGAGTGGAGGATGCGGCGGGTGCTTTGGTGGGGGAGGTAGTAGGGCACGCGGTGAGAGAGGAGATAGAGGAAGAAGAGTTAGAGGAGACAGTTCGGAAGAGGAGGAGATGAGAGAGGTGGAGGGAGTGATCTGCTATGATGTGACGGATAGGGGCGGGATAGTGATGGATGCGAGGGGGAGGGAGGTAATGGAGTACATGCGTGGGGTAGTATCAAACTTGTATAGAAATTGTTTTATTAAATTTAAAGATCAAAATAGCCGATTAGTTGGGGAGGTGATAGAGGCTGTACATAGTCGGTATCCCAATCCCCCACATGCTACATTCTCGGATATATGGGGAAGGATGCGAATAAGGGAGATCTTAAGTAATAAAAGATCTCACCTTAAAAAACTCGCATACGATGACCGGCTAAATGTAGCTGCGGGTGGCTATCCTGCCGAGAAACCTGCCCCACTGCGCACAAACGCGAGTGGAAGGAGGCAAAGAAACGAGCAGAGGGTGGCATGAAGAGCAGGGAGCATGTGGAGGCATGACGGATCCAGATGGAGACCATTGGATCTTCGCATTTCGAATCTGGCAGCGTCGAGTCACGGGAGGCAGAGTTCGTATCTTGCCACTTTATTTGATTGTTTACTTAATTCATTGATTCTATGATTGTTTTAATCTTACAAATTGTGTTGATTATGATACAGCGACGGGTTACGGGGAGGAAGCCCACAACCCACGATACTGCGTATGCTCGTCGGCATAGCAGACGTGACACGTGGGCCATCTTCAGAGTCGAGGGACGTATTACAGATGCGCAGTTTGAGATGGCCATGAGACCATACGGTCGACAGGTACTTGAAAACTCTAAACGAATGATTTTGGTTTATTGAATTACATATATATATACTTATATACTATATATTACTTGAACAGGCATAAGCTACTGTGATGATCCACCCGCCGCCACTGCAGAGGGTGGACGTGAGCACTACTCATTGGACATTCTGACCGATGTGAGCTCATCTGAGCATGGAGGGAGCACCGAGTCATCATCTGGGTCTGAGTAGTACTCAGACTTATAGTATCACATTCCATATTGAGGATGTGGTTGTATATATTTTTTTGTAAACTGAAGCCATGGGCTACTTCGACATATGGACTCCCTTGTATATATGTGTGAAATTTTGATAGTAATATTGAATCGTGAATTGATAGTATTGCATTCATGTCTGTCTTGAATCGTGTATTGACAATGTATGCATTCATGTCGTTCTTGTCTTAATCTTTCTCATGGATATGTTCTTCGTGGATGGTCCAATGCACCAAAAAAAAAATCCAGAGAGTGTTATTGGGTGCTGGAATGCTGAAACAGCATTCAGGTACCAAATAGCAATCTTTGGATTTTTTTTTGGCTCTCTATTCGTGTGTATAAACGCGTCAGAATTGTAAACAGTCGCGTGTATATACGTGGATAATCTGTAAAATACGCGTGTATAAGCGTGTCAAACCTGAGAAATACGCGTGTATAAGCGCATCTAAATTCACAAAACGCGTGTATAGACGCTTGTATCAGCACGTCTAAATGTAGCTAGAACTGACAGAATGCGTGTATACTCCTGTGTATCAGCGCGTCTGAGCAGTCCTATACACGCACTTTTACACGCGTATCTGTGGCCGCGATGATACACACGCTGATACACGGGCCCGCTACTTTGTTTCACAAGTCATTTTTTGCGGCTAGGAGCGCGGGTATAAGCCCGATCCCTTGTAGTGGTGGTCTTGACTTATCGTTTTCTTACATTGAAGTGTTGTATCGAGTCAGAGTTTTCAAGAAGTATAAACATATCAAGTGGTATTGGGTGGATACAGTTTCAGAGCATGTTGCATGTGCATGTACTTAGAATTAGTAAACTCAATATTATATGCTCCTTCTTTATGGACATGAATCACTACAAGACAATGCTGTCATACACGTGTTTCATACACGTGATAAATTACGAGCGCGTGTATGGTCGCGCATGTATTTGAATAGAATCGGGCGCGTGTATTTTGGCATTTACATTCGCGTGTATATTTGCATTTATCAACGCGTGTATAAGCGTGTTTATATACACGCAATAATACATGCATCAATACACGCTGTCATACACGCATTAATACACGCTTGGTAAAGAAAAACTGAAGAAAAACTGAATTCCTTTACAAAATTAAGAACTGTTTTCTTTAAACCATCTCATAGTACATTACAGTATATATCATTACACAATCCCACTACATGCATTTACAATAATGAAATATATTTAAAAATAAATCATGCATATGAGATGATAATTAAAAGACAACACATACAATAGAAATGTCATCAATTTAGAACGATACAGTGACGGATTGGTTAGGGTTCGATCTCATCTTCAATAAGATCCATCCTTGCCAAACGATCATTAATATCCATTTGATCAATTTGTAAGGCTACGATTAAATTTATTCCACTATCGATATTCTGTACTCCATTGATAATGGTATCGATGTCCTGATCATCCTCATCAACATCACCATCATCCTCAATGGTAGGGTCATTCTCATGATCATGAGAAATGGCACGCTCATCCTCATTATCATGATCATCTCTTATTCCTTGATCATCGATCAAGAAATAAGATCATGATCATCTCTTATTTCTTGATCATGATCATCTCTTATTATCATGATCATCTCTTATTTCTTGATCATCGATCACAACATCTTCATTGGCATGTTCGACATCATCTTCATTGCGGCTTGTTACATCCTCCATATGCTCCATATCAGTGAATGTATTATACATCACTTTGGAATGTGGTGCAATAGGGATGACGTACCACCATTTAATGTCATGCACCATTGGTAGATAGATAACCTACTCAAATACACATACTACAGTAATTAATTAGCATATCAAAAGTCAAGGGGTACGCGAGCTTAGATATATATGTACATGAAACACATTAGTAAAAAAATGCATACCTGCTCACATTGTTGTGGCAATACGAGCCTATCTTTCTTTGTTTGCCAAAACTTTGTAGAGTCAATAGTTACATAGCCACTTGCATGGCGTTTTATCGTTGCATCAGGCCCTTTCTCCACCACGTTCATTTGCCATTTGACATCCAAAACATACACAAAGAAGCGACGAAAGTCAAGCCTAAATATGTCTTGGATTATGCCACAATAATCATCCATTTTTCCATTAGCTCCCTCAAAGCTACTAATGACACCGCAATCTTGTGTATTCCTCTTTTCATCAATTCTTTGTGTTCAAAAATGCTTGCCTTCACACCATATAGCATTGAACATAGTGCACTGGACCAAAATAGAAGCAATATTTGTGTAAGCAATGTGAATAAATATTAAAAGCAAATCACTTACAACTAATGCAAAACATTAGTTCTATGTACCTTTAACATGCATCCTCGTGCATACTCCCATTCTTCCGCTGTGATATGCAGCCACTCATCGCTCTCTGCTCTCTCCATTTTCTCATGCAACCAATCAACATGGATAACATTCGGAAGTGTTGCTGGACTTCAACCCATATAGTTGCTCAACGCCTCTTTTCTTAGTGGTTGTAAAGGCTCCCTTCAATGATCTCATGCATCCAGTGGGAGTACGCAAAGTGGTGATGGCCTGCTTTACCTGCTTCTCCTCTTTCTTTGATATAATCCATGGTGTAGGCGGAAGACGAACGTGCCCACCCACCTCTTGTGGCCAAGCTTGACGCATACGTCCTACGACCCGCAAGTCCTCACGTACGCTAACATTGTCTCGTTTACCAATAATATGTTCCCAAATACCAGATCCCACATTCTTGAAGATGTGCATGGGATCAAGACGATGGTTGATCTTAAGATGGGTCCAATATGGTAGCCGAAAAAAAATGGAGTTACCTGTTCATGCCATCTGGAGGAAGAATATTTGTAGACTCCCAAATACGCTTCCAATCTTTTGCACGAAGTGTTTGTGGAGGAATGTTACTCTTACTAGCAACATATTTAGGATGATCTAAGGGGAGAAATCGATGATGATTATCGAATATGGTCTTACACAAACCGTCAGCATACTCATGTACTAACGAAGGGCCACAAATAGGACGTGCATGTTTACCCGATGTTTTCAAACCTGTTAAAATATAAATAAAAGTTAGAATAATAAAGTCAATATGTATAATTAATATATATAGCCAATAGTATTAGAGTAGGGAGGTAATTAGAATTCTTACCAGAACAATCGCTGTATCCTGGAAAGTCATGCATTGTCCACATCAACACTGCTTTTAAGGCAAAGTGTCGAGAGGAGGGAGGCCTACTAATGTCCACCACCCCAACACCTCTCCCTCCATAGTTCCTCCAACTCATCAATCAACGGTTCGAGATAAACATCCATATGCTTGACTTTATGTTTCCCTGGAATTAGAAGGGATAACATAAGATGTCCCTTCTTGATCGCCATTGATGGTGGAAGGTTGTAATTCACCAACACAACTGGCCACACGCTGTATGCAGTGCTTTTGAAACCAAATGGATTCACTCCATCCATACCTAGGCCAAGTCTCAAGTTTCTGGGCTCTGTTTTAAAGCTGGGCCACTCATCTTCAATATGCTTCCAAGCAGGAGTGTCTGCGGGAATTCTCCACATGCCATCATCCGATCGATGTGAGAAATGCCATGACATGAGCTCTGCTATGGATTTGTACTTGAACATGTGTTTGATGCGAGGAATTATAGGAAAGTGTCACAAGACTTTACGAGGTACATCAAAACTCTTCATATCTGTTCTATACCTTGCTTCACCACAAGTGGGACAATGTCGAGTCTCCTTATGCATCCCACGAAAGAGAATGCAATCATTGACGCATGCATGTATGCGATCATAATCCAATCCTCCAAGAGATGTCACATAGCGCCTCGCTATGTCTCTTGAGGTGGGTAGTCTATTTCCCTTTGGAAGCATGTTTGATAATAGCCTGCATCCAATATCATCAATTAGAATTAGTCTTAAATCCTAAACCTTAAACCACTAATTCAAATTTGTAAGTTAGAATGCTTACTTCAATAATGCGTCAAGACTTGCATTGCTCCATCCATAAACTGTTTGTATATTGAGTAGTTCAAGTGAAGCACGTAAAATAGAGAATATGCACCCTTCAAAAACCGGTGTCGATGAAGCCTTGTAAAGATGCTCTTGTTCTATATCATCGTCGTCCATACCTTTGGGATCATCCTTAAAAAGATTCCGCACCATATCATCAAGCACTTCCTCTTCCACAACTTCGTGGGGTGCAGGGCTATTGTCATCCCTTTCCCACTCATCTCTGACAATAGATCCCGAAGCTCCAGCATCATCTCGTGGACGCTTTGCGTGCTCTCGTCGCACGTAGGGCACCATGTTAGGGTGTGGTACTGCATCTTGCTTCAATTAGAGTTTATATATTACAACTCTATTAATTTAATTTGGATACCATGAGTCATTTGAATACCATCAATTTACATCTACTCACCTCTAAACCTGTTTGATTCCATTCTCCATACATGGAGATGTGATTCAAGGTAATTCGAGGTGCTCGTACAATGCATCCTTGACATCGATTACACATACATTTGATCCATTGTCCCAACCACACATCGCGATTATGATGACGCATTGTCTCATCTTCCCCAGAACTGCTCGAGGAGGTTGATGACATCCTATGTACAAACCAAAAAACACAAAATCATAATATGTTTTTAATGAAAGTATAAAAATCGCGTGTATTAACGTGGCTATTTCCTAAAATTTGCGTGTATTAACGCATCTATTTCCTAAAAATCGCGTGTATTAACGCGGGTAATTCTTGCAAAACGCATGTATAAACGCAACTAAATTATCATACACGCGAACATACACGCGTTTATAAAAGTGACGATCTGTTTAAACTAAAAATAGTCCGCCTTCCCCAAAAAAAGATTTTGAACTAACAATACTGTTCTTTTTCATTTTCGCCTCTTCCAACAGAAACGAAACCTAAGTGCAAGGAGGGAGAAGAGAAGGAGCACACACGGGAGGAAGCCGACCAAGAAAGAAGACTTGAGCACTTTTTCAGAGGTGAGTCAGTTTGTCCTTTGCCTTGTCTCCTTCCTCAAATTTGTTTATGCTATTTTCTCTTTGCTTTTTGGGTTTGTCTCCGTCCTTTTGCTTCTGTGCACACGATTTTGGGTGAACGATTCTGACAGGGGCGACAGTGGGCCTTTTATAAGGACACATTGTCGGAGGCCGGTCCCTTTAAATTTTTTTTTTGCGTAAGTCGCGTGTAGAAACGCGTGTAAAAGCACGTGTATCCTGTCTGCACAGTCAGTTCACGCGGATATACACGCGTTTCTGGACGGGTGTATACACGCGTTTTTTGACCAGTGCATACACGCGTTTCTGGACGGGTGTATACACGAGACTGCGTTTCCTGTTTCTATGGTTTGCAGGCTGATAGGTGACTTGAATGATGATATTTGTGTGAGCCAAGAGACAACCCATGATGTACATGAGGATTATTTTTGCATATTCTTTATGGATATTCCAGGTTCTTCATCCGATCCATTTGCGTACAGCAATTGGCTGATGGAGATGCTAAATCATTTTGGGCGCCATCTTGGTCCAGTTGAGCTTACAGAGTACATGTATGCCCATCCCCCTCCTTCCATGCCTGGTGTCTATACCCCTACCGCGAGTATCCAGGGCACTCCAGTGCCGTCTATGCCTACGAGTCTGACGAGACGGCATACAGCTTCTCCTCTTCCACGTCCACCGAGGAGACATACCTCGTCCTAGACACACTCATGCACACCCTCACAGCCACCATCACGTGCTCCCTCAGAGCCACCGTCACGTCAGGGCTCACAGCCACCGTCATGTAGACAATCCCCCAGTCGTGACTCCACCCACAGCAGTAGGAAGAGTGGGAGTGGAGGATGCGGCGGGTGCTTTGGTGGGGGAGGTGGTAGGGCACGCGGTGAGAGAGGAGATAGAGGGAGGTGGGGGAGGTAGTAGGGCACGCGGTGAGAGAGGAGATAGAGGGAGAAGTGTTAGAGGAGACAGTTCGGAAGAGGAGAAGATGAGAGAGGTGGAGAGAGTGATCTGCTATGATGTGAGACAGATAGGGGCGGGATAGTGATGGATGCGAGGGGGAGGGAGGTAATGGAGTACATGCGTGGGGTAGTATCAAACTTGTATAGAAATTATTTTATTAAATTTAAAGATCAAAATAGCCGATTAGTTGGGGAGGTGATAGAGGCTGTACATAGTGGGTACCCCAATCCCCCACATGCTACATTCTTGGATGTATGGGGAAGGACGCGAATAAGGGAGATCTTAAGTAATAAAAGATCTCACCTTAAAAAACTCGCATACGATGACCGGCTAAATGTAGCTGCGGGTGGCTATCGTGCCGAGAAACCTGCCAACTGGGCACAAACGCGAGTGGAAGGAGGCAAAGAAACGAGCAGAGGATGGCATGAAGAGCAGGCAGCATGTGGAGGCACGACGGATCTAGATGGAGACCATTGGATCTTCGCATTTCAGATCTGGCGGCGTCGAGTCATGGGAGGCAGAGTTCATAAGTATCTTGCCACTTTATTTAATTGTTTACTTAATTCATTGATTCTATGAATGTTTTAATCTTACAAATTGTGTTGATTATGATACAGCGAGACGGGTTACGGGGAGGAAGTCCACAACCCACGATACTGCGTATGCTCGCTGGCATAGCAGACGTGACACGTGGGCCATCTTTAGAGCCGAGGGACGTATTACGAACGCGCAATTTGAGATAGCCATGAGACCATACGGTCGACAGGTACTTGAAAATTCTAAACGAATGATTTTGGTTTATTGAATTACATATATATATATACTTATATACTATATATTACTTGAACAGGCACAAGCTGCTGATGATCCACCCGCCGCCACTGCAGAGGGTGGACGTGAGCACTACTCATCGGACATTCCGACAGATGATGTGAGCTCATCTGAGCATGGAGGGAGCACCGAGTCATCATCTGGGTCTGAGTAGTACTCAGACTTATAGTATCACATTCCATATTGAGGATGTGGTTGTATATATTTTTTTGTAAACTGAAGCCATGGGCTACTTCGAGATATGGACTCCCTTGTATATATGTGTGAAATTTTGATAGTAATATTGAATCGTGAATCGATAGTATTACATTCATGTTTGTCTTGAATCGTGTATTGACAATGTATGCATTCATGTCGTTCTTGTCTTAATCTTCCTCGTGGATATGTTCTTCGTGGATGGTCTAATGCACCAAAAAAAAAATCCAGAGAGTGTTATTGGGTGCTGGAATGCTGGAACAGCATTCAGGCACCAAATAGCACTCTCTGGATTTTTTTTTTTGCTCTCTGTTTGCGTGTATAAACGCGTCAAAACTGCTAAAAGTCGCGTGTATATACGTGGATAATATGTAAAGCACGCGTGTATAAACGCGTCAAACCTAAGAAATACGCGTGTATAAGCGCATCCAAATTAACAAAACGCGTGTATAGACGCTTGTATCAACGTGTATAGATGCTTATATCAATGCGTCTAAATGCATCTGAACTGACAGAACGCGTGTATACGCCCGTGTATGAGCGCGTCTGAGCAGTCCTATACACGCGCTTTTACACGCATGTCTCTGGCCGCGATGATACACGCGCTGATACACGGGCCCGCTACTTTTTTTCACAAGTCATTTTTAGCGGCTAGGAGCGCGGGTATGAGCCCGATCCCTTGTAGTGAATGGTGGTAGGTTGTAATTGATCAACACCACCAGCCAAGTTGACCACTTAGTTGATCTATATGAAAATGGATTGATTCCATCGAGACCAACACCAAGTTCTAAGTGACGGGATTCTTCACTAAATTTTGGCCATGTTCTATAAATGTGCTTGAATTCTTCACAGTCAAATGGAATACGTAGGATCCCGTCTATGCTCAAATTCTTTGTCGTCCAATCCATAAGCTTTGACAACTCGAGGCTCCAAAATAGGTACTCTATTCATGGGGATAATGAAAAATGTCTTAGAACCTTATGAGGAATAATTGTTTCTCCCTCCTTAAAACATGGAAGCACTGCATTTGGGACAGAGAATGGAGTTTTTGATGCTCTCCTTGATACAAAATGCAATCATTGATGCATGCATGGATCATTTCGTACTCAAGTCCAAGACTCGTCATCATCTTTCATGCCTCATTCCTTGTTTTTGGGATGGTGTTATCAGGCAATAGAATCTTACTAGAAAACAATCTGGCAACAACAATAGTTTATTAAGAAAATAAATATACCCTATCACTTACCATCCATGTATTATTGTATATGATCCATTTACATTTCTCTAGGAGTAGCGAGCTTGGAGATTTAGGATGAGTTTAGGATGCGGAAGGTCGTAGATAATCTCTTCATAGAAGAACCCTCATATATCTTTGTGAGTGCGTCTTCTCGGAGATATTTTTCATGAGCCTCATTTCATCTGTATTACTCTGAAACCAATCATTAAGAAATCTAGTCATGTCGTCACCATCATTAGGGGAAGGTTGAGGTCTATAGGGGCCCTTTAAGATGCCATGTGATTAAAAGGTTATTAAGGAAAAGAGCCAATCGTGTGATGCCATGTATACAAAAATGTTGGGTGATTAAAGGTGGTCAAAAGATTCTCTAGAAGATGCCTTTTTGTACTTTTCATTTCCAAAAAGTGGGGGGGAAGTTTTTGAAATTTCGGACGTCCATAACTTCTACATATGAGCTCAAAATTTGTCGGAGATTACAGATCCAGAATCTACTCGTCGAGCTCTTTCAATAGATATGTCACATGATATAGTTTTGCTCACTCGATTTCAAATTCAATTTTGGCGGGAAACTTTGAAATTCAAACTTCTAGCCGTTTGAAGAACAAGAAGGTATCTAAAGTTAAAGAAACTTAACGTTTTAATAAAAAGTCATTAAAATCATAATATGGCAGCTTAAAGGGCCCCTATATACCTCAACCTTCCCCTAATGCATGCTCCGCATTGTCAGGTTTCTCTGTTTGACATGTGTATTTCTCTCTCAACCTTTGAAAACTACTAGGATCCTGTGCTCTAAGAATCCACATACACTCTAGTGACAATTGAGAGTGACCTTGATGATATAAGGGCACATCCTCTACAATATCATAGTCCAGAACCTATGATCCAATATGAATTAGACAATCATAAAGACATACTAATTCATAATAAGACAAGTGCCAACAAAGCACGAGTAAACATATTTGTAAATTCTCATCAAATTAAATTCTGACATCATGTACAAATGTTGTTTTAAATATTCTCACATTAATAGGACCTTTGGTGCCATAAGATATAATAAGTGAAAAATATAAATATACTAGTAGAATGTCATGGATCAAAACCCGTTGCAAAAGACATGTGCACAAAAATGCTATAAATACATCTATTCTCTATGTGGAATTGGTGGTCGCCTATGCCAAGTATAATTCACTAGCAACTCCTCACTAGCACACAACGATCTAATAGCATTGACTACAATGTATCTAGGTACATCTCTACTCATGTGCACTGGCTCATGACCAATGTCACACTCCACAAAAGTACAATTAGTTCTTTCATTCCTCCCTCTTCTACTATTGATCAGCGCCCTGATATATTTCCTTGAGTGTAAGGTCTACCATCCATATACAATCTCTGTGATTTGGTCATACTCTTGACGTAGCTGATGCCATGGACCCCATGAATAGATAGGTCCATAAAATGTCATAAAAGTGACCTTAGAGTGAGCTGGGACATGTAAATCATGTTCAATAAAAAGACCTCAACCCCCACCGACAATCGCACATGGTGCAATCACATAGCGACCACCCCAAAAGCTAAAAACCTCTCCATCAGCCGGAAGTGATGCACCCAACCAGCTACCATAATGTCTATGATTATATGTCTTTATGAGAGGTAGTAGGCAACTAGGCAAGGAATGATTATATGTCTACGATTATATGTCTTTATGAGAGGTAGTAGGCAACTAGGCAAGGAATGATCGCTAAACGTCTCGACCACCTGAGAGCCAGGAGGTAATTGGTGCGCACATGCCTCCATTTGTAACTAAAGAACAGCTTGATTGTGGCGCATGCGAAGAAGCATAGATCGATCAAGCCCATGAAAGCCATCATCATCATCAAAAACATGTACAACTAGATTAGGCCATGATGATTGTACCTAGATGCATGTTATACATCACTTTGTCTATCAAGACCATACAGAATTTGCATGAGTCAATGTAGAATGCTTAGCAAAATAAATATCATTTACCATAGGCTGAGCATGTCTCTTTGTACGCCGGTGCATCATAACATCTTCCAAACTCTAGCTCGTGGATATGGCATTACCGTCATGTCCGTCGGTGAGTGCCTTGACAGTTTAGACACCAATATGGAACTCTCTTCTCGTAGTATGTATATGCCTCATCACCCTCATGCACGGATCTAGAGGACATCACACAAAAGATGTCGATGGAGATGAGGACACGCCTCCTCCCCCTATCATAGGCGTGTTGGAGGAGGTGGTGTACCAGAGGATGAGTCGGAACCTATTTGCCATTAGAACAAAATAAAAATTACACCAACTATTCGTTGAAGTTAGTTATGTATGAGTTTGCAGTAAAAGTATTCATAGCATGTTTAATTCTTTTGCATCATATGAACCTAGTAGGTATCATATGTACTTGTAATCTTTATTTAGACTCATTTTTTTGTTGCAAACTATGTCTACGTGATGTGAAAGTCGGTGACAACTTGATGGAAGAGTGTTTCACAACTCATAGTTATTGATACATGCATTTTTTTTCTATTCTAACTTCTTGTATGTGACTTTAAAATGTGTAGGAGATATTGCGCAGTGGCGAAGAATACCCGCCCCACTACTATACATCCTAAGTCATGGAGGACCTTTTGGTGAGAGATGCAACTCCAGACACATTGGGATCAGCAAAAGGTATGTAATAATTACTCTCTAGCTATGTACTATTTTATTTCTTAAATCTTAGGTCTATATACACATGCTTTTTGATTTTGAACATATGTCTATAAGATGCATCACGAGCTAGGCTACAGGCTGGGCATACTTATGTCACTTGCACTTGAACGACTTTCTTGCATGAAATTGTTCCTTAACACCGCAGTCGAATGCGGTTCTCTTCTTATCTATTCGCTACACTCATAAGTGTTAGAGAGATAAGTAAAAAGAGTTAGAGAGAGAGTTAGTGTTACAGAAAGAGTTAGAGGGTTAGAGAGATAGAGAGAAAGAGAGGGTTAGAGCGTTAGAGAGTTAGGGAGAGGGATGAGGCTGGAAAGAGAGAGAGTGAGTGTTAGAGAAAGAGTTAGAGGGTTAGAGAGATAGAGAGAAAGAGAGGGTTAGAGGGTTAGAGAGTTAGGGAGAGGGATGAGGCTAGAAAGAGAGAGAGACAGAGAGTTAAAAAGAGTTAGAGAAAGTAAAGAGAGTTAGAGAGAGAGAGTGAGTGTTAGAGAGAGAGAGAGAGAGAGAGTTGGCTAGTTCCAAAAAGTTAGAGAGAATATGAAAGGATTAGAAAAAGGTAAAGAGAGCAAGTTAGAAAGAGAAAGTGAGTGTTTAAGGGGGGAGAGAGAGAGAGAGAGAGAGAGAGAGAGAGAGAGAGAGAGAGAGAGAGAGAGTCAGTCAATTCGAGGGAAATAAAGAGAATTAGAGAGAGTAAGAAAGTTTGAGAGAGTTAAAGAAGAGATTAGAGAGAGAGACTGAGTGTTAGAAAGAGAGATTTAGAAAATGGGTTAGAGAGACTGAGTGTTAGAAAGAGAGATTTAAAAAATGGGTTAGAGTTAGACAGTGAGACAATTTTAGAAAGAGCAAGAGAGAGTTAGAGGGCTAAAGATATATATATGTATATATTTCAAAGGTATTTTGTTTTATTAATTAGCCTTTTTAAGGGGGGGAAAAGAGGAGAAGGAAGAGAGAGAAAAACAAGGGGGAGAGAGAGTAGAAATAGTATAAACAAAATGTTTTTTGTTTTGTTTTAAAGGGAAAAATAAAAAAGAGCGAGAGAAAAAGAAAGCGAGAAGGGCAATCAACCCATCTCGAAAGGCGGGTCTAGGCCACTCATATAATCAATGTAAGAGGAGGAAATCTTTTAGCCTCCTGAGTAAATGTTCAAGACAAAAATGTATCTATTGAGAGAAAATTGTAAATGAACATTATTTCATTTTTTTGACACAAACAACATTTTATTAGTCCTCAAAAAAGCCACTATGAATATAAAATAAAACAATAATTTTCTGGGAACTCGAGGAAGAGGAGGCATATAAATCATGGTTGGAAGCGAGAAAAAGTGGAAGGGATCCAAAAAATTACGTTGCAGCTTGCTCACCCAAAGTAGGGGTCTCCCTCATCTGCATCAAAAAGTGATGTGTAAAGCCTCTAAAAAGTAAAAGTAGATCTTGTGTGGATAATCTCGCTCATGCTAACTATTGTCGTTAGGGTGGCCATGGGTTTTGACTAGTCATGGGGCATAGATAGTGCTACAATTTGAAGCCTTTTGAGCACATCAAAGCCCTTCCAACCTTCTAGAGAAGACATCTTTAAAAATAGGCCTTTAAAAAAAGCCACTATTTTAAAAAATTTCCCTGAATTTTACATATAAACATACATATTTAGCCAATGAGGTGATAGCTCAAGTGGTGAAGGTGTTTGCCTAGGACCAAGAGGTCTTGGGTT
Organism: Cibotium barometz; assembly: GCF_041138505.1. NCBI lineage: Eukaryota > Viridiplantae > Streptophyta > Polypodiopsida > Cyatheales > Cibotiaceae > Cibotium > Cibotium barometz. The sequence goes on from NC_141049.1 coordinate 47,282,931, forward strand.
CAAAACCCCCCCTTGGTGCTTCCTCAACGGCATCGTCTATGGGTCGATAAATAAACGCCTACAAGCAGGAGAAAAAGAAAGCGAGAAGGGGAATCAACCCATCTCGAAAGGCGGGTCTAGGCCACTCGTATAATCAATGTAAGAGGAGAAAATCTTTAAGCCTCTTGAATAAATGTTCAAGACAAAAATGTATCTATTGAGAGAAAATTGTAAATGTGAAATTTGGTAACTATGGGAGGATCTTAAGAGGCCAAAGGAGAGTTGAAAAAAAAAAACATACATATTTAATTAATTGTTGAAGGTCATTGGCCTTCAAATTGATGGTTATGGGGTAAGCCCTTGAAATACATGGGCTCATCACGTATGGGCACACATAACAGACACAAAGATCGACGTGATATGTCGGCAGATTTAGGGTCTGCTTTATGGAAGAAAAGGTAAGTCTGGACTCTCGACTCTCTTTCTCTGAGCCTCAAGTCTATTGCTATTCGGAAAATTTCAGAATTTTGACCCCGTGTGTGCGCGCTGCGGCCGTGAAACTTCCCTGGAAATGTCGTGGTCATTCTCATCCACCTAATCTCCAACTCTGCGCTTCGCCATTGCGGCTACGCTCAACCAACCAACCCTCCTTACCTCCGCTCTACATTCTACACTTATTCTGCATCCCGGCCGCGTCGCCACGGTTGATTGCGAGCTTCACTGTAACATGGCACATCTTCACGTGTATTTTATTGAGTATTTTATTGCTCCTAAGAGAGGAAGTGGATCCTGATCGTCAAAATTTTCCTCAAATCAATTGTTACCATTTTCCATTATGTTCGTTTTTCTAGTGCTGTCTTCAAAAGTTCGTTTTTAGGTCATTGTTTTTGGATTTTTTTTAGTGCTGTCTTTTTCTAGTGCTGTCTTCAAAAGTTCGTTTTTAGGTCATTGTTTTTGGATTTTTTTTATTTTTTTATTTTTTTGGGGGTTTTGCAACCTCCTCGTCCTCTTCTCCCTTCAAGAATTCAATTCACATATATGGAGAAAGCGAAAAACAAATACACCCCCCTTCCCCACAAGATAATATGCATGTGTTCCACATGCACACACTTATAAGAGCAAGAATTCAATAAGGGGAACGAGAGGCCAAAAGAAAAAATTATATTAATGAACATTTTTAAAGAGGATGGTGTAAAGAAAAACAGGGGCAGGAGAAACAAATCAAAGGTGAAGAGGGAAGAAGTTCAAGGAAAACGAGAGAGAGAGAGAGAGAGAGAGAGAGAGAGAGAGAGAGGCCAAAAGAAAAAATTGTATTACTGAACATTTTAAAGAGGGAGCATAACAAGCAAAAAGAGGAGGAGAAGAAGAAAATCAAAAGTGAAGAGCAAAGGAATTCAAGAAAAAGGGGAGAGAGAGAGAGAGAGATTATAGTCATTTGTCTCTCTTCCACCTTTAAAGGGGATGTATGTATTGAAAGAGAAAGAAAATGAAGAAAAAGAAAGGAAGAGGAAGGGGAAAGAAAGGGGAAAAGGGTGGAGTGTAAAATCAAAAAGGGATTTGACTTTGGGAAATTGAAGAAAGGGAAAAGGAAGAGGATGGCATGTGACAAAAGTAGGGGACACATTTTGCATGAGCTAAGGTGGTGTGATGCGGACTTGTTTACACATATGGTTAACTATGGTTTTGTGAGTATATCAAACAATGGGAAATAAATAGTCATCCACCCAATCGAAAAGTTATTCTAGTACTTTTTTTCCCTCTGCATTGCTTTTTATTTTAGATATAGTCATGCTACCAAAGCATTAGAGTCTGGTAGCGCAGTTAGCAAAAAAATGCTACTAAACACAATCAAAATTTGATTTAATACATATGTTGTTGATGACATGGCTAAATTTTGTAAGGCTGATGCAAGTTAATGCCATTAAGTTCTTAGCTCTAAGACCTTTGAAAAATCACATGGTAACTTCCCCTACTTCTCTTCTTCTTATTATCTTCCCTTCTTCTATATCTATAAATTCTATTGAGAGAGAGAGAGAGAGAGAGAGAGAGAGAGAGAGAGAGAGAGAGAGAGAGAGTTAGCGAGAAAATTAGAGAGAGAGAGAGAGAGAGAGAGAGAAAGCGAGTTAGAGAGAGATAGGAGAGAGGAGAGAGAGACCTAGAGTTAGAGTTAAAGAGAGAGAGAGAAATGAAATGAAATGATATATTAACGTCTCTAAGAGGCCATAATGGCCTATGAGACCAAAACTGAGAGTACATCTGAAGTTGGTGTCTCATCAAAGAGAACAACTAAATGAGACTAAAAAGGTATAGTAAACTGATTGTCCTACAGTTATAAGAACAGAACTGTAAGACCCTGAGATGATACTAAGTAGAAAATACTGGAAAATACGAAAAAATGTATATCAGGTAGATCCATGTATGCTGATCAGTTGAAGTGTTTCCCTCTCCTTAGATCAAGTATTTCCACCATGGGGTTGTCTAGAATGGAGAGGTCGTAGAAGCCAGGTAGGCGCCTCCGATGCGGGGCAATAATGGCTCTGAGAAAGAGAGAGTTAAGGAGGGAGTTCAATCATGAGAGAGAGAGAGAGAGAGAGAGAGAGAGAGAGAGAGAGAGCAAGTTAGAGGTATAGAGAGTTAGAGTTAGGGAGAGTTAGAAAGTGATAGAGTTAGAGAGAGAGAGTAAAGTAGAGAGAGAGAGTTAGAGAAAGAGAGAGAGAAAGAGTTATAGAGATAACTAGAGAGAGAGAGAGAGAGAGAGAGAGAGAGAGAGAGAGAGATCAATAGAGATTTTGAGAGATGACATAGAGAGAGAGATACATAGAGAGAGAGAGAGAGAGAGAGAGAGAGAGAGAGAGAGAGAGGAGTTAGAGCTAGAGAGAGAGAGATACATAGAGAGAGCAAGAGTTACAAAGAGAAATATATCCAGAGACATTTTGAGAGACAATGAGAGAGAGAGAGAGAGAGAGAGTTTAGAGAGAGGGAGAGGGAGAATTAGAGAGACCTAGAGTTAGAAGAGGAGAGAGAGAGAGAGAGAGAGAGAGAGAGAGAGAGTTGTCAAAGGACTAAGAGAGGAAGTGGGTCCTGATCGTCAAAATTTTCCTCAATCAACTGTTACCATTTTCCAGTATGTTTCATTTTCTAGTGTTGTCTTCAATGAAATAAAAAGTTTGTTTTTAGGTCATTGTTTTTGGATTTTTTTTGTTTTACAACCTCCTTGTTTGTGGCTCTTCTCCCTTTAATTCCCATATTCCCACATACTTTCTCTTTTGTCTGCACCCACCCTCATCTCTAAAAGGCACCATGCCTTTAAGAGGGGGCTCAAGTGGGATCGAGGGTGGAGGTGGGCGAGAAGGTAGATCAAAAAGATCTAGCCATCGAAAAAAGTAAACTAGGACAAAAAGGTAAACTAGGGACAACCAGCCAAGTAGGAAAAGGATGTGAAAAGTGGATTCAGGAGGTCATGTGGTAATCATTTGGGTTGGGTGGGCAAATTTTTCAACACATTGTTCCAAAGAAATCTATTGGTTGCATGTAGTGGATCAATTAATGAGGTTTGAGCGGCTTCCCAAGGTAAACTGGGAAAGAAAAGAAAACTAGACCTGCAAGAAATATGCTGGCTTCCACCTTCTCATATGTTTGCTTCCACCTTCTCTTTTACTCAAAGAAGCTTGCTTTCACCTCCCATTGACTCTTCTCATTGAGTATTTTTATATTTTTATGATTTAAAAATGCTCCAACTTCTCTTTGACTAAAGCATTAGGAGAAATATGGACTCTCCATTTTTCCCCTTAAGGAGTCAATAAAAAAAGATTGGCCTGACTAACGAGAGAGCTAGGATTGTAGATCCATGTTACATGGATATTTCTGTCATATCTTTGCCCAAATCTCTTAAGATAATAAAATAATAGAGCCCATATCTTTAAAAAATAGATTTCATGTCAGATTTCATATCTTTCATGTAAAATGTACCTTGTGGGTGGTCAGCACATGGAAGTTTGAAAATCGAATTTCATTTTTTTCCTTTTTTTATGTTTAACTTTTACTTTCCCTCCTTTTGCATTTCACTACCTTTTCATTTCCCCCCCTTTTTTGGCGCAATTCAATTTCGCCATATCTTCTACAACTCTGGTTCTTTCTTCACAAAAATTTACAGGCATGTTGTTCTCGACCATAGCTCTCTCCTTCTAAAATTTCACCTCATTTGGACAAAACGTCTGGGAGTTATGCCCGTTTTCTCACATGAACTTTCTCTTCTTTTGCACCAGAGATAGCTATCTTGATGTGAAGTGCCATCAAATTGTTGTGAGTAATTATCACCTGTTTAGGGTTTGTCTATGTTTTGTCTTGAAGTGAGTAATGATCATAGGTTTAGGATTTGTTTATGTTTTGTTTTGGTGTGTTGCTATTTATTTTCTTAGGAGCAAGGTTGTGTAAATCAAAGCAGTAAGTTGTTTTAATCTTTATTTGTTGCTTTCAATCTTCTTTGCACAGTATTGATTTGAAGTGGCATAAAATATCGCAATTATGATCATAGATTTAGGATTTGTTTATGTTTTCTCTTGATGTGTTGCTATTTTTTTTCACAAAGCAACAAGGTTGTGAGCAATAAGTTGTTGTTCATTTCTTGTTGTTTTAATCTTTATTTGTTGATTACAATCTTCTCTACACAGTAATGATTTCAAGTGGCATAAAATACAACAGTAATGATCATAGGTTTAGGGTTTGTCTATATTTTGTCTTGATGTGAGTAATAATCATAGGTTTAGAGTTTGTTAATGTTATATCTTGATGTGTTTATTTTTATTTTCATAGGAGTAACAAGGTTGTGTAAATCAAAGCACTAAGTTGCTATTTATTTCTTGTTGTTTAATCTATATTTGTTTTTTACAATATATAACATATATTTATTAATCATACAGTCTAGCTTTATTAATTTAGATGTCTTCAAGGAGAAGGAATATCATTAATATTCACATAATGGAGGTGTTTAACAAGAGAGATGATGAAGGTAACTGGATCCCTGATCAGTACAGTAAATTAAATTGGATTTTAATGTGACCAAGTACTTGTGGCAATTTCAAGGTCAAGCTCAAAGATGTCACAGACCCCAACAAGCAATGGAAAGGTAGATTCATAGAGTTCAGGAGACGCACAAATGGTATGAGAACAATTACAAAGACTTTCATTCAACATGTTTATATGCACAAAGAGATTCAAGTGCATCATGATAACTTCAATGAAAGACATAAGCCTAACAGTAAGTTTATATCTCTGTGCTTTGCGTTCTTGTGCTTTGAGTCCATGGTTATTAGATAGAGTTTTAATACAAGCATGTTTGCCCGGGGGGTGCACCTAAAAAAATGTAAGTGTAGCACGTGAGTTCATCAGGAGGGTTTTTTTAATTGACAAAACCTACAGGATTACATCTACAAGAGGGGGTTTTTTATTACACTTTTGAAAAAAACCCGTAGGTTCCTTAAGAAAGAGGGGTAATTTTATTCGTTGATAGCATGTAGGTAGAGGGGGTTTTTTATTATCCCTTGAACGCACGTGATACATATGATTTCTTAGTGGTGGACCCCCCGAGCATGTTTGTTGCTCAACTTTATATCCATCCACTCTGCATGACTGGCAGAATGTAGAATGTTTGAGTGGAAAGCTAAATGTTTACATGCAGAGATAGGTGCCTTGATCTATGACAACAAGAGTGCAAGCGAATTGGCATCTCAGAATGTTTACTTTTATGACTTAGTGCATGATGTGGAGAGACATAGTTTGGAGTATATTCCACTACCACCGTTGTCTAGCCAGGAATGGTATAATCCTAGCTTAGACATGTCAGAAGCATGTAGGGTAAAGATAAAAACTGATTTTCATGCTGCCATGAAACCATCCACAGGCTCTAGAGGTTTGCATCTAAGTTGGTTTGTACCATTTGGTTTGTTTGCACATTTGTTTGGATCTTGTGTAGTTAAGAAAACTAAGATTACTTATCAATGCAAGTGCCCATCTAAGGATTGGATGACTCAATTTTACTGGGTGAGTCGTGGCATCTCAAGGGAACTCACCAACCACGATGATATCATTAAGTGCAGAATTACTGTGTCAGATATTACCTTTAGGTAAGATTGCACTTCTGTTGATTGTTGATGGTTTTTATTCATAAGTACTTCATTGTGCAAGACACTGATTTGATTGTTGATTGTTGATTTTATGTTTTTATGTTGGTTGTTGTTTGTTTTTTATGGATAGGTACTTCATTGCAAGACAAACTTTGTACATTCGCTTCAAGTATAGGAAGTGGCAACTTCTACGAGGGGAGTGGCTCAGCTTGGTGGACCAAGACATGCGAGATCGCTTGCATTCAGCACTCATTGATGTGGTTATTATTTGGAACCCTTTTAGCGTTAATGTAGAGAGTCATTGGCCCCTAATTAGTTTTCTAAGGCAGGAAATCCAACTTATGTCCAATAATCCGCCTTGTAATTTCTATTTTAAGTTGGATGGTAGGAAGGTTGGGAGTCGAAGTGAACATTGCAAAACATACAATTAGTGTGTTGCTCCACACATCCTTGAGACTGTGGAGTCACTGTAATTCTTATTCTTCCAAGTATTCGAATATAGGAAGTCATTTCTCTAAAAGCGTTGTAAATTTAAATTTTCTTCATTTTCATAAAGTGTTTTAGTTTTTTAAGTCTACTGTGTTTTAAACCCTTTAATATGTAAGAAAATAATGATAAATATAAGTAAGTACAAACGTAAATATAAATATAAGTATATATTTAAGTGCAAATAATAATATAATTAATTATGCTAGAAATATAAATATGTTTTGTGATTTGTTATATTTTAATGAAGTGTCATTAATTTTTAACTCTATAGATATAAGTTTTAAAATAAATATAACTTTAAGTGCAAATAATAATATAAGTAACTATGTAAATAATATAATATAATAATATAAATAATATAATGTAACATGAAATAGAAGTATGATTTATAATTTATTATATTTTAATGATGTGTCCTTTATTTAATAGAGTATCAACATATAAGGTATAAAAATAAATTTAAGTTTATAGATATTTGTAAGTAATATAATAAACACAAGTATAAATTTATTATAAATATTATAAATTTGAGTGTAAGTATAAATATGAGTATAAGTTATAGATCAAACTCATTTATACTATCTATTCTCTACCTCTCCCTTTGTGTGCTACCTCTCCCCACTACCCATCATGGCCGCCTCCCCTGCTTTTGCCACGTGGATTAGTAGTACTCGTTGTGCTTACCTTGGGGACCAGATCTACCCTAGGTTTTACAAGAGTTTAGATCTCGAGATTGTCATCTCCACCTTAGATCTAAACTTCACCTTACTAGCTGCATTTTGCGATGCAATGGATGACTTCACCTACTCTATCCCAAATTCCACCTTGAGTTGGATTCCTTTAGAGTTTCTCTTCAGCATCATGAAGAGTGGATCCAACCACAAGAAGGCGGTGAACAGAGCTCTAGCTCATGTCGGACAAGATTTCCGCACAACCACTGTCCCAACCTCCTATGAAGAGCACATCCCACTCGATCGCATTGAGCGAGATGTCATTTTCTTCTTTCTGAATTTCAATGGAGACATCATAGGTTCTTTCTTTTTCAATGGCTTCTTTGCCATCATATGGGATTGATGGTGGTGGTGAATCTGGATTTGTGGGAAGATCCACACGATTTGAAGCCTTTTGAGGGCATCAAAGCCCTTCAAACCTTCTAAAGAAGACATCTTTAAAAATAGGCCTTTAAAAAAAGCCACTATTTTAAAAAATTTCCCTGAATTTTACATATAAATATACATATTAAGCCAATGAGGTGATAGCTCAAGTGGTGAAGGTGTTTGCCTAGGACCAAGAGGTCTTGGATTCAAAACCCCCCTTGGTACTTCCTCAGCGGCATCGTCTACGGGTGGATAAATAAACGCCTACAAGCGAGAAAAAAGGAAAACGAGAAGGGCAATCAACCCATCTCGAAAGGTGGGTCTAGGCCACTCGTATAATCAATGTAAGAGGAGAAAATCTTTTAGCCTCCTGAGTAAATGTTCAAGACAAAAATGTATCTATTGAGAGAAAATTGTAAATGTGAAATTTGGTAACTATGGGAGGATCTTAAGAGGCCAAAGGAGAGTTGAAAAAAAAAATACATACATATTTAATTAATTGTTGAAGGTCATTGGCCTTGAAATTGATGGTTATGGTAAACCCTTCAAATGCATGGGCTCATCACGTATGCGCACACACAACAGACACAAAGATCGACGTGATATGTCGGCAGATTTAGGGTCTGCTTTATGGAAGAAAAGGTAAGTCTGGACTCTCCACCCTCGACTCTCTTTTTCTCTGAGCCTCCCTCAAGTCTATTGCTATTCGGAAAATTTCAGAATTTTGACCCCGTGTGTGTGCGCTGCGGCCGTGAAACTTCCCTGGAAATGTCGTCCACTCAATATCCTACGGCCGGCTGTCTTCATCTCCAACTCTGCGCTTCGCCATTGCGGCTACGCTCAACCAACCAACCCTCCTTACCTCCGCTCTACATTCTACACTCATTCTGCAGCAGAGTCCTCAGAGATCCCGGCCGCGTCGCCACGGTTGATTGCGAGCTTCACTCAAACATGGCACATCTTCACGTGTCTCTGGATTATTGAGTATTTTATTGCTCCTAAGAGAGGAAGTGGATCCTGATCGTCAAAATTTTCCTCAAATCAATTGTTACCATTTTCCATTATGTTTCATTTTCTGGTGCTGTCTTCAAAAGTTCGTTTTTAGGTCATTGTTTTTGGATTTTTTTTTATTTTTTTATTTTTTTGGGGCGTTTTGCAACCTCGTCGTCCTCTTCTCCCTTCAATAATTCAATTCACATATATATGGAGAAAGCGAAAAACAAATACACCCCCCCCTCCCCACAAGATAATATGCATGTGTTCCACATGATCACAATTATAAGAGCAAGAATTTAGTAAGGGGAACGAGAGGCCAAAAGAAAAAAATATATTAATGAACATTTTAAAGAGGATGGTGTAAAGAAAAAGAGGGGGAGGAGAAACAAATCAAAGGTGAAGAGGGAAGAAGTTCAAGGAAAAGCAGAGAGAGAGAGAGAGAGAGAGAGAGAGAGGCCAAAAGAAAAAATTGTATTACTGAATATTTTAAAGAGGGAGCAGAACAAGCAAAAAGAGGAGGAGAAGAAGAAAATCAAAAGTGAAGAGTGAAGGAATTCAAGAAAAAGGGGGGAGAGAGAGAGAGATTATAGTCATTTGTCTCTCTTCCACCTTTAAAGGGGATGTATGTATTGAGAGAGAAAGAAAATGAAGAAGAAGAAAGGAAGAGGAAGAAAACAAAGGGGAAAAGGATGGAGTGTAAAATCAAAAAGGGATTTGACTTTGGGAAATTGAAGAAAGGGAAAAGGAAGAGGATGGCATGTGACAAAAGTAGGGGACACATTTTGCATGAGCTAAGGTGGTGTGATGCGGACTTGTTTACACATATGGTTAACTATGGTTTTGTGAGTATATCAAACAATGGGAAATAAATAGTCCTCCACCCAATCGAAAAGTTATTCTAGTACTTTTTTTCCCTCTGCATTGCTTTTTATTTTAAATATAATCATGCTAAAGCATTAGAGTCTGGTAGCACAGTTAGCAAAAAAATGCTACTAAACACAATCAAAATTTGATTTAATACATATGTTGTTGATGACATGGATGAATTTTGTAAGGCTGATGCAAGTTAATGCCATTAAGTTCTTAGCTCTAAGACCTTTGAAAAATCACATGGTAACTCCCCCTACTTCTCTTCTTCTTATTATCTTCCCTTCTTCTATATCTATAAATTCTATTGAGAGAGAGAGAGAGAGAGAGAGAGAGAGAGAGAGAGAGAGAGTTAGCGAGAAAATTAGAGAGAGAGAGACAAAGCGAGTTAGAGAGAGAGGAGAGAGGAGAGAGAGACCTAGAGTTAGAGTTAAAGAGGGAGAGAAATGAAATGAAATGATATATTAACGTCTCTAAGAGGCCATAATAGCCTATGAGACCAAAATTGATAGTATATCTGAAGTTGGTGTCTCATCAAAGAGAACAACTAAATGAGACTAAAAAGATATAATAAACTGATTGTCCTACAGTTATAAGAATAGAACTGTAAGACTCCGCGATGATACTCACTTGAAAATACTGGAAAATACGAAAAAATGTATATCAGGTAGATCCATGTATGCTGATCAATTGAAGTGTTGCCCTCTCCTTAGATCAAGTATCTTCACGATGCGGTTGTCTAGAAGGGAGAGGTCGTAGAAGCAAGGTAGGTGCCTCCGATGCCGGGCAATAATGGCTCTGAGAAAGAGAGAGTTAAGGAGGGAGTTCAAGCATGAGAGAGAGAGAGAGAGAGAGAGAGAGAGAGAGAGAGAGAGCAAGTTAGAGCTATAGAGAGTTAGAGTTAGAGAGAGTTAGAAAGTGATAGAGTTAGAGAGAGAGAGTAAAGTAGAGAGAGAAAGAGTTAAAGAAAGAGAGAGAGAAAGAGTTATAGAGATAACTAGAGAGAGAGAAAGATATATATAGAGATTTTGAGAGACAACGACAGAGATCTACGTTCTACACTCATTCTGCGGCTACGCTCAACCAACCAACCTGATCCTGATCGTCAAAATTTCCCTCAAATCAATTGTTACCATTTTCCATTATGTTTCATTTTCTAGTGCTGTCTTCAAAAGTTCGTTTGTAGGTCATTGTTTTTGGATTATTACTATTTTTTTGGGGGGGGGGGGTTTCCAACGTCCTCATCCTCTTCTCCCTTCAATAATTCAATTCCCATATATGGAGAAAGCGAAAAACAAATACACCCCTCCCCATAAGATAATATGCATGTGTTCCACATGCACACACTTATAAGAGCAAGAATTCAATAAGGGGAACGAGAGGCCAAAAGAAAAAATTATATTATTGAACATTTTAAAGAGGATGGTGTAAAGAAAATGAGGGGGACGAGAAACAAATCGAAGGTGAAGAGGGAAGAAGTTCAAGGGAAAAGGAGAGAGAAAGAGAGAGAGAGAGAGAGAGAGAGAGAGAGAGAGAGAGAGAGAGAGAGAGATAGGCCAAAAGAAAAAATTGTATTACTGAACATTTTAAAAAGGGAGCAGAACAAGCAAAAAGAGGAGGAGAAGAAGAAAATCAAAAGTGAAGAGCGAAGGAATTCAAGAAAAAGGGGAGAGAGAGAGAGAGAGAGAGAGAGAGAGAGAGAGAGATTATAGTCATTTGTCTCTCTTCCACCTTTAAAGGGGACGTATGTATTGAGAGAGAGAAAATGAAGAAAAAGAAAGGAAGAGGAAGAAAAGAAAGGGGAAAAGGGTGGAGTGTAAAATCAAAAAGGGATTTGACTTTGGGAAATTGAAGAAAGGGAAGAGGAAGAGGATGTCATGTGACAAAAGTAGGGGACACATTTTGCATGAGCTAAGGTGGTGTGATGCAGACTTGTTTACATATATGGTTAACTATGGTTTTGTGAGTATATCAAACAATGGGAAATAAATAGTCCTCCACCTAATTGAAAAGTTATTCTAGTACTTTTTTTCCCTCTACATTGCTTTTTATTTTAGATATAATCATGCTACCAAAGCATTAGAGTCTGGTAGCACAGTTAGCAAGAAAATGCTACTAAACACAATCAAAATTTGATTTAATACATATGTTGTTGATGACATGGATGAATTTTGTATGGCTGATGCAAGTTAATGCCATTAAGTTCTTAGCGTTAAGACCTTTGAAAAATCACATGGTAACTCCCCCTACTTCTCTTCTTCTTATTATCTTCCCTTCTTCTATATCTATAAATTCTATCGAGAGAGAGAGAGAGAGAGAGAGAGAGACCTAGAGTTAGAGTTAAAGAGAGAGAGAAATGAAATGATATATTAACGTCTCTAAGAGGCCATAATGGCCTATGAGACCAAAACTGAGAGTACATCTGAAGTTGGTGTCTCATCAAAGAGAACAACTAAATGAGACTAAAAAGTATAATAAACTGAAGTTGATTGTCCTACAGTTATAAGAATAGAACTGTAAGACTCCGAGATGATACTGAGTAGAAAATAGTGGAAAATACGAAAAAATGTATATCAGGTAGATCCATGTATGCTGATCAGTTGCAGTGTTGCCCTCTCCTTAGATCAAGTATCTTCGCCATGGGGTTTTTTAGAATGGAGAGGTCGTAGAAGCGAGGTAGGCGCCTCCGATGCCGAGCAATAATGGCTCTGAGAGAGAGAGTTAACGAGGGAGTTCAAGCATGAGAGAGAGAGAGAGAGAGAGAGAGAGAGAGAGAGAGAGAGAGAGAGAGAGAGAGAGAGCTATAGAGAGTTAGAGTTAGAGAGTGTTAGAAAGTGATAGAGTTAGAGAGAGAGAGAGAGAATTAGAGAAAGAGAGAGAGAGAAAGAGTTATAGAGATAACTAGAGAGAGAGATATAACGAGAGAGAGAGAGAGAGAGAGAGAGAGAGAGAGAGAGAGAGAGGAGTTAGAGCTAAAGAGAGAGAGAGAGAGAGAGAGAGAGAGAGAGAGAGAGAGAGAGAGAGGAGTTAGAGCTAGAGAGAGAGAGACATAGAGAGAGCAAGAGTTACAAAGAGAAATATATCCAGAGAGATTTTGAGAGACAATGAGAGAGAGAGAGAGAGAGAGAGAGAGAGAGAGAGAGTTGCCAAAGGACTAAGAGAGGAAGTGGGTCCTGATCGTCAAAATTTTCTTCAATCAATTGTTACCATTAATTTCCATTATGTTTCATTTTCTAGTACTGTATTCAATAAAATAAAAAGTTTGTTTTTAGGTCATTGTTTTTGGATTTTTTTTGTTTTACAACCTCCTTGTTTTCTAGTGGCTCTTCTCCCTTTAATTCCCATATTCCCACATACTTTCTAGAGAGAGATAACTAGAGAGAGAGAGAGATATAACAAGCGAGAGAGAAAGAGAGAGGGAGAGGGAGAGAGAGAGAGAGAGAGAGAGAGAGAGAGATTTTGAGAGACAACGACAGAGATCTACATTCTACACTCATTTTGCGGCTACGCTCAACCAACCAACCTGATCCTAATCGTCAAAATTTCCCTCAAATCAATTGTTACCATTTTCCATTATGTTTCATTTTCTAGTGCTGTCTTCAAAAGTTCGTTTGTAGGTCATTGTTTTTGGATTATTATTATTTTTTTTTGGGGGGGGGGGTTTCCAGCCTCCTCATCCTCTTCTCCCTTCAATAATTCAATTCCCATATATGGAGAAAGCGAAAAACAAATACACCCCTCCCCATAAGATAATATGCATGTGTTCCACATGCACACACTTATAAGAGCAAGAATTCAATAAGGGGAACGAGAGGCCAAAAGAAAAAATTATATTATTGAACATTTTAAAGAGGATGGTGTAAAGAAAATGAGGGGGACGAGAAACAAATCGAAGGTGAAGAGGGAAGAAGTTCAAGGGAAAAGGAGAGAGAAAGAGAGAGAGAGAGAGAGAGAGAGAGAGAGAGAGAGAGAGAGAGAGAGAGAGAGAGAGAGAGAGAGAGAGAGAGATAGGCCAAAAGAAAAAATTGTATTACTGAACATTTTAAAAAGGGAGCAGAACAAGCAAAAAGAGGAGGAGAAGAAGAAAATCAAAAGTGAAGAGCGAAGGAATTCAAGAAAAAGGGGAGAGAGAGAGAGAGAGAGAGAGAGAGAGAGAGAGAGAGATTATAGTCATTTGTCTCTCTTCCACCTTTAAAGGGGACGTATGTATTGAGAGAGAGAAAATGAAGAAAAAGAAAGGAAGAGGAAGAAAAGAAAGGGGAAAAGGGTGGAGTGTAAAATCAAAAAGGGATTTGACTTTGGGAAATTGAAGAAAGGGAAGAGGAAGAGGATGTCATGTGACAAAAGTAGGGGACACATTTTGCATGAGCTAAGGTGGTGTGATGCAGACTTGTTTACATATATGGTTAACTATGGTTTTGTGAGTATATCAAACAATGGGAAATAAATAGTCCTCCACCTAATTGAAAAGTTATTCTAGTACTTTTTTTCCCTCTACATTGCTTTTTATTTTAGATATAATCATGCTACCAAAGCATTAGAGTCTGGTAGCACAGTTAGCAAGAAAATGCTACTAAACACAATCAAAATTTGATTTAATACATATGTTGTTGATGACATGGATGAATTTTGTATGGCTGATGCAAGTTAATGCCATTAAGTTCTTAGCGTTAAGACCTTTGAAAAATCACATGGTAACTCCCCCTACTTCTCTTCTTCTTATTATCTTCCCTTCTTCTATATCTATAAATTCTATCGAGAGAGAGAGAGAGAGAGAGACCTAGAGTTAGAGTTAAAGAGAGAGAGAAATGAAATGATATATTAACGTCTCTAAGAGGCCATAATGGCCTATGAGACCAAAACTGAGAGTACATCTGAAGTTGATGTCTCATCAAAGAGAACAACTAAATGAGACTAAAAAGTATAATAAACTGAAGTTGATTGTCCTACAGTTATAAGAATAGAACTGTAAGACTCCGAGATGATACTGAGTAGAAAATACGAAAAAATGTATATCAGGTAGATCCATGTATGCTGATCAGTTGCAGTGTTGCCCTCTCCTTAGATCAAGTATCTTCGCCATGGGGTTTTCTAGAATGGAGAGGTCGTAGAAGCGAGGTAGGCGCCTCCGATGCCGAGCAATAATGGCTCTGAGAGAGAGAGTTAACGAGGGAGTTCAAGCATGAGAGAGAGAGAGAGAGAGAGAGAGAGCTATAGAGAGTTAGAGTTAGAGAGTGTTAGAAAGTGATAGAGTTAGAGAGAGAGAGAGAATTAGAGAAAGAGAGAGAGAGAAAGAGTTATAGAGATAACTAGAGAGAGAGATATAACAAGAGAGAGAGAGAGAGAGAGAGAGAGAGAGAGAGAGGAGTTAGAGCTAAAGAGAGAGAGAGAGAGAGAGAGAGAGAGAGAGAGAGGAGTTAGAGCTAGAGAGAGAGAGACATAGAGAGAGCAAGAGTTACAAAGAGAAATATATCCAAAGAGATTTTGAGAGACAATGAGAGAGAGAGAGAGAGAGAGAGAGAGAGAGAGAGAGAGAGAGAGAGTTGCCAAAGGACTAAGAGAGGAAGTGGGTCCTGATCGTCAAAATTTTCTTCAATCAATTGTTACCATTAATTTCCATTATGTTTCATTTTCTAGTACTGTATTCAATGAAATAAAAAGTTTTGTTTTTAGGTCATTGTTTTTGGATTTTTTTTGTTTTACAACCTCCTTGTTTTCTAGTGGCTCTTCTCCCTTTAATTCCCATATTCCCACATACTTTCTAGAGAGAGATAACTAGAGAGAGAGAGATATATAACAAGCGAGAGAGAAAGAGAGAGGGAGAGAGAGAGAGAGAGAGAGAGAGAGAGAGAGAGAGAGAGATTTTGAGAGACAACGACAGAGATCTACATTCTACACTCATTTTGCGGCTACGCTCAACCAACCAACCTGATCCTAATCGTCAAAATTTCCCTCAAATCAATTGTTACCATTTTCCATTATGTTTCATTTTCTAGTGCTGTCTTCAAAAGTTCGTTTGTAGGTCATTGTTTTTGGATTATTATTATTTTTTTTGGGGGGGGGGGTTTCCAACCTCCTCATCCTCTTCTCCCTTCAATAATTCAATTCCCATATATGGAGAAAGCGAAAAACAAATACACCCCTCCCCATAAGATAATATGCAAGAGCAAGAATTCAATAAGGGGAACGAGAGGCCAAAAGAAAAAATTATATTAATGAACATTTTAAAGAGGATGGTGTAAATAAAACGAGGGGGACGAGAAACAAATCAAAGGTGAAGAGGGAAGAAGTTCAAGGGAAAAGGAGAGAGAAAGAGCGAGAGAGAGAGAGAGAGGCCAAAAGAAAAAATTGTATTACTGAACATTTTAAAGAGGGAGCAGAACAAGCAAAAAGAGGAGGAGAAGAAGAAAATCAAAAGTGAAGAGCGAAGGAATTCAAGAAAAAGGGGAGAGAGAGAGAGAGATTATGGTCACTTGTCTCTCTTCCACCTTTAAAGGGGATGTATGTATTGAGAGAGAAAGAAAATGAAGAAAAAGAAAGAAAGAGGAAAAAAAGAAAGGGGAAAAGAGTGGAGTGTAAAATCAAAAAGGGATTTGACTTTGGGAAATTGAAGAAAGGAAAGAGGAAGAGGATGTCATGTGACAAAAGTAGGGGACACATTTTGCATGAGCTAAGGTGGTGTGATGCAGACTTGTTTACACATATGGTTAACTATGGTTTTGTGAGTATATCAAACAATGGGAAATAAATAGTCCTCCACCTAATTGAAAAGTTATTCTAGTACTTTTTTTCCCTCTGCATTGCTTTTTATTTTAGATATAATCATGCTACCAAAGCATTAGAGTCTGGTAGCACAGTTAGCAAGAAAATGCTACTAAACACAATCAAAATTTGATTTAATACATATGTTGTTGATGACATGGATGAATTTTGTATGGCTGATGCAAGTTAATGCCATTAAGTTCTTAGCGCTAAGACCTTTGAAAAATCACATGGTAACTCCCCCTACTTCTCTTCTTCTTATTATCTTCCCTTCTTCTATATCTATAAATTCTATCAAGAGAGAGAGAGAGAGAGAGAGAGAGAGAGAGAGAGAGAGAGAGAGAGAGAGAGAGAGAGACCTAGAGTTAGAGTTAAAGAGAGAGAGAAATGAAATGATATATTAACGTCTCTAAGAGGCCATAATGGCCTATGAGACCAAAACTAAGAGTACATCTGAAGTTGGTGTCTCATCAAAGAGAACAACTAAATGAGACTAAAAAGTATAATAAAGTGATTGTCCTACAGTTATAAGAATAGGACTGTAAGACTCCGAGATGATACTGAGTAGAAAATACGGAAAAATGTATATCAGGTAGATCCATGTATACTCATCAGTTGAAGTGTTGCCCTCTCCTTAGATCAAGTATCTCCGCCATGGGGTTTTCTAGAATGGAGAGGTTGTAGAAGCGAGGTAGGCACCTCCGATGTCGGAGCAATAATGGCTCTGAGAGAGAGAGTTAACGAGGGAGTTCAAGCATGAGAGAGAGAGAGAGAGAGAGAGAGAGAGAGAGCTATAGAGAGTTAGAGTTAGAGAGTGTTAGAAAGTGATAGAGTTAGAGAGAGAGAGTAAAGTAGAGAGAGAGAGAGAATTAGAGAAAGAGAGAGAGAAAGAGTTATAGAGATAACTAGAGAGAGAGATATAACAAGAGAGAGAGAGAGAGAGAGAGAGAGAGAGAGAGAGAGAGAGGTTTTGAGAGACAACGACAGAGAGAGAGGAGTTAGAGCTAGAGAGAGAGAGACATAGAGAGAGAGAGAGAGAGGAGTTAGAGCTAGAGAGAGAGAGATATAGAGAGAGCAAGAGTTACAGAGAGATATATCCAGAGAGATTCTGAGAGACAATGAGAGAGAGAGAGAGAGAGAGAGAGAGAGAGAGAGTTGCCAAAGGACTAAGAGAGGAAGTGGGTCCTGATCGTCAAAATTTTCCTCCATCAATTGTTACCAATAATTTCCATTATGTTTCATTTTCTAGTGCTGTCTTCAATGAAATAAAAAGTTTGTTTTTAGGTCATTGTTTTTGGATTTTTTTTGTTTTACAACCTCCTTGTTTTCTAGTGGCTCTTCTCCCTTTAATTCCCATATTCCCACATACTTTCTAGAGAGAGATAACTAGAGAGAGAGAGAGTGATATAACAAGCGAGAGAGAAAGAGAGAGAGAGAGAGATAGATAGAGCTTTTGAGAGACAACGACAGAGATCTACATTCTACACTCATTTTGCTGCTACGCTCAACCAACCAACGTGATCCTGATCGTCAAAATTTCCCTCAAATCAATTGTTACCTTTTTCCATTATGTTTCATTTTCTAGTGCTGTCTTCAAAAGTTCGTTTGTAGGTCATTGTTTTTGGATTTTTTTTTTTGGGGGGGGGGGGGTTTTCCAACCTCCTCATCCTCTTCTCCCTTCAATAATTCAATTCCCATATATGGAGAAAGCGAAAAACAAATACACCCCTCCCCATAAGATAATAAGAGCAAGAATTCAATAAGGGGAACGAGAGGCCAAAAGAAAAAATTATATTAATGAACATTTTAAAGAGGATGGTGTAAAGAAAATAAGGGGGACAAGAAACAAATCAAAGGTGAAGAGGGAAGAAGTTCAAGGGAAAAGGAGAGAGAAAGAGAGAGAGAGAGATAGGCCAAAAGAAAAAATTGTATTACTGAACATTTTAAAGAGGGAGCAGAACAAGCAAAAAGAGGAGGAGAAGAAGAAAATCAAAAGTGAAGAGCGAAGGAATTCAAGAAAAAGGGGAGAGAGAGAGAGAGAGATTATCGTCATTTGTCTCTCTTCCACCTTTAAAGGGGATGTATGTATTGAGAGAGAAAGAAAATGAAGAAAAAGAAAGGAAGAGGAAGAAAAGAAAGGGGAAAAGGGTGGAGTGTAAAATCAAAAAGGGATTTGACTTTGGGAAATTGAAGAAAGGGAAGAGGAAGAGGATGTCATGTGACAAAAGTAGGGGACACATTTTGCATGAGCTAAGGTGGTGTGATGCAGACTTGTTTACACATATGGTTAACTATGGTTTTGTGAGTATATCAAACAATGGGAAATAAATAGTCCTCCACCTAATTGAAAAGTTATTCTAGTACTTTTTTTCCCTCTGCATTGCTTTTTATTTTAGATATAATCATGCTACCAAAGCATTAGAGTCTGGTAGCACAGTTAGCAAGAAAATGCTACTAAACACAATCAAAATTTGATTTAATACATATGTTGTTGATGACATGGATGAATTTTGTATGGCTGATGCAAGTTAATGCCATTAAGTTCTTAGCGCTAAGACCTTTGAAAAATCACATGGTAACTCCCCCTACTTCTCTTCTTCTTATTATCTTCCCTTCTTCTGTATCTATAAATTCTATCAAGAGAGAGAGAGAGAGAGAGAGAGAGAGAGAGAGAGAGAGACCTATCAATTAATGAGGTTTGAGTGCCTTCCCAAGGTAAACTGGGAAAGAAAAGTAAACTAGGACACCTGCAAGAAATATGCTTGCTTCCACCTTCTCATATGTTTGCTTCCACCTTCTCTTTTACTCAAAGAAGCTTGCTTTCACCTCCCATTGACTCTTCTCATTGAGTATTTTTATATTTTTGTGATTTAAAAATGCTCCAACTTCTCTTTGACTAAAGCATTAGGAGAAATATGGACTCTCCATTTTTACCCTTAAGGAGTGAATAAAAAAAGATTGGCCTGACTAATGAGAGAGCTAGGATTCTAGATCCATGTTACATGGATATTTTTGTCATATCTTTGCCCAAATATCTTAAGATAATAAAAAAATAGAGCCCATATCTTTAAAAAATAGATTTCATGTCAGATGAAGGATCAAGAAGCGAGTGGAAGAGAGCAAGAACAAGAACACAAGAGTGGTGGGTGTGAAGAAGAAGTGAGGGCACACCACAACCCTCAAGAATATATTAGGATAGACACTTGGGTGGAACCGGTTCAGAGTGAACCGTGTTCACACTGTAACCGTAACTGTAACATAAAGTGTACATGAGGTGGCACATGGCCTTAACCCCAACAACCTCCCACCTGAAGGCAATGTGCCTCAAGGGGAAAAAAATCAAAAATTACAGCAAGTACATATAAAATGTACAAGGCCAAAACATGAGACATGGCCTATCCAACACCCATCAGTGCCCTGCAATGTGCAAACCGCTCTACTGGCAAGCTCTTGGTGAAAAGATCCGCAGGGTTATCATCAGTATGGATCTTGACAAGTTCTAACAACTTGTCATCCAATCACGAATAAAGTGGTACTTAACATCAATGTGCTTGGTTTTCTGATGAAAGACCGGATTCTTTGCCAACATAATAGCACTCTGGCTATCACAATGCAAAGAAGGAATATCCCCTGAAAAACCCAAGTCTCCCACAAGACGTGAAAGCCATATGGCCTCCTTGCAAGCCTTAGTGGCTGCAATATACTCTGCCTCTGTGGTAGACAATGTTGTGCATCTCTGCAACCTGGATATCCATGAGACAGCACCACTTGTGAAAGTAAACACGTAGCCCGTGGTGGACTTACGGTTGTCTGCATGCCTTGCATAATCTCAATCTGTGTATCCATGCAGTTCTCCATCTTGCTTGCCAAAGCATATGCACACATCTTGAGACCCCTTAAGGTATCTCAATATACCCTTAATTGCCTCCCATTGTCTCTTACCGGGGTTAGCCATATACCTACTGACCACTCCCACTGCAAAAGCAATATCTGGTCTAGTAGCAACCATAGCATACATTAGACTGCCACATGCAGAAGCATAAGGAACCTTGGCCATCTAAGCCTTTTCATCATCTGACTGAGGGCTGTCCTCTTGGCTGAGTTTCAAATATGGTGGCAAGGGTGTGCTCAAAGCCTTCCCCTTCTCCATATTGAACCTCTCCAGGACTTTGCCAATGTACTCTTTTTGTGAAAGATAGAGTAAACCCTTTGACCTGTTCCTCACAATCCGCATACCAAGAATGTGATTTGCATCACCAAGATCCTTCATGTCGAAGGTTTTGTGCAATCCTGCTTTCAAAGCATTCATATCAATAGATGACTTCCCAGCAAAAGCATATCATCCACATAAAGAATGAGTATAAGAAGACTACCATCTCTTGCCTTCTTAGTGTAGAGACAATGATCATGATCAGACTGTCTGAATCCTTGTGCTTTCATGAAAGCATCAAACTTGTGATACCACTCTCTGGGTGCCTGCTTGAGCCCATAAAGACTCTTCTGCAATTTGCATACACCCCTCTCTTTCCCCTTGACTTCATACCCCTCTGGTTGCTGCATATAAATATCCTCGTGAAGGTCTCCATGAAGGAAAGCCGTCTTCACGTCCATCTAGACAAGATCCATGTCCTGACCAAAGCTAAAACAGTCCTCAATGTAGTCATCTTGACTACGGGAGAAAAGATTTCATCAAAATCAACTCCCTTTTCCTGCTTGAACCCCTTTGCAACTAATCTTGCTTTGTACTTGGGCTTAGCATCCCCTGGAGTGATCTTCAACCTATAAACCCACTTGCATGGTAGGACTTTCTGTCCTGCAGGCAACTACACTAGATTCCATGTCTGATTCTTCTCAAGAGATTGCATCTCTGAAACCATGGCTTTCTGCCAATTCTTTGCATCCTCCCTTTTCATGGCTTCTTTAAAGCACGAGGGTTCACCACAGTCTGTCACCATGATGTAATCATCAAGTGCATTCACCCCTGGAACAAACCTATCAAGCATTCGGGACACCCTGGTGCTCCGCCTAACCAAAACATCTCGATTAGGTGGCTAATTTGCTTGCTGTTCTTGCATATTTTGGGGCTGTACAGCCTGCTCTGGAAGCACATCTTGCTGAATTTCAGGCTGCATTTGTGGCTCTTCCTGTGGAGGATAATATGGGGCTGTAAAAGCTAGAGGTGGCTGCTGATTTTGACCATTTTGGACAGCATTTTGATTGGCATTTTGTGGCTGTCCTGGAGGTCCTTCCTCCTCAAAAATGACTCTTCTCACTCCAATGGTATTGATAGGCTGTTTTTGCATCCTATTTTCTCGAAAAATCACATCATTTCTCCTCACAATCTTGTGAGATTCAGGGTCCCACAACCTATAACCCATCTCTCCATTGTCACCATACCCAAGAAAGATACACTTGCATGACTTTGGGTCTAATTTGCTGCGTATTTCCCTTCTGACATGCATAAAGGCCTCGCAACCAAACACCCTGAGACGTTTGTAAGAGGGTGGCTTTCCTGACCACACCTCCTCATGCACCTTCAAATCCAAGGCCCTGTTGGGTGACCTATTGATGAGATGTACTACTGTCTTAACAGCTTCTGCCCAAAAACCATGGGTCAATCCTGCTTGTGAGAGCATGCTAAGAGTCCTCTCCTGAATGGTCCTATTTGCCCTTTCAGCCACGCCATTTTGTGGAGGATTATAGGGAGTGGGCAACTCCCTCTTTATCCCCTGCTCCTCACAAAATGTAGTAAATTCCCTTGAGTGGTATTCCCCTCCATTATCAGACCTGAGGCATTTAAGCTTCTTTCTTGTCTGATTCTCAACAAGTGCCAACAAAGTCTTGAAGACTTTGAACACATCACTCTTATGCTTAATGGGATAGACCCATATCTTCCTGGATGCATCATCAATAAAAGTGACAAAATACTTGGCACCGCCCAAAGAAAGGTTGGGCATTTCACACACATCTATATGTACCAAAGTTAGGACTTCCTACCTAACATTTCTAGCCTTTTTGTGGGCTGATTGCTTATGTTTGCCATAAATACAATGATCACATGCTGAAAAATCAGAAAAATTAAGTCTCGGCACGTAACCCAAAGAAGACAATACTTTCATTCCTTTTTGGCTCATATGGCCCAACCGGCTATGCCACAATGAAGTGTGTGGCTGCTCGGTCACATGGATTACATTAGCATCAACACCCTCAACATACAATGGATACAAGGTGCCTGATTTGCAGCCCTTACCCACAACCATATTTCCCTTAAGCACCTTCCACATGGAATGACCAAATTGGGTGAGATACCCTGCATCATCAAGCTGCCCAGTGGATATCAAGCTCTTCCTGAGCTGTGGCACATGTCTCACATTGTGCAAGACAAATTCAGAACCATTTGGGAATTTTAGATGCACATCCCCAATGCCAACAATGTCATTGACAGAATCATTCCCAAGTTTCATGCATCCTCTCTTTCCTGCATCATACGAAGCAAACCACTGCTCATGAGGAGTAACATGATAGGATGCACCTGAGTCCAATAGCCAATCGTGTGCATACGAGCCATCATTGGCCACAAGAAAAGAATTATCACCAGAGGAGGCAACAAGTATGACATCATCATTATCTTCATCACTGCTAATCACTGCATTGAGCTCCTCAATTTTAGCCTTGCCCTTGGTGTCTTTGGCATCTCTTTTAGCATCTTTGTCCTCTTCTTTTCCTTCCTTATCCTTGCCTTTGTTTTTCAGCTGAAAACAGTCCTTTTTGATATGCCCCTTCTTATGGCAATAGTGGCATTCAAGGTCCTTCCTAGGACGGGACTTACTGCGAGATTTCCCTTTATTTTGATTTTCCCCTCTATTTTGTTGCTACCTCTGCCCACAACCAATGCACTTGCATTCTTATTTTCACTGCTATTCTTACGCCTTACCTCTTCCTGCAGAAGAGCGCTCTCCACATCTTGGCATGACAATCCTGTGAAGGCAGGGGCTGAATTGCTTATGGCTGTTGCAAAAGTATCCCAACTGTCAGGGAGGGTACTCAAGAGGAAAATGGCCTTCACCTCATCATCAAAATTCATTTTTTGATTTTTTAGAGTTGGCTGAATATAGAGTGAAACTCATTGAGGTGAAGTGAGAGGGCTGTCCCCTCTTTCATGCATAGTTTCATGAGCCTCTTCAACCAAAACACTTTACTAGCTGCACTCTGACTCTCGAAAAGGGACTCAAGTTTTTGCCATATGCTATAAGTGGTGGCTTCATTCTCTACATTGAAGTAGATCTTCTTAGAGATGGTCAAAAGAATGGTACTCTTGGCCTTCTCATCCATGGTTTCCCACTGAAAGTCACTCACCTCATCTGGCTTGACCCCTTTATACTTGATAGGCATATTTTGATCTTTCTGGACCAACACATTGTATATTTGCTTCTTCTAATAGGAGAAATTTGCATTCCCCTCCAACTTCTCGATGTTCCAATAGTTGCCTTCATTGCTTGAAGACATGATGATAAGCCCAAATAGAAGCAAATAAATACACCTAAGGCACAGAGAGCCTCAAAGTCACGTGAGTGCAATGTTGTCCACTCTTCAAAACTGTCAAAAAACAGTAAAAAACAACACTCTAAAAGTGCCCAAATCTCTTCCAAAATTGTGCCTGCACTTGTACAAAACTGTCACAAAGGTCCCCGAGCCTTGACAAGTGACCAAATGTCACTCTAGAATGAGAAATACAGTTCTGTAATTAGTTTCCAGCAAGCAATAAATGCTCCAAATGTCACTCTAGCAGAATGATCAAGTGACACAACAATCCCAGATTGTTTAGCAGGTGTTTGGGCAAACTCTCCCACCTCAAATAGGCATATGAACACTGTCACAAGGCTAGACTCAGAACTGAACTGAGTTTTCACACTCTCCAAGAGTGTACAAATGCGCTGTCCACAACAAGGAGCATTTACCCAAAACTGACGTGATTGCAAAATCTCCTCTTTTGTCAATGCATTTGACACATAGACAAACTGCTCGAGTACAATCCACTCCTACCCGAGAGTAGTGTGGCTGTCAACGTTCCAATGCGCCTAATTTACTGCAGGTGCTGCAGAAAATTCAGTGTTCAGAATTTCAAAATTCTGATATGACCAGCGCGTCTGGAACGTCGAGAAACCCTGGGGTAGACTCCTGGATCATATATATCCGAGTCCGTATGAGAGAGTTATGCCAAAAACTGTGTTTTCGGGATCCGAAAATGCAAAAACAGACCTGCTGCTGTACCTGCTGTAATTCTGAGCAGAATTTCAGAATTTTAACATTGCCATTGCGTTTGGAGCATGCCAAAACCCCAACTTAGACTCCTGGATCATCTCCATCTGACTCCGTATGATGGAGATATGCAAAAAACTGCGTTTCGGAGCCCAAAAATGGCAAAAACGAGCTGCACAAAATCTTGTACCTGTTTTTGCTCTGCTCTGCTGCCACGAGCTACCTGTTGCACTCCAATCTGTGGGCAACTGTAGCGGGCAATAGAAGCTTCGAATGAAGGCTGAAAATGTAGGTCTAATGCTCTCCAAGACCACGAGGCAAATCAGCCCCGAAACCACTCTCTCGAAGAGACTCTACACGGCGACGACCTCGATGCTACTCGATGCCGGGGCTGCAAACACACAACCAAAGAACCCGCTCTGATACCAGTTGAAGGATCAAGAAGTGAGTGGAAGAGAGCAAGAACAAGAACACAAGAGTGGTGGGTGTGAAGAAGAAGTGAGGGCACACCACAACCCTCAAGAATATATTAGGATAGACACTTGGGTGGAACCGATTCGGAGTGAACCGTGTTCACACTGTAACTGTAACATAAAGTGTACATGAGGTGGCACAGGGCCTTAACCCCAACATCAGATCTCATATCTTTCATGTCAAATGTACCTTGTGGTCAGCACATGGAAGTTTGAAAATCGAATTTCATTTTTTCCATTTTTTATGTTTAACTTTTTACTTTCCCTCCTTTTGCATTTCACTACCTTTTCATTTTTCCCCTTTTTTGGGGTAATTCAATTTCGCCATATCTTCTGCAACTCTGGTTCTTTCTTCACAAAAATTTACAGGCATGTTATTCTCGACCATAGCTCTCACCTTCTAAAATTTCATCTCATTTGGACAATACGTCTGGGAGTTATGCCAGTTTTCTCACATGAACTTTCTCTTCTCTGCACCACAGATAGCTATCTTGATGTGAAGTGCCATCAAATTGTTGTGAGTAATTACCACATGTTAAGGGTTTGTCTATGTTTTGTCTTGATGTGAGTAATCATCATAGGTTTAGGATTTGTTTATGTTTTGTCTTGGTGTGTTGCTGTTTA
Organism: Cibotium barometz; assembly: GCF_041138505.1. NCBI lineage: Eukaryota > Viridiplantae > Streptophyta > Polypodiopsida > Cyatheales > Cibotiaceae > Cibotium > Cibotium barometz. The sequence goes on from NC_141049.1 coordinate 47,308,599, forward strand.
TTTTCTTAGGAGAAATGTTGTGAGCAACAAGGTTGTGTAAATCAAAGCAGTAAGTTGTTATTTTAATCTTTATTTGTTGCTTTCAATCTTCTTTGCACAGTATTGATTTGAAGTGGCATAAAATACCGCAATTATGATTATAGGTTTAGGATTTGTTTATGTTTTCTCTTGATGTGTTGTTTATTTTCACAGAGCAACAAGGCTGTGAGCAGTAAGTTGTTTATTTTTTATTGTTTTAATGATTACAATCTTCTCTGCATAGTAATGATTTCAAGTGGCATAAAATATAACAGTAATGATCATAGGTTTAGGGTTTGTTTTGTCTTGATGTGAGTAATAATCATAGGTTTAGGGTTTGTTAATGTTTTATCTTGATGTGTGTATTTTTATTTTCATAGGAGCAACAAATCAAAGCAGTAAGTTGCTGTTTATTTCTTGTTGTTTTAATCTATATTTGTTTCTTACAATACAACATATATTTATTAATCATACAGTCTAGCTTTATTAATTTAGATGTCTTCAAGGAGGAGGAATATCATTAATATTCACACAGTGGCTTCAGGTCGTATTTTTCAAATCCACCCATCAGGCTATGCTAGGTGTTAGTGCCCAATTTACCCACATTACTTATGCACCTTAGTATTAGTATTTGAATGCACTCTTATCTTTTAGAGACACATTTTTACATATTTGATATGAGGAGTTACATGAGAGAGAGAGAGAGAGAGAGAGAGAGAGAGAGAGAGAGGAGATATTCATGAATGAATGAAGATGGTTCTTGGCTCTTTCTCCTTCTATCTCTCTTTGTTTCTACGCATTGTTGTGTGTGTGTTGTGATGGTGGTGAGTTACATGAGAGAGAGAGAGAGAGAGAGAGAGAGAGAGAGAGAGAGAGAGAGGAGATATTCATGAATGAATGAAGATGGTTCTTGGCTCTTTCTCCTTCTATCTCTCTTTGTTTCTACGCATTGTTGTGTGTGTGTTGTGATGGTGGTGAGTGTTTGTGTCTCCCTGCCATTACGTTAATGCATTAGGTTAATACATGAGCCTCATGCATAGGTTAAGCCTTATGCATAAGCCCGAAAACATATTAAATATTAAAAACAAAACAAACAAACACAAGGTAAATGAGAGTGATCTCTTACTTCGGGGTGACTGCAAGATGAGGATACTCACTTTTGTTCACTCTCTAAAACTGGGACATCGTCGTAACGAGAGAAACCCTTAGGCGCAGTATCTCAATTAAGATATCACCATCAATAAAAGCATGGCATGTCCCTCCTAAGCCAAAAGTCCCATATCTTGATCAAGATATATGCTAGTAGGCTCGGGAGGCGAGACACCACCACGTCGCTGTCTCGATCAAGATATGTACACCCACTTGGATTGACATCAATGCCACAGTGGATCCCCCTCAACTTGCCCACTCAGATGTACATTCAGCATATTCAGTGATGTCATCTCCACCATCCACGTATCTTGAATGAGATAGGGAAATATAATCTTGACCATTGATGTGTCTCAATCAAGATATGGAGATGTGATCTCATCCGTTCATATATCTCAATCGAGATACCAAGATGCAATCAAAGTCATAGAAATATCTCAATCGAGATAAGTCTATATGATCCGACCCGTCCATTAAAATCCATTCCGAGATGCGATCCTAGCCGTTGACATATCTCAATCGAGATATGTAGTCAAATCGCGATCATCCAACGTATCTCGATTGAGGAACTCACTCAAAATCAAAGCCGTCCATTTATCCCAATCAAGATACCTACGCCAAATCGACGCCAACGACGATCACCCCCAACCCTAAAATCAAACGAATATCAGGGCCAATTGTTTCACTAACACTAAAACCATGCATACATCTAGGTTGTTTGTAAGATTCCTCCCCAGCCCCTCAAGATGTCCAATATCTTCTCTTGTAATCAATTCCCTCTTCAGAATAATAAAAGATCTTGTTTCTACCTATTTTGGCTTAGAGAGAGAAAATATTCTAGAGAGAGATTATTTAGATTTTAGATATTTTTGGATGGAAAATTATCTATTCTTATTAAAATAAATTCCCTTGAAACAGAAGTTCAAAAAGATTTTTAGAAGGTGCTTTAGAAATAAATTATAATCTGTTCAAAAGGCCTTATCCTAAGGGTCCAGATTTTCTAAAAATTTTAAATTAAGGTTCTAAGGGGCCAATCAAATTCATCCAAATGTATGGAGGAGATAAATTGAAGAAATAAAGAAAATCCCCCCAAAAATAAGTAAATACTCATATAAGATGAAGAGTGGACTAAGGACGAAAGGAAATACTAAAAAAATAAATTTTTGACACCTCAGAGTGGGGATTCCCTCTCATGAAGGAGGTGCCTATTTCACATGTGTGGTGGAGTTTTAAATTCTCAAATATTGAGATATTTCATCTCTCCTCTCTCCTAATTCAAGTCTAGTTCCAAAAAGTAAGCTAAACTGACCCAAAATGTTAAAAAATTGACCAAACTGATCTGGAAAATTCTAGAATCAGTTTTCTTGGTTAGAAGCTCACTTTTTCCTATAAATAGAAGCCTCCCCCTTTGTAGAAGCTTAATAGTATTTTATGCACTGTTACTCTACTCCACCCAGAGCCAAAAACAGTGAATTTATTGATAATTCATTAGTTTTTGACCTTTCTCTCTTCAAAAGAATTGGTGGCCACTCGTGTTGCAAAGAAGAGTAGATCCCTCAAACCATCAAGCCAAAGGAAAGCTCACAGAAATTCAATTAAGCTAGAAATCCTACTTTTTCTTTATTCCTTTTAATGGTTTTCTAATTTTGATTTTCTTTAAAATGAAAAAATGATGTTAGGCCTTGTTGGAAAGGCTTTCCCCCTCTCTTCATTCTTAAATTCAACCTTTATTTATCCTAGATAAGTAATCAAATTGTTAGAATTAAACTTTTCATATTGTTTCTTTTTTAAAAGTGAAATTTGATTAGTTTAGAATGCTTTAAACCATTTGGGAATTTTTAAATAACTTAAGGATAGAAAAAATTGAAAATGATTAGCCATACAAAGGAGGTTATGGCAAAATTCTCTTAAATTTTGTGAAAAAAGTTTTATCTTTTATGATTCAAAAAGAGTAATCCCCACCATTTGTTGTGTATTCTAAAAGTGTTATTTTCATTCTAGGCATAGAAAAATGCATAGTAGAAATATTTTTATTATAAAAGTGTTATTTCAATTAAAATTTAAATTCTATGCATAAAAAGATGCATATTGGTTAATTTTTAATTATAAAAGAGTGATTTTCATTAGATTTAAACTCTATGCATAGAAAGATGCATATTGGTTGTTTTTTAATTATAAAAGAGTGATTTTGCAACAGCTAGCGGGGAGTGTTCAAAGGATGGCTCATGCGGTAAAAACGTGCCCAGGTCTTTTGACCAGCCTAGGTATGGCGAAAAATGGTGTGCTTCTGGTAACGATGGGTGAGGACCGACGAAGCAGTCTCCCGGAGTGAAGTGCCAGGACACCTAAGGAGGATCTTGGAGAGTTCTGACCAGGCGATGCATGGGCTCACGGTGCTTAGGACACCCATGCGTATGTCGTGGAAGATATATATATATGTATGATGACGAGAAAATTATTGCAATCTGTTACTGGATCTCGTGCTGACCTACTGGTCTCAAAACGGAGAGTCTAGAGTGATACTGTTTTGTGAGAAACAAGGATTGAATGGAAATTTTGAGTTATGACATTTGTAACCAATAATTATTTGTCAATGGATTGTTTTAAAAGTTAAAGTTTAAAGCGGAGTGTGTACGTATTTGTATTCTAAAGCAAAAGTTAAGAAAGGCATTTAATTATGGGTGGGTGAGTACTTGTCTGGTTCTACCAATTCCAGTGGTTGGGCGGTGGCTAACCCATGGGCTGGATGCGGTTAGGCTGGAATCAGTAGAGTTTTAATAATAAAATTGATTAATAGGAATATGTTTAGAACTCGAGTAGTTAAATAAAAGCCTGAAGACTTCTCTAATGAATAGATCAATGGGTGTGCCTAATTCAATTAGGAAAAAAGCGTTGATCCCTTCAAGTTAAGTCTGTAACAGTTTCCCTTCTATCTCGTTTATTCAGATGAAGGTTAGTTCAGTATCTTAACCTCATTAGAAAAATTTGTTAAGAAATTCAAAATGGTGGAATCGTCCTCGTATTCCGGGCACGAAAAATTTTCCCGGTTTTGGTTTTCGGAATGACAACCAGCTTAGTCTCATGCCCAGACATTCCAGGGCAAGGCCTCGAGTGGGAAACCCTGCCCCGCGCATGAGGGAGCTGCTTCCGCTGCCAGCTACCAGGAATCCGATGTGCGGAGGGGGCAGTGGGATCCTACAGTTGGTATCAGAGTGCTGTTGTAAATTTATGTAACAGCAACAGAAATTACTTAAAATTTTAAAGATCTGGGAAAGAATGTTTTCACTTGTTAATATTATGTTGAATGAACTTCAAAAATTGAAAACTCATAAATTGAATTGGAAATTTATAGATGGATACCCCGAATCTATCTGGCATTCCTAAACTCTCCCAGAGTCAGGATGTGATAGACTTTGCATTCTCGAGCACCTCATCAACTCTGCTACGACCCGAGTAAGCAGAGTGAGACTCGCACGCCATTTTGGGAGTCTTTACTTTCCTGATCCTATTGAGCGACATCGGTATATGTGGTTCTTTGGAGAACGATGTACTAATGTCAGTACTAGTCAGCGTTGGAGGCTCAGGCAAAATATTTCCTTAGCCATGATTCTGATAAGACTAGGGCTTGTTCAGCATGTTCATTTCTTTGATGAACTTTAGAATTTCATGCTGAGTTTTTAGGCTTCTTAGTCGCTTTAGCCCTTGAAGTAGAATTACAGCACCTCTTTCTGTAATGAATCGTGTGTACCATGGTATGTCTCCTTCGTAGTTCCTCTTCTTTATGCGTACGCGATTGAGGCAGTGATTTTGGGAGCCGTGATGCTCTATGTATATATCAAAATTTTTTAATAATAAACGATGTTTTGCAAAAAAATTCCAAATTGTTTTCATGATTGTGAATATGGTTAGTAAAATTATCAGAGTAAATCTTGTTTCATGAAGTATGATGAAATAATTATCTATTTAAAGAATAAATCGTAAAAATTAAATAATCATAAATCTGTTGTCAAAGTTAAGTTGACGAAAATCTCATTTTGTTAGAATCATGAGGTGCACGGCCCATGCAAGGCAACCGGATCCTCTAACCGATGACGAAGAGTTAGATCCGGATGTTCAAAAAGCTCTGCACAGATCCCAACCTGGTCCCTTCAAGGGTGAAGGGAAGCAGTTAGGTGAAGTAGTGGAGAGCCATTGCACACCTTAGTGAATAATGCCAAACCTGTCTCAATGGCCGAAGCTGTAAGAATGGCAAAGGACTTTGCCAAAGCCTTTGTTGTTAAGGTCCCGCCAAAGCTTGCACCTTCTAACTTTAAAAGATTCTAAACCTTGGAAAGTACTTCAAACTTTCCTCCCCCAAAGAGACAACAAGTCCCAAATCAGAACGAGGATACTGGGAGATTTAGAAGTGGAGGACCCTTACCATAGAATGCTTTCTCAGGAGCCCCACCTCTTTCAAGGATTCAGAGGGATGAGCTCAGAAGTGAGAACCGGTGTTTTGGATGTCAGGGTTTTGGTCACCAGCTGAAAGACTGCCCGACTCCTGCCATGTCAAGGGGACAGGGAAGTCAAGGACCGAGCTCGGGGGGGTCACTCGTATAAATATATAAGTATCACGTGGGTTCAACAGAAGGACATTTTAAATATTTAAAACTTACAGAAATATATTTATAGAGGGGATTTATTTATTGTATTTTTTAAAAAAATTTACAGATTTGAATAGGAAAGGATACATTATATTCACTAAAAAATTCACAGATAAGGGATTTTTAAATAGGCCTTGAACGCACGTGATATAGAGGATTTACATATAGTGACCCCCCCGAGGGACCGAGAGTATAGAGACCAGCTGAAAGACTGCCTGACTCCTGCCATGTCAAGGGGACGGGGAAGTCAAGGACTGAGAGTGCAGAGACCAGCCCCTTTCTATCAGTCAATCTTGTCAAAATCAGGGTAATCCTAGGAGAACTCCAGCTCAGCCATCTGCCTCTATCTAGAGTAGCCTCAGAACTCCTTCCCAGAACTGGGGCAACCAAAGAGAAAGAGTTTCGCCTTTGACTGCAGCAGCCAGAGCAGTCACAATAGTAGAAGTAGTGAAAGAGGAAAGAGGACAAATTTATGCATCAGTTGAAAACCAAGGGCCAAATCGCCAATTCTTCGTCATCCATACTACAACTGAGTATCTGGGTAAGCCTTGTAAGCTTTTGATTGATTCAGGCAGTACTCATTCTTTCATTTCCCCAGGATGCTTGCGCAAGATAGTCTTAGAATAGAAATCAGGGAAACCTATGCAAGTTGAATTGGCCAACGGGAAGATTCTTTTCACTCACCTTGAGACAGATCGTGTTCAGTTCAATCTAGATGGGAATTTAACTGACTGTCAGTTCATAGTTATACCTTTGGGAGTTTTCGACGGGATCCTTGGAATGGATTGGCTCCACAAAAATCAAGCTGACATTCACTGTCGTAAACAGAATCATTTCCTTTCGTAACCTTCATGGAAATAAAGTTCAAGGAACCAGAATTTCAGGATCCCCAAGTGCAGTTAGTAAAGGCTTCTAAGTTACTAAAAGGACTTAGAAAGAAGCAGCTCATTTATTTTGTCAAAATGAATCCAGTAGACACAAAGTTAAAAGCTAAATAACCTGAATGGTTAAGTGATTATGATTATTTATTCCCTGCAAAATTAACAGAGATGCCTTCAATTCGGAAAGTAGATCATGTGATAGAATTGACCCCCAGAGCTCAGCAAGTAGCCCTTCGCACGTACAAAATGCCAGCTCCTGAAGCCATCAAACTCAAGGAACAATTTAGACAGGTGTTAGAACAAGGGTTTGTAAGACCCAGTGTTTCACCTTGGGGTGCGCCAGTTCTCTTTCAGAAAAAGAAAGATAGAATGCTAAGACTCTATGTGGACTACAGAGGTCTGAATCAGCTGCTGCCGCTGACAGTTAAGAATAAGTATCCTATCTCCACAATTGATGAGCTTCTGGGAAAGGCTAACTAGAGCCCAAATCTTCATAAAGATAGATCTCAAATCAGGGTATTATCAGATCAGGATTACTGAGCAAGATATCCCAAAGACAGCCATCAATACTTGGTATGGACATTATGAATTCACTGTCATGTCGTTTGGATTGACAAATGCCCCAGCTACATTCAATCGCCTAATGCAGGACATTCTCAGAGAATACTTGGATGATTTTGTTCTTATTTTCTTTGATGATATTCTGATTTACTGAAAGAATGCAGCTGACCATGAAGCTCATGTCAGAAAAGTTCTTAAGATTCTAAGGAAGTACTAACTCTTTGCAAAAAAGAGCAAATGCACTTTCTCTACCGACCATGTTGAATACTTGGGCTTTCTGGTATTCAAAGATGGAATTTCTCCAGATTCTGCAAAAGTCCAAGCAATCATAGATTGGCCTGAACCAAAGATAGTGAAAGAAGTTAGAGGATTCTTGGGATTGACTAGTTGGTAAAGAATTTTTATACCAAAGTATGCTCTCATAGCTTCCCCCCTGACTAATCTTCACATGTTCTCGTTTACGTCAGTGAAATCCCTGTTGGTAACCAATCCCGTTCTAAAGTTGCCAGATTTCTCTCTACCCTTTGAGGTAGTAAAACTGATGCCAATGGTTTTACCCTGGGAGGTGCACTCATGCAGGAAGGTCATGCAGTGGCCTATGAATCCCGAAAACTCAGAATGCATGAGAGAAATTATGTTGTCCATGACCTGGAACTACTTTTAGTAGTATATGCCCTGAAGTTGTGGAGACATTACCTACTGGGTCAAAGATTCAATTTGATGTGAAAGATCATCAGAGCTTAAAGTGGATCTTCACTCAGAAGGATCTCAACATGTGCCGAAGAAGGTGGATGTAGACCCTGCAAGAATTTGATTTTGAAATCAAGTACCGCCCAGGCAAAGAAAATGTGGTAGCACATGCCCTCAGCAGAAAAGCCTCCTTGCTTGCAATTACTATAGTGTCAAATCCTTTGATTATTGAAGCAAGAGAGAAGATCATGCAGGATAGATTCTTTGGCTGGCCCTATTGCTACCGTAGCTACTTATGCAAGAAAGCAAAACTCCATAGGAGTTAAACCGAGTTCAAGGGTACAACGCCTAGATGATGGACTTATGTATTATAATCGCAGGCTATGCATTACCAATGATGAGGGAACTAAGGGTCAAATTTTGAATGAAGCCCATGACAGCCTTATTGCAGGACATCCAGGTTTCATCAAAACCTACATGTATGTGAAGAAAAGCTTCTTTTGGCCTGGTCTAAAAAAGGATGTACTTAATCATGTATGTCAATGTCTGACAAACTGTCAAAAAGTCAAGGCCGAGAGAGTAAAAATGCCTGGGAAGTTACATCCATTAGACATCTCCCAGATGAAGTGGGAATGTATCAGTATGGATTTTATTATTGGATTACCTTCAGTGCAATCAGGTTACAACTCCATCTTCGTTGTAGTTGATAGACTAACCAAAGTTGCCCATCTAATTCTAGTAAAAGAAACCTACATTGCAGTGGATGTGGCCAGAGTGTTCCTCAAGGAAATCTTCAGATTGCATGGCCTACCCAGGAGAATAGTAAGTGATCGAGATCCCGAGTTCACGTCAAGCTTCTGGACTGCATTTTTCGAAGCAGTAGGAACTTTCTTGGATCTCAGCATAGCTTACCACCCCGAGACCGATGGTCAAACTGAAAGGGTGAACCAAGTAATCGAAGATATACTTCCGTCATGCTATGGCAGGGAACCCAAGAAGTGGCTAAGATATCTGCATCTAGTCGAGTTCGCCTACAATGCTTCTTATCACCGAAGTATTGGGATGAGTCCTTTCAAAGCTCTTTATGGACAAGATTGCTTAACTAACTTGGTCCGACCCATTGATTAGGGTCGAGATGTCCAAACAGATGCTTTGACACATGGAGCAGCAGATGCAATCAATTCGCAAAGATATAAAACCTGCCTAGGATAGACAGAAGCAGTATGCTAAGAAGAGGACAAACAAAATTTGAAGAAGCAGATATGGTCTTCATTCAAGTACGCCCCAAAAGAAGTTCTCTATCTCTTGGGAAGTACAAGAAGTTATCCCCCAGATATTGTGGACCATATCTGATTACAAAGAAAGTAGGTGACTTAGCCTATGAGCTTCTTCTGTCTCCTCAATTTAAAGTACATAATGTATTTCATGTTAGCCTTCTTAAAAAATATATACCAAGCCCGAATCATGATGATGAAATCTTAACTTCTTCAACCCAAGGACAGATGGAACTCCAACCTTGAAGAAATCCTTGATGTTCTAGAAAAGGTTCTCAGGAATAGAATTCTGAGAGAATTATTGGTTAAATGGAAGCTCTATCCTTTTGAAGATGCCACCTGGGAGAAAGAAGCCGAATTGTTTGCGAGATTACCCCCAGTTTTTGCGAGATGAGGACATCTCGCGTTTTTCAAGTGGGAGAGAATGTAAGATTCCTCCCCAGCCCCTCAAGATGTCCAATATCTTCCCTTGTAATCAATTCCCTCTTCAGAATAATAAAAGATCTTATTTCTACCTATTTTGGCTTAGAGAGAGAAAATGTTCTAGAGAGAGGTTATTCAAATTTTAGATATTTTTGGATGGAAAAATATCTCTTCTTATTAAAATAAATTTCCCTGAAATAGAAGTTCAAAAAGATTTTCAGAAGGTGCTTTATAAATAAATTATAATTTGTTCAAAAGACCTTATCCTAAGAATCTAGATTTTCAGAAAATTTTAAATTAAGGTTCTGAGGGGCCAATGAGATTCATCCAAATGTATGGAGGAGATAAATTGAAGAAATAAAGAAAATCCCCCCAAAATGAGTAAATACTCACATAAGATGAAGACTGGACTAAGGACCAAAGGAAATACTAAAAAATGAATTTTTGACACCTCAGAGTGGGGATTCCCCCTCATGAAGGAGGTGCCTATTTCACATGTGTGGTGGAGTTTTAAATTCTCAAATATTGAGATATTTTATCTCTCCTCTCTCCTAATTCAAGTCTAGTTCCAAAAAGTGAGCTAAACTGACCCAAAAATGGTCAAACATTGACCAAACTGATCTGGAAAATTCTAGAATCAGTTTTCTTGGTTAGAAGCTTACTTTTTCCTATAAATAGAAGCCTCCCTCTTTGTAGAAGCTTCATAGTGTTTTATGCATTGTTACTCTACTCCACCCCAAAGCCAAAAACAATGAATTTATTGATAATTCATTAGTTTTTGACCTTCCCTCTTCAAAAGAATTGGTGGCCACTCTTATTGCAAACAATAGTAGATCCCTCAAACCATCAAGCCAAAGGAAAGCTAGAAATCCTACTTTTTCTTTATTCCTTTTAATGGTTTTCTAATTTTTGTTTTCTTTAAAATTGTTAGAATTAAACTTTTCATATTGTTTCTCTTTTAAAAGTAAAATTTGATTAGTTTAGAATGCTTTAAACCATTTGGGATAATTTTTAAGTAACTTGAGGATTAAAAAAATTAAAAAATGGTCAGCCATACAAAGGAGGTTATGGGGAACTTTTCTTAAATTTTATGAAATAAGTTTTATCTTTTATTATTCAAAAAGAGTAATCTCCACCATTTGTGTATTATAAAAGTCTTATTTTCATTCTAGGCATAGAAAAATGCATAGTAGAAATATTTTTATTATAAAAGTATTATTTCCATTAAAATTTAAATTCTATACATAGAAAGATACCATAGAAAGATACATATGGGTTATTTCTTTATTATAAAAGAGTGATTTTCATTGGATTTGAATTCTATGCATAGAAAAATGCATATTGGTTATTTTTTATTATAAAAGAGTGATTTTCATTAGATTTAAATTCTATGCATAGAAAGATGCATATTGGTTATTTTTGTATTATAAAAGAGTGATTTCCATTAAAATTTAAATTCTATGCATAGAAAGGTGCATATTGGTTATTTTTATTATTATAAAAGAGTGATTTTCATTAGATTTAAATTCTATGCATCGAAAGATGCATATTGGTTATTTTTCTAATTATAAAAGAGTGATTTCCATTAAAATTTAAATTCTATGCATAGAAAGATGCATATTGGTTATTTTTTTATTATAAAAGAGTGATTTTCATTAGATTTAAATTCTATGCATAGAAAGATGCGTATTGGTTATTTTTTTATTATAAAAGAGTGATTTTCATTAGATTTAAATTCTATTTATAGAAAGATGCATATTGGTTATTTTTTATTATAAAAGAGTGATTTTCATTAAAATTTAATTCTATGCATAGAAAGATGCATATTGGTTATTTTTATTATTATAAAAGAGTGATTTTCATTAGATTTAAATTCCATGCATAGAAAGATGCATATTGGAAATAATTTTTTTATTATAAAAGTGTTACTTTCATCAATATTGACTTTTATGCATAAAATGATGCATAAAAGAGTTTTTTTATTATAAAAGTGTTACTTTCACCAATATTGATTTTATGCATAAAATGATGCATAAAAGAATTTTTTATTATAAAAGTGTTACTTTTACCAATATTGATTTTTATGCATAAAATGATGCATAAAAGATTTTTTTAAATCATAAAAGTGCTACTTTCATCAAAATTGATTTTTTTACATAAATAAAAAGGATTTTCTTTTATATAAAAGTGTTATTTCCATAGAAGTTGGATTTTATGCATAAATAGATGCATACATAATTTTTATATCAAAATAAGAGTTCTCTTTAATCCTATGTTTAAATCCCATGAATATTGGTAAATGAATAAGTAAATACTCTATGAGAGAAAATTCTACCGTTTCATATTCTCTAGAATGGTAATGAGAAAATTCAGAAAAACTATCGAAGTCGGAATTTTAGATAAATGATTAATTTATTCCTCATAGGAATTCATGATTAGTTTTAAATTCAGCTAAGCAAAATACTCAATGAGAGGTTTTTAGCTTTTGGGATGGTCGCTATGTGATTGCGCCGATTGCTGGCGGGGTTGAGGTCTTTTTATTGAACATGATTTACATGTCTTGCCCCCAGCTCACTCTAAGGTCACTTTTATGACATTTTGTGGACCTATATATATTAATGGGGTCCATGGCATGAGCTTGCTCACTACGTCAGATTGTATATGGATGGTAGACCTTACACTCAAGGAAATATATCAGAGCGCTAATCAACAATAGAAGAGGGAGGAATGAAAGACTTTTTTGAGGATTAATAAAATGTTGTTTGTGTCTTAAAAATGAAATAATGACCATTTACAATTTTCTCTCAATAGATATATTTTTGTCTTGAACATTTACTCAGGTTAAAAAAATTTCTCCTCTTACATTGATTATACAAGTGGCCCAGACCTGCCTTTCGATGGGTTGATTACCCTTTTCTCTCTCTTTCTCTCTTGCTCATTTTTATTTTTTTCCTTTAAAACAAGACAAAAAATATTTCTTTTTCTCTCTCTTCCTTCTCCTCTTTTTCCCCCCCTTAAAAGGGTGCATTAATAAAACAAAATACCTTGGAAATATATATATATATCTTCAGCCCTCTAACTCTCTCTTTCTCTTTCTTAAATTGTCTCATTGTCTAACTCTCTCTCTCTCTCTCTCTCTCTCTCTCTCTCTCTAACACACACAATCTCTCTAATTCACTCTCTTTTGCTTTCTCCAACTCTCTCTAACAATCTCTCTATGACTTACTCTTTTTACCTTTCTTTAACCCATTTTTTAACTCTCTCTCTCTCTCTTTCTAACACCCAGTCTCTCTCTCTAATTCTCTTTTTAACTCTCTCAAACTTTCTTACTCTCTAAAATTCTCTTTATTTCTCTCGAATTGACTCTCTCTCTCTCTCTCTCTCTCTCTCTCTCTCTCTCTCTCTCTCTCACACACACACACACACACACACACACACACACACACACTCAATCTCTCTTTCTAACTCACTCTCTTTACCTTTTTCTAATCCTTTCTTACTCTCTAACTTTCTTGAATTGGCCAACTCTCTCTCTCTCTCTCTCTCTCTCTCTCTCTCTCTCTCTCTCTCTCTAACACACTCTCTCTAACTCTCTTTACCTTTCTCTAACTCTCTATCTCACTCTCTTTCTTTCTCTTTCTAGCCCCCTCTCCCACTCTCTCTCTCTCTCTCTCATTTTTCTCCTTCTAACCCCTCTCTCTCTCTCTCTCTCTCTCTCTCTCTCTCTCTCTCTCTCTCTCACTCTCTTTTTTTCTCTTCCTATCCCTCTCTCTTTAACTCTCTTTTTTCTCTTTCTAAACTCCTCTCTCTTTAACTCTCTGTCTAACACTCTCTAACTCCCCTCTCGCTTTTTCTCTTTCTCTTTAACTCTCTCTCTCTCTCTCTCTCTCTCTCTCTTCTCTCTCTCTCTCTCTCTCTCTCTCTCTCTCTCTAACCCTATTTTTTTTTCTCTTTGTAACCCCCCTCTCTCTCTAACCCTCTAACTCTCTATCTGTCTCTAACTCTCTCTCTCTCTAACACTCACTCTCTCTCTAACTCTCTTTACCTTTCTTTAACTCTTTTAACTCTCTGTCTTTCTCTTCTCTCTCTCTTTCTAGCCCCATCCCTCTCCCTGACTCTCTAACCCTCTAACCCTCTCTTTCTCTTTATCTCTCTAACCCTTTAGCTCTCTCTCTAACACTCACTCTCTCTCTAACTCGTTTTACTTATCTCTCTCTAACACTCAAGAGTGCAGCGAAGCAAATAGATAAGAAGAGAACCACATTTGATTGCATTGTCAAGGAAAATTTCATGCAATAATGTTGTTCAAGTGCAAGTGACATGACTATTAAAGTTGGCATGGACAATACAAGACATTATCAAGGTTGGGTTCAGAAAGTTTTCGATGTTCATTTTTAATGTCACTACAACACAACCCACTCGTAGTGACGCTCGCTAAACGAGCATCCATCTGGTGCATTGCTTTAGCGATCCCAGTAGCGACACGTTAGGCGTTGCACAAGCGACGCATAGGCATCGCTTAAGTAACGCATTTGAATCACATAAGCCACGCTTAATAGGAGGCGTCTCTTATTAGACGTAAATATCTAGAGCATCGCGTATGCGATGACGGGCATCGCATAAGCAATGCTCAATGGATATCTTAATGATTAAAATTTTTAGTTCTTAGTTCTCTCTCTGTCTCATCTCTCTAGCATGTATTTGCTTTGGAATGATGGTTCGCTCTCTCTCTCTCTCTCTCTCTCTCTCTCTCTCTCTCTCTCTCTCTCTATCTATCTATCTATCTATCTATCTATCTCTCTCATTACAATACTTCTCTCTCTCTCTCTCTCTCTCTCTCTCTCTCTCTCTCTCTCTGTTGTGTGTCACAGACATACAATATCAAAGTACTCAGTCTCTCTCTCTCTCTCTCTCTCTCTCTCTCTCTCTCTCTCTCTCTCTATTCGAATAGGATTGAGCTCACACATTAAATTATAACACTCTCTCGACTCGAATTAGATTGAGCACACATTAAAGAGGTCTCTCTCTCTCTCTCTCTCTCTCTCTCTCTCTCTCTCTCTCTCTCTCTCTCTATTCGAATAGGATTGAGCTCACACATTAAATTATAACACTCTCTCGACTCGAATTAGATTGAGCACACATTAAAGAGGTCTCTCTCTCTCTCTCTCTCTCTCTCTCTCTCTCTCTCTCTCTCTCTCTCTCTCTCTCTCTCTCTCTATCAGATCGAGCACACAAGTAAGCAAAGATCAATTCAACATGGCGAATTATAACATCGGTAAGAAAAATACATTTGTGCACAAAGTTGAACAAAAATAAAAGCTCATGTAAATATATGTGAGTGTACAAAAGCACAAAGTATATAAAGTGATTACTAATGTCAGTAAATGGCAAAATATGATGAGTACAAATGGTAGAATGTAAGGCCAACATAGTCTACCTAATCCTATACTCATGTCTATGGATAATAGTACGTATAACTATGTACGTCGCCTCCAAATACAAAATGGGGCTCAAAACAAGCTTAGGGATCTAGAGCAAGGAGAACAAGGATCCTCTAGTCTCTCCATGGTTTGTACCCTCGTCATCCTCATGATTATCTTCCCTTGATGCACAGTGCTCTGTCGGCATAGATTTTGGTGCTCTGTCTGCATTTGCAAAGAGTATTGGTGAGAAGGACCCAGATTGTGTCGTCTCAATGCCATATTGTCACGGACCCTTCCACTTAGCAAGAAGAGGTGCAAGACTGTAGCTAGGCATCTCAAGAACATTATGAGTTGGCTTGAAGATTTATCGTAGATACTATGTTAGGCAATCAACGTAAATCCTTTTTATTAATACAAGTGGGTTTTTTATACATAATTTCTACATAAAGTTTGAATAATGTAAGTTTTCATGATATGAGAGAGAGAGAGAAAGAGAGAGAGAGAGAGAGAGAGAGAGCCATTATGGATAACACTGGATTGCATGCATATTTAGTTTGTGGTATCAGTAATGATTAATTTGGGCCAACTTTCCATGATGTCCCCCTTGTCCTCTCTGACCACAATGAGTGTGTAATTCTATATGATTTAGCCAACACACAGCTCTAATTGATAGCAAGGCCTATGTGTATATGAATGTTACTACTTGTAAATGCTTATACATGACAATTGGAGGCCACCAAATATAAAAATAGCCCCAACCTGAACAGAGTAAATTTTTGCCCAGACACGCTTGCTATCTGGGAGCAAAAGTTACCCTATTTAGGTTGGGGCTCTTTTTGTGTTTTCTAGCCTTCAATTGTAATGTATAAGCATTCATATAAGATTTTTTATAAATAAGGTGCTCAAAATTAAAGATATATAGTGCCTTATAAAGTAATATTAAGATCATAAAAGATACTCTTTTATATGATGAGAGAGTTCTTACATGAGTATAATTATATGTAATTTAGCCAATACTCAGCTTTAATTGATAGTAAGGCCTATGTATATATGAATATGAATACATATAAAGTAATATTAAGATCATAAAAGATACTCTTTTATATGATGAGAGAGTTCTTACACATGGAAAGAGAGAGTTCTTACATGAGTGTAGTTCTTACATGAGTATAGTTATATGTAATTTAGCCAATACTCAGCGTTAATTGATAGTAAGGCCTATGTATATGTGAATATGAATACATATAAATGTTTGTACATGACAATTAGAGGCCACCAAATACAAAAATAACCCCAACGTGAACAGGGTGACTTTTGCCCAGACAGGCTTGCTGTCTGGGCAAAAGTCACCCTGTTCAGGTTAGGGCTCTATTTGCATTTTTAAGCCTCGAATTGTCATGTATAAGCATTTATATGGACCTTATTATAAACTAAGAACTTAAAATTAAAGATATATACTACCTTACAAAGTAATAT
The DNA here is from genome assembly GCF_041138505.1 of Cibotium barometz. Taxonomy (NCBI): domain Eukaryota; kingdom Viridiplantae; phylum Streptophyta; class Polypodiopsida; order Cyatheales; family Cibotiaceae; genus Cibotium; species Cibotium barometz. Next base: position 47,325,137 of record NC_141049.1, read on the forward strand.
TAAGACCATAAAAGATCTGGTGCCTTCACACTGGGCCTGATATCACTTAGTTATCATACATTGCAAGTTTTGCTATTACCTAGAAATTTACAACTAAATAATATTAAAACCAAAAAAATTTAATGCATATGGTTGAGAGGAAGGTTTACAAAGGCAGAAAGACCCCCAACCTGAACAAGCCTAGACAAGCTTCCTGTCTTGGCAAAAGTCACCCCGTTGAAGCCTGTCTGGGCAAATGTTTCAATTAGAGGGATGCAACCCTTTATGTATACATGCCCTTTTGTGCCTTTTTGGCTGGGATTCAATTTGTATTATTTTACTAATAACCTTTAGTAATAATAGAAGTCATTCACATTATATTTATTAAATTCAACAGCCCTCCTTAATGTGATTGGCTTCTGATAGCCTGAGTAGACCAATCTTCAAACTGCATAGATCATGCTTATCTGTAGTTAAGGGTTTTGTTAGAACATAAGCCCACATAGTATTAGTAGATGGGTGCTCAAGTAAGAGAAACTTTTCTTCTACTAATATCTGGATAAAATGGAACTTCACGTCGACGTGCTTCGTTTTCTTGGAATGTTTTGGATTGCTTGCAAGATAGATGCAAGAGAGATTGTCACAGAAAGTCTTCAGAGGTGGCTTTGGAGCAAGTTCTAATTCCGCGATGAGCATTTGAAGCCACATGCCCTCCGTAGGTGGCTCCGAGAAGAGGTGCGGGCGCTGCAGGAGCATGTGGTGGCAATATAGGCCCAACAGGATCGTGAAAAGGAATCCGATACGTCACAGTTGAAACAGGAGAGTTCTCCATGTCGGGAGTGTTTATAGATGGAGATGGCAGCAGTAAAGGCGCATATGAGGGCTGCCGAATTAGAGAGAGACCTTCAATTGATGAAACTAGTGGCGCTTCGTTGAAAATCACTGAGCAGGAATAGGTGCAAGGTATCATACAGCCGGTAACCTTTAACACCATGCGGCTCTCCATAGCCAACAAAGAGCGCTTTGATTGCATGATTGTCTAACTTCTTTCGGCTGTCGGCAAGTACATGGGCGTAGACGGTGGTTCCAAACACCCAAATATTGGATAGATCAGGTGATCTGCCAAACCATAATGTATAGGGGATAGCATCAATGGAACGATGATAAACACGATTCTGTAAGTAGCAGGCCCTAGTAACGGCTTCTTGCCAATAACCGTGTGATAGACCGGTAACGCGCAGCATAGCACAGGCCGAGTCTAGTTAGGTCCTGTTTTTTCTTTCTGTTAGACCATTTTGTTGTGGCGTGTGTGGTATTGTAAAACGATGATATATGCCTTTTGAGTTTTGATGTTAAATAGGTATGAAGTGAGTGGTTTTCGTATTCCGTACCATTGTCGAATTGTAATGTTTAAGTTTATAGTCTAGTTGATTATCAACTAGATGATGAGAATCGTGAAGACGGTTGGCATAGTTTTATCTTTCAAGAAAGTTATGTTGGTAAAGCGGTTAAAATCATCAATAAATGTAATAAAATATTTTTGAGATGTCAGTGAGCATTGGATTGGACCACAAACATCCGTATGCACAAGTTGTTGTGGAGATGTGGTACGGTCAGTTCTATGAGGGAATTTAGTTTGTGATAATTTTCCATAAACGCATCCTTCGCATAATGCTAGGGTGCCTTTTGGATTAATAGAAAAAAAATTAACTAACTTATAACGTGCCATTTTTTGCATGGATGAAATATTTAAGCTTCCTTGGCGGTACTAATGCCATAATAATATAGTATTTGGTGAATTTTCATCCGCTAAGGCAGAGTGTACCTCTTGTAAGATTGGTGAATGCCCTAACAAGTAGAGGCGACCAATCTTTGGGCACTAAACAACATAGGTTCGTCCACTTGGTAGTCTATGTTTGATGAGGCAATGGTCATGGAAGAATTCCACGGCCGTGCCTTGTGTTGTTAATCGACAAACAGAAATTCGATTTTTTGCAAGATTAGGTACAAAATATACCTGATCTATGGAGATTGTGTTGCCATCTGACAATTCGACATTGACAGTGCCAATGCCTTCGGCACGTTGAATGCTGTTGTTCCCAAACCAAATCGCAAAACTATCAGTAAGAGGTTGATAGTCTTGTAGCCAAGATCTTTGTGAGGTAAGATGGCATGTGGCTCCCATATCAAGTATCCAAGTGGTGTTATTGTTAGTATCATAATCATGTATAGCCATAAAGGGTAGATTTGCACCATCGTTTCAAATACATAACTTGAGTTAGGTGATGAGCATGCACTATGTGATTGTTGTGTGATGCGTCATCAGAGTCAGATGCATAATTAGCATGATGAGTTGAATGTGATTTACCTTTTTTGTCTTTATGCCAACAGTCAGAAGTGGAATGGCCATGGCAATCACGGATTTTACAATATGGTTTATTTAATAGGAAACCGGAGTTATTTGTATTATAGCATGATGATGACGATCAGTTTGATCGTCTAAATCCTTTGGAATTGGATCTAGGTTGTGAGTTGTAATGTTGTTTATGTGACGGACGAGCATACATTGCCATACAGGATGTATTGGAGATACTATGGCGGAGTGTATATTGTTGTAAGACGGCGGGTATTAATGTGGGTATTGTTAAATGTGCTGATGTTTTGTGATTATAAATGGTTGCCACGAAGCAGGCAAAGCGGCTAATAGAAGCATTGCTTGGATGCTTTCGGACAAGTCAACCCCAAAGAGCATCGACTCGTCAAGTAAGAGGCGCCAAGATTCAAGAAACTTGGGCATCTCTTGGTCATCTACGAGTGTAGAATTAACTAATTTCTTTAAGTTTAGAATTTGGCTGGGCTTCAATTTGTATTATTCTACTAATAACCTTTAGGAATAATAGAAGTCATTCACATTCTATTTATTAAATTCAACAGACCGAGCGCCCAGAGAGGCTCTGGGGCTTGAGCTCTCATCTAACGCAAAGACTCGTGCTTTATGGAAGAGCACTATGGTCTCAATTGTATTGGTATTCGGAATAATTCACACTGTTAAATTCGAATTGACCGACGACCGTGTTTGCTGCGGCGGCAGCGTAGATTGCACGGCTGGGAAACTTCCCAGAAAACGTCACGGTAGAGGGTCTTCAATCTCTTAACCCATTCTTCCTCTCCCTCTTTCATGTATAAAATGCCTTCGCCCCCTGCAGGCGATCTCAAACATTTCCACATCCGAAAAGCCTTCTCGCAGGATTAGAATTGTTTTATAGAGCTAATACACCTTGTGATTAAGGCTACAGCACCACTAACTATCCCCCCCTTCCCCTTCACATCCCATTTCATCTCCTCTTCTCCATCACAACAACAGTTCAGCATGGATGACATCTCCAGCAACCTCTTAGCACCCTTGAGCCTGAGCGGATTTCAGCTCTCGCACAGGTGCTGTAGAATGTTCTTCTTAATTTTGTGATTGTTCGTTCAGTATGACTATTTTGACATCAAGCATTTTTCCTGATGCTATAATGATTTTTTCATGTAATGGGACTGTAGTGCTTGAAAGGGATGGCTCTGATAATTTACGTCCTCTCCTTTGTGCTCTACAGAGTTGTGTTGGCACCGCTCACTCGCTGCCGAGCACTAAATTATGTCCCTCAGCCTGCCCATATTGAGTTCTATTCCGAGAGAGCTACTGAAGGGGGCTTGTTAATCACTGAGGCTGTGGCTGTCGCCCAAGAAGGCATTGGGTAAGAGGCCCAAAGCTTTGATGTTCAGAGTAAAATTAAAGCAGCCCTTTATTTGCAAATGAATGTTAAGACCTTGTCTAAACTTTCCATTATTCAGGTTCCCTCATTCTCCTGGCATCTGGGCCGAGGAGCAAGTGGAGGCATGGAGGAAGGTAGTGAAAGCAGTGCATGACAAGGGCGGCATCATCTTCTGCCAGCTATGGCATGTGGGCCGTGCATCTCATACATGTATGTATGTGGGGGGCTTGGCTTGTAGATTATTAAGTTCATGATCTAAGCGCAGATTAATGGTGTTGTGGTTTTAGATTAGCAGCCTAAAGGATAATGTGCTGATTTTAGATTACCAGCCTAAAGGATGTCCTCCATTATCGTCCACTGGGCGGAAGGTGCCCACGAGGTGGTCCATAAGACTGCCGGAAGGGGTTATGGCGGAATACTCACAGCCCCGCGCACTCGAGGTCCACGAGATCCACGCGATTGTCGATCAGTTCCGGCAGGCGGCTAGGAATGCTCGCCGGGCAGGTAAAGTGAGACGATCACTACGTCCATCTTTTAGTTGGTCGATACGGGCCCCTATAAATGATGATTTAGGGCCAATGGGTCGCAAATTTTGCAGGGTTCGACGGGGTGGAGATCCACGCCGGACACGGTTACCTGGTGGACCAATTCTTCAAGGACGGAATCAACGACCGGGCGGACGAGTATGGAGGCGCCGTTGAGAACCGTTGCAGGTTCGGGTTGGAGGTGCTGGAGGCTGTAGCTGGAGAGATGGGGGAGGAGCACACCGCCATCCGAATCTCGCCAATAATAGACCACCTCGGCGCCGTCGACTCCGATCCGGAAGCCCTTGGCCTTCACCTCATCTCGGAGCTCAACAAGATGAAGCTGGCCTACCTCCACCTAACCCAGCCGCGCTTTACCAAGGAGGGAGTGAAGGACACCGTAGAGAACTGTCTAGTCTTCAGCGAGGCCTACGAAGGAACGGTCATGTCGAGTGGAGGATACACACGTGAGTCCGGCATGGAAGCTATCCGCACCGGGGAGGCGCATCTAATCTCTTACGGGCGGCTCTTCATCTCCAACCCGGATCTACCTTTGCGTTTCGCTATCGACGCTAAGCTCAACGTGTACGACCGCTCTACATTCTACACGCATGACCAGGTGAAGGGTTACTTGGACTACGCCACGCTCAATTCCAAGGAGGTGGCGGACGGTTGGTCGAGGAAGAATCTTGGCCTGCGCAGGAAGCTGGAGATCAATCCCACGTGCGGCAGAGTTCTCGAAGATCTCTCGTCACCCGGCACGCCAGTGGTGGCCGAGGTTTTGAAATTTTAATATCACGTGCCCCTAAAGAATGTTCAATTTATTATTTTACTTGGATTTTGACGTGGGTTTATGAAAGAAAGAGTCCTCGTCCCATCAAAAAAGTTCATCCAACACTTTTTTTCGATGCTTATCGCTTTCTAATCCTACGCAAACCACTAGAGTCTAGCAAGGTTACGCTACTAAGCACATTCAAACTCTTAATTGAATGCTAATGTGATTCAATACATATGTTGACAACGTGGATGAAGTTTGTAAGGGCATATGCAAGTTATTGCCATTAGATAAATGCTAAAGAATAACCTCTAGCTAAAGAATAAAGTTTTATTCATGAGAAATTCACAAGTATGGGGTTTTTTAAATACCCCTTGAAGGCACGTGATACATAGGGTTTCTTAATAGTGCACCCCCTGCACTTTCTATCAAGAAAAATAGCTTGCATACTTGTGACATTCAGTATGACAATATGGCAACGTTCTTTCAAATTACTTAATTTAAAATTGACTCAACCACCCTTTGGATATATGCATTATGATGATGTCACAATATCTCACCTCTTCTCTATCATAAATTAGCCACTTAAATTGGTCTTCCAAATTTTTGTTGGAAAGTCATGCATGCCTCTCTTTTCCTTTATCCTTATGTAATTTCTCTTGTAAAGTTAAGCAAGATATAGGAGTTTCATGAGTAGCACACCTGATGAATTGACACTAATGTCCTCTCAAAACTTGTGTTTTGATTTCTTATCGCGCACGAGTAGCACGCCTGATGAATTGACACTAATGTCCTCTCCAAACTTGTGTTTTGATTTCTTATCGTGCACTTTCTTTGGGCTAACTCCAACCTATGCATGAGAAGTGTACCTTGACTTTTGTCTTTAGGAGCCATGCAAAGATTAAAAAAATTCTTGAAAGAAATTGGCTTTTGCCTACATAAAAGGTAGGGCTTAAGGACAACAACATAGTTTTGAACATTAAAAGCCCGGATTTCTTAATGATTTATGAGACCCCAAAAATAGATTGAAAATACAACTCGCAAGATAGAGTCTTAGCCTTATTTAAAAATCTCAAATTGATGTTACTGGCTACATCATACCTCTACTAATACTATAGAAAATACTTACCTTAACATGTTATGGGGAACTTATCGGCATCCAAGCTTGTATCTCTAAAGACTCCAAGCTATGCTAGTGGTATCGGCATCCAAGCTTGTATCTCTAAAGACTCCAAGCTATGCTAGTGGTAGCTACATCCACTCTTTTGCCTCCTCCTCAAGTTGTCACCAAGAGGTTGCTCTTCTTCATACAAGGACACTCACTCTTCTCAACTCTCACACTCATGAATCACAAGAATAAGAGAAATATGCACTAAGAGTGAAGCTATTTCTCCTCTCAACTCTCTCTCTCTCAAATAGGCACAAGAGTGCCAGGAGATAAGACTAGACTCAATTGGCATAAAGAGGGATTGTTTCTTTCATTATGAGAATGTTGTTATTTATACAATTAGACCTTATTCACACTTGGGTATCTAAAAGTTCATGAAAGTCAAAGGAGTTTGTGGCATTGCCAGCCATTCTCATAGTTACAATGTTTATAGTCACTACAAGGGATCGGGCTCATACCCGTGCTCCTAGCCGCGGAAAATGACTTGTGGAAAAAAAGTAGCGAGCCCGTGTATCAGCGCGTGTATCATCGTGGGCCAGAGACATGCATGTAAAAGCACGTGTATAGACGCAGTCAGACGCGCTGATACGAGGGCTTATACACGCGTTTTGTCAGTTTAGCTATGCTTATACACGCGCATTTCACAGAGTATCCGCGTATATACACGTGACTTTTACAGAGTTGACGCGTCTATACACGCGAACAGAGAGTTAAAAAAAATCCAGAGAGTGCTATTTGGTACCTGAATGCTGTTCCAGCATTCCAGCACCCAATAGCACTCTCTGGATTTTTTTTTTGGTGCATTACACCATCCACGAGGAAGATTTAGTGCATTGTCATTACATGATTCAAGAACGACATGAATGCATACATTGTCTTAATACACGATTCAAGACAGACATGAATGCAATACTATCAATTCATGATTCAATATTACTATCAAAATTTTATGTGTACACATATATACAAGGGAGTCCATATATCGAAGTAGCCCATGGCTTCAATTATAAACAAATATATACAAAATCAAATTGGTTTGTCTAAAAAAGCCCATGGCTTCAGTTACAAAAATATATATACAACCACATCCTCAATATGGAATGTAATACTATGTCTGAGTACTACTCAAACCCAGATGATGACCCGCTGCTCCCTCCATGATCAGATGAGCTCACATCGGTATACATGTCCGATGAGTAGTGCTCATGTCCAGCAAGAGCAATGGCGGTGGGTGGATCATCAGTGGTGGTAGGAGCATAGCAGGTGCAGCAGCTTGTGCTTGTTCAAGTAATATATCGTATATAAGTATATATATATATAATTAAATAAACCAAAATCATTCGTTTAGAGTTTTCAAGTACTTGTCGATCGTATGGTCTCATGGCCATCTCAAACTACACGTCCGTAATACGTCCCTCGGCTCTCTGAAGAGGGTCCACATGTCACGTCTGCTATGGCGGCGAGCATGCCCAGTATCGTGGGCTGTGGGCTTCCTCCCCATAACCTGTCGTTGTATCATAATCAACACAATTTGTAAGATTAAAACAATCATAGAATCAATGAATTAAGTAAACAATCAAAAAATAAAGTGGCAAGATACTTACGAACTCTGCCTCCCATGACTCGATGCCACTAGATCCGAAATGCGAAGATCCAATGGTCTCCATCTGGATCTATGGTGCCTCCACATGCTGCCTGCTCTTCACACCACCCTCTGCTCGTTTCTTTGCCTCCTTCCACTTGCGTTTGTGCGCAATGGCAGGTTTCTCAGCAGGATAGCCACCCCGCAGCTACATTTAGCCTATCATCGTACGCGAGTTTCTTAAGGTGACACTACAAGACAATGCTCCCATACACGCGATAAATTACAGGCACGTGTACAGTCGCGCATGTATTTGAATAGTATCGAGCGCGTGTATATTGGCATTTAAATTCGCGTGTATATTGGCATCTACCAGCGCGTGTATACTGGCATCTGAATTCGTGTGTATATTGGTTTCAGAAACGCGTGTATAAGCACGTGTATATACACGCAATTATACACGCATTAATACACGCATCAATACACGCTTTATTAAGAAAAACTAAATTCCTTTACAAAATTAAAAACTATTTTCTTTAAACCATCTCATAGTACATTACAGTATATATCATTACACAATCCCACTCCATGCATTTACAACAATGATTTATATATTCAAAAATAAATCATGAGATAATTAAAAGACAACATATACAATAGAAATGTCATCAATTTAGAATGATACAGTGATGGATTGGTTAGGGTTCGATCTCATCTTCAATAAGATCCATCCTTGCCAAACGATCAGCATCAATATCCATTTGATCAATTTGTAAGGCTACGATTAAATTTATTCCACTATCGATATTTTGTCCATTGATAATGGTATCGATGTCCTAATCATCCTCATAAATAGCCACTTGCATGGCGTTTTATCGTTGCATTAGGCCCTTTTTCCACCACGTTCATTTGCCATTTGACATCCAAAACATACACAAAGAAGCGACGAAAGTCAAGCCTAAATATGTCTTGGATTGTGCCACAATAATCATCCATTTTTCCATTAGCTCCCTCAAAGCTACTAATGACACCATAATCTTGTGTATTCCTCTTTTCATCAATTCTTTGTGTTCGAAAATGCTTGCCTTCACACCATATAGCATTGAACATAGTGCACTGGACCAAAATAGAAGCAATATTTGTGTAAGCAATGTGAATAAATATTAAAAGAACACTATATTAGTGAGTTTGGAAATTTTCCAACTCCCATTTTTTGAATACTAAAAAGGTGGGACCTGGATAACATAAAGTTTCTTAAAACCATATCATGTGACCTATTGTTGGAAAGCGCTTGAAAAATGGAATCTAGTGAGCTATAGAGCGCTCAATTTGGAGTAATGGTGTTCAAGTTATGATTAATCCAAAGATTTGACCACGTGTCCAAAACTACTGAAAAATTCCCATATTCCCCAATATGGTGTTAAAGCAAATCACTTACAACTAATGCAAAACATTAGTTCTATGTACCTTTAACATGCATCCTCGTGCATACTCCCATTCTTCCGCTATGATATGCAGCCCCTCGTCACTCTCTGCTCTCTCCATTTCCTCATGCAACCAATCAACATGGATATCATTCGAAAGTGTTGCTAGATGCTTAGGGTACGCCTTATGAGAGCCATGTTGCCTCCGAAAGAGAGCTCTTTCTGCTTGCCTTTTTGTCTTTGCATCCTCATATCTTGTAACCCATTTGCTCATCACATCACTATTAAGGATGCAAGTGAAATTGAGATCATCAATCAATGTTCTGTCAATTGCTTTACTCTGTCCTTTTCCTTGAGGCACAATAGAGGTCATCCTCAAGTCCTCTTCATTGCTCCATAGTCGTGGCAAAGAGATGTCCACCTGACCACCAAGAAATTCTGAAATATATACAGGAGACTCTTGTATCAACCAACCCTCGGGCATGCTTCCTTCGGGCCTTGCACTTTGCCTCACAAAGTCTTTTAAGGTCTTCATGAAGCGCTCTAGGAAAAACATCCAACGTGAATGCACAGTGCCACATAAAGCAATTTCGTCCACTAAATGCACAATGAGATGTAGTGGACTTCTTAGAATGGTTCGCGGAAAAGTCTCCTCTACCAAACAAACCACCTCCACTGCCATAACACGCGCATCATCCAACGTGGCTGGATCAATTGCTTTGGAACTAACATATCTGAAAAATAAATGAATAGTACGTTATACCTTATGCACGTTCATTTTGCAAGGTATAATGAAGGGTGATCTAACATGGGTTTTACATACCTCACAAGCTCGCCCATCTTATAAATACATTTTTTCAAACTCTTATTTGCACAATGGTCGATGGTAGTAGGTAGTATAAACTGCGCACATAAGAGCACATGTATGTATAGTTTATGGCATTACAAAATTTAATTTCAACGTACAAGACTTGGAAAACACTTACTTGGAGCATCTTGTGCCAATCGTGGGACTTCAACCCATATAGTTGCTCAACGCCTCTTTTCTTAGTGGTTGTAAAGGCTCGCTTCAATAATCTCATGCATCCAGTGGGAGTACGCAAAGTGGTGATGGCCTGCTTTACCTGCTTCTCCTCTTTCTTTGATATAATCCATGGTGCAGGCGGAAGACGAACGTGCCCACCCTCCTCTCGTGTGGCCACGCTTGACGCATACGTCCTGCGACCCGTAAGTCCTCCTGTGCGCTAACATTGTCTCGTTTACCAATAACATGTTCCCAAATACCAGATCCCACATTCTTGAAGATGTGCATGGGATCAAGAAGATGGTTGATCTTAAGATGGGTCCAATATGGTAGCCGAAAAAAATGGAGTACCTACACAAGGGATTGCTTTATGTGACCTTTAATCCAATTAGAGACTACACAAAACAAGATTGAAAAACATTACTATACCTGTTCCATCCATAAACTGTTTGTATATTGAGTAGTTCAAGTGAAGCACGTAAAATAGAGAATGTGCACCCTTCAAAAACCGGTGTCGATGAAGCCTTGTAAAGATGCTCTTGTTCCATATCATTGTCGTCCATACCTTTGGGATCATCCTTAAAAAGATACCGCACCATATCATCAAACACTTCCTCTTCCACAACTTCGTGGGGTGCAGGGCTATTGTCATCCCTTTCCCACTCATCTCTGACAATAGATCCCGAAGCTCCAGCATCATCTCGTCGACGCTTTGCGTGCTCTCGCCGCACGTAGGGCACCATGTTAGGGTGTGGTACTGCATCTTACTTCAATTAGAGTATATATATTACAACTCCATTAATTTAATTTGGATACCATGAGTCATTTGAATACTATCAATTTACATCTACTCACCTCTAAACCTGTTTGATTCCATTCTCCATACATAGAGATGTGATTCAAGGTAATTTGACATGCTCGTACAATGCATCCTTGACATCGATTACACATACACTTGATCCTTTGTCTCAACCACACATCGCGAGCGATTACGATGACGCATTGTCTCATCCTCACCAGAACTGCTTGAGGAGGTTGATGATATCCTAACACAAATCAGAAAACACAAAATCATAATCACTTTTTAATGAAAGTATAAAAATCGCGTGTATTAACGCGGCTAGATCTTAAAAATCGCATGTATTGACGCGGCTAGATCCTAAAAATCACGTGTATTAATGCGGCTACATCCATAAAATCGCGTGTATCAACGTGGCTACATCCTGAAAATCGCGTGTAAGAACACGGCTACATCCTAAATATCGCGTGTATAAACGCGGCTGATTTATTATAAACATGAAAATACACGCGTTTTTACATGTGACGACTTGTTCAACTTAAAAATAACCCGCCTTCCCCAAATAAACATTTTCAAAAAATAGATCTGCTCTCCTTCGTCGTCGCCTCTTCCAATAGAGCACTAAACCTAAGTGCAAGGAGCAGACAAAGAGCACACACGGGTGAGTCCGTTTGTCCTTTGCCCTGTCTCTTTCCTCATATTTATTTATGCTATTGTCTCTTTCCTTTATGGGTTTGTCTCCGTCCTTCTCCTTCTTTGGTTGCCATCTGGTGAACGATTGTGACAGGGGGCGACAGTGGGCTTTTTATAAGGACGATTTATCGGAGGTCGGTCGCTTTCAATTTTTTTTTTTCGCAGGCCACGTGTAGGAACGTGTGTATGTCTGCATATATCCTGTTTGCATAGACGGTTCACGCGCATATACACGCATTTTTGGACGGATGTATACACGCGTTTCTAGACGGGTGTATACATGCGACTGTGTTGTATGGTCTTAGAGCTGATAGGTGACTTGGATGATGGTATTTGTGTGAGTCAAGAGACAGCCCATGATGTACATGAGGATGATGATAGTCATGCATGCAATAATGTGTGTGCAACCTTTGAAGATAACCACACAAGATGGATGTTGTGGTGATAGTGATGTAGTTTTTGAAGAGTTGTAGGAGGATAACTCTATAGTTCTGAGTGTTGTTGAAGATGTGAATTCTCTAGATAGTGATGTCAGTTTGATGGTGGAAAATCATATGTGCTAGCTTGCATGTGTGCTTTGATGAAATTATGTATATACTTTTATTTTTGCAGATTCTTTACGGATCCAGTTTCTTCATCCTATCCATTTGCGTACAGCAATTGGCTGATGGAGATGCTAAATCATTTTGGGTGCCATCCTGGTCCAGTTGAGCTTACAGAGTACATGTATGCCCATCCCCCTCCTTCCATGCCTGGTGTCTATACCCCTACCGCGAGTATCCAGGGCACTCCACCGTCGTCTATGCCTACGAGTCCGATGAGATGACATGCAGCTTCTCCTCTTCCACGCCCACCGAGGAGACATACCTCGTCCCAGACACACTCACGCACACCCTCCCAAAGCACCGTCACGTCAGGGCTCACAGCCACCATCACGTACTCCCTCAGAGCCACGTCACGTCAGGGCTCATAGCCACCGTCCCCCAGTCGTCTCGTGACTCCACCCGGAGCAGTAGGAAGACTGGGAGTGGAGGATGCGGCGGGTGCTTTGGTGGTGGAGGTAGTAGGGCACACGGTGAGAGAGGAGATAGAGGGAGAAGAGTTAGAGGAGACAGTTCGGATGAGGAGGAGATGAGAGAGGTGGAGGGAGTGATCTGCTATGATGTGACAGATAGGGGCGGGTTAGTGATGGATGCGAGGGGGAAAGAGGTAATGGAGTACATGCATGGGGTAGTATCAAACTTGTATAGAAATTATTTTATTAGATTTAAAGATCAAAATAGCCGATTAGTTGGGGAGGTGATAGAGGCTGTACATAGTCGGTACCCCAATCCCCCACATGCTACATTCTCGGATGTATGGGGAAGGACGTGAATAAGGGAGATCTTAAGTAATAAAAGATCTCACCTTAAAAAACTCGCATACAATGATGGGCTAAATGTAGCTGTGGGTGGCTATCCTGCCGAGAAACCTGCCACTGCGCACAAACACGAGTGGAAGGAGGCAAAGAAACGAGCAGAGAGTGGCATGAAGAGCAGGTAGCATGTGGAGGCACGACGGATCCAAATGGAGACCATTGGATCTTCGCATTTCAGATCTAGCGGTGTCGAGTCATGGGAGGCAGAGTTCGTAAGTATCTTGCCACTTTATTTGATTGTTTACTTAATTCATTGATTCTATGATTGTTTTAATCTTACAAATTGTGTTGATTATGATACAACGAGGTGGGTTACGGGGAGGAAGCCCACAGCCCACGATACTGGGTATACTCGCTGGCATAGCAAACGTGACACGTGGGCCATCTTCAGAGCCAAGGGATGTATTACGGATGCGGAGTTTGAGATGGCCATGAGACCAGGTACTTGAAAACTCTAAACGAATGATTTTGGTTTATTGAATTACATATATATATACTTATATACTATATATTACTTGAATAGCACAAGCTGCTGATGATCCACCCATCGCCACTGCAGAGGGTGGACGTGAGCACTACTCATCGGACATTCCGACCGATGTGAGCTCATCTAAGCATAGAGGGAGCACCGAGTCATCATCTGGGTCTGAGTAGTACTCAGACTTATAGTATCACATTCCATATTGAGGATGTGGTTGTATATATATTTTTTGTAACTGAAGCCATGGGCTACTTTGACATATGGACTCCCTTGTATATATGTGTACACATAAATTTTTAATAGTAATATTGAATCGTGAATCGATAGTATTGCATTCATGTCTGTCTTGAATCGTGTATTTGACAATGTATGCATTCATGTCGTTCTTATCTTAATCTTCCTCGTGGATGGTCCAATGCACCCAAAAAAAAAATCCAAAGAGTGTTATTGGGTGCTGGAATGCTAGAACAGCATTCAGGTACCAAATAGCACTCTCTGGATTTTTTTTTTGCTCTCTGTTCACATGTATAAACGCGTCAACTCTGCAAAAAGTTGCGTGTATATACGCGGATAATTTGTAAAACACGCGTGTATAGACGCATCAAATCTATGAAATACGCATGTATAAGCGCAGCTAAACTGACAAAATGCGTGTATAGATGCTTGTATCAGCGCGTCTAAGCGCAGCTAAACTGATAGAACGCATGTATACGCCCGTGTATCAGCGTGTCTAAAAAGTCCTATACATGCGCTTTTACACGCATGTCTCTGGCCGCGATTATACACGCGCTGATACACGGGCCCGCTACTTTTTTTCACAAGTCATTTTTAGCAGCTAGGAGCGCGGGTATGAGCCCGATCCCTTGTAGTGTGAGATCTTTTATTACTTAAGATCTCCCTTATTCACGTCCTTCCCCATACATCCGAGAATGTCACATGTGGGGGATTGGGGTACCGACTATGTACAGCATCTATCACCTCCCCAACTAATCGGCTATTTTGATCTTTAAATTTAATAAAATAATTTCTGTATAAGTTTGAAACTACCCCACGCATGTACTCCATTACCTCTTTCCCCCTCGCATCCATCACTACCCCGCCCCTATCCGTCACATCATAGTAAATCACTCCCTCCACCTCTCTCACCTCCTCCTCATCCTCACTGTCTCCTCTAACTCTTCTCCCTCTATCTCCTCTCTCACCGCGTGCCCTACTACCTCCCCCACCAAAGCACCTGCCGCATCCTCCACTCCCACTCTTCCTACTATTGCGGCGTTTGCTCTCCTCTGTACTGCAGGTGGAATCACGATTGGGGGATTGTGTATGTGACTGTGTATGTGATTGTGGCTGTGAGGGAGTACGTGATGGTGGCTGTGAGCCGCCCTGACGTGACGGTGCCTGGGAGGGTGTGCGTGAGTGTGTCTGGGACGGGGTATGTCTCCTCGGTGGGCGTGGAAGAGGAGAAGCTGCATGACATCTCACCGGACTCGCAAGCATAGATGGCAGTGGAGTGACATGGATACTCGGGGGCAGGGTGACCATACCAGAGAATCCAGGAGGGGGATGGGCATACATGTACTTTGTAAGCTCAACTGGACCAGGATGGCGCCCAAAATGATTGAGCATCTCCATCATCCAAGTGCCATACGCAAATGGATCGGACGAAGAACCTGGATCCATGAAGAATCTGTAAAAATAAAAGTATATACATGAAGGATCCATGAAGGGGATGACGATAAGAGCTACTATAAGAGGCGATAAAGGGGATGGCAATGCAGGGAAACACTCTATGTATCAAAGCACAGTTGCCATGAAGGGAATCACTCTATGTATCAAAGCACAAGATGAAGATTGAAAGCACAAACTTTATGCAGCATCTTGATCAAGTTTGTTCCTATACATGCTTGATGATTCCCCATGATGACAACATGCAAGCTAGCACATATGATTTTGTGAAGGCAAGCCATATGCAGATGGGATCATCTCTCTCTTGAGCTGGATCGACAAGCAAGACACGCAAGCATGGGTAAACTTTAAGGACAAACACAGTCACGTGTAAAAACTCATCCAAAAGCACGTGTATTTGCACGTGAACAATCTGTGCAAACAGGGTACACGTAGACATACACGCGCTCGTACACGTGGCCTGCGCAAAAACTTTTTCGAAAACGATAGACCACCGACAAATCTTTCTTATAAAGAAAGCCCAGACTGTCACTATCGTTCATAAAAATACTGAAGCAGGCACGACCAGAGGACGGAGACAATCGCATAAGGAAAAGAGACAATCACATAAACAAATGGAAGGAAAGAGACAGGACAAAGGACAAACTAACTTACCTCTGGAAAAGTGAGTCTTCTTTTTGGCTGGTTTCCTTCACCCATGTCTACTCCTTGCACCCATGTCTGCTCCTTACACTTGGCTTTAGTTCTCTGTTGGAAGAGGGAAGATTTGGTGGCGACGACAAAGGAGAGGAAAGATGGAGAGGTGTTGCAGTGGTGGACAATAGTAGGCCTCCTCTCCTCTCGACACTTCGACTTAAAAGTAGTGTTGACGTGGACAATGCATGACTTTCTAGGATACAACGATTATTCTGGTAAGAATTCTAATTACCTCCCTACTCTAATACTATTGGCTATATTAATTATAACTATTGACTTTATTATTCTAACTTTTATTTATATTTGAACAGGTTTGAAAACATCGAGTAAACATGCATGTCCTGTTTGTGGCCCTTCGTTAGTACATGAGTATGCTGACGGTTTGTGTAAGACCATATTCGATAATCATCATCGATTTCTCCCGTCAGATCATCCTAAATATGTTACTAGTAAGAGTAACATTCCTCCACAAACACTTCATGGAAAAGATTGGAAGCATATTTGGGAGTCTATAAATGTTCTTCCTCCAGATGGCATGAACAGGTACAGTAATGTTTTTCAATCTTGTTTTGTGTAGTCTCTAATTGGATTAAAGATCACATAGAGCAATCCCTTGTGTAGGTACTCCATTTTTTTCCGGCTACCATATTGGATCCATCTTAAGATCAACCATCTTCTTGATCCCATGCACATCTTCAAGAATGTGGGATCTGGTATTTGGGAACATGTTATTGGTAAACGAGATAATGTTAGCATACAGGAGGACTTACGGGTTGCAGATTGTATGCATCAAGCTTGGCCACCACGAGAGGAGGGTGGGCACGTTCGTCTTCTGCCTGCACCATGGATTATATCAAAGAAAGAGGAGAAGCAGATAAAGCAAGCCATCACCACTTTGCGTACTCCCATTGGATGCATGAGATCATTGAAGGGAGCCTTTACAACCACTAAGAAAAAAGGCATTGAGCAACTATATGGGTTGAAGTCCTACGATTGGCACAAGATGCTCCAAGTAAGTGTTTTCCAAGTCTTGTATGTTGAAATTAAATTTTGTAATGCCATAAACCATACATACATGTGCTCTTTTGTGTGCAGTTCATACTACCTACTAGCATCGACCATTGTGCAAACAAGAGTTTGAAAAAATGTATTTATAAGATGGCCGAGCTTGTGAGGTATGTAAAACCCATGTCAGATCACCCTTCATTATACCTTGCAAAATGAACGTGCATGAGTTATAACGTACTATTCATTTATTTTTCAGATATGTTAGTTCAAAGCAATTGCGTTGGATGATGCGCGTGTTATGGCAGTGGAGGTGGTTTGTTTGGTAGAGGAGACTTTTCCGCGAACCATTCTCACAAGTCAACTACATCTCATTGTGCATTTAGTGGACGAAATTGCTTTATGTGGCACTGTGCATGCACGTTGGATGTTCCTCCTAGAGCACTTCATGAAGACCTTAAAAGGGTTTGTGAGGAAAAGTGCAAGGCCCGAAGGAAGCATGGCTGAGGGTTGGTTGATACAAGAGTCTCTTATATATATTTCAGAATTTCTTGATCAGGTGGACAGCTCTTTGCCGCCGCGACTATGGAGCAATGAAGAGGACTTGAGGATGACCTCTATTATGCCTCAAGGAAAAGGACAGAGTAAAGTAATTGACAGAACATTGATTGATGATCTCAATTTTACTTGCATCCTTAATAGTGATGCGATGAGCAGATGGGTTACAAGATATGAGGATGCAAAGACAAAAAGGCAAGCAAAAAGAGCTCTCTTTCGGAGGCAACATGGCTCTCGTAAGGCGTACCCTAAGCATCTAGCAACACTTCTGAATGATATCCATGTTGATTGGTTACATGAGGAAATGAAGAGAGTAGAGAGTGGCGAGAGGCTGCATATCATGGCGGAAGAATAGGAGTATGCACGAGAGCATGTTAAAGGTATGATAGAACTAATGTTTTGCATTAGTTGTAAGTGATTTGCTTTTAATATTTATTCACATTGCTTACACAAATATTGCTTCTATTTTGGTCCAGTGCACTATGTTCAATGCTATATGGTGTGAAGGCAAGCATTTTTGTATACAAAGAATTGATGAAAAGAGGAATACACAAGATTGCGGTGTCATTAGTAGCTTTGAGGGAGCCAATGGAAAAATGGATGATTATTATGGCACAATCCAAGACATATTTAGGCTTGACTTTCGTCACTTCTTTGTGTATGTTTTGGATGTCAAATGGCAAATGAACATGGTGGAAAAAGGGCCTAATGCAACGATAAAACGCCATGCAAGTGGCTATGTAACTATTGACTCTACAAAGTTTTGGCAAACAAAGAAAGATAGGCTCGTATTGCCACAACAATGTGAGCAGGTATGCATTTTTTTACTAATGTGTTTCATGTACATATATATCTAAGCTCGCGTACCCCTTGACTTTTGATATGCTAATTAATTACTGCAGTATGTGTATTTGAGTAGGCTATTTATCTGCCACCCACTGGTGCATGACATTAAATGGTGGTATGTCATCCCTATTGCACCACGTTCCAAAGTGATGTATAATACATTCACTGATGTGGAGCATATGGAGGATGTAACAAGCCGCAATGAAGATGATGTCAAACATGCCAATGAAAATGTTGTGATCGATGATCAAGAAATAAGAGATGATCATGATAATGAGGATGAGCGTGCCATTTCTCATGATCATGAGGATGACCCTACCATTGAGGATGTTGGTGATGTTGATGAGGATAATCAGGGCATTGGTACCATTATCAATGGACAGAATATCAATAGTGGAATAAATTTCATCGTAGCCTTACAAATTGATCAAATGGATATTGATGTTGATCGTTTGGCAAGGATGGATCTTATTGAAGATGAGATCAAACCCTAACCAATCCATCACTGTATCGTTCTAAATTGATGACATTTCTATTGTATCTGTTGTCTTTTAATTATCATCTCATGATTTATTTTTGAATATATTACATTGTTGTAAATGCATGTAGTGGGATTGTGTAATGATATATACTGTAATGTACTATGAGATGGTTTAAACAAAATGGTTTTTAATTTTGTAAAAAAATGGAGTTTTTCTTAATAAAGTTGTTTGTTATCGTGTGTAATAAAGCGTGCATAATTACGCATATATACATGCGCTAGTACACACGTTTCTGAGACCAGTATACACGCAAATGTAGATGCCAATATATACACGCTGGTACACGCGTTTTTGAAACCAGTATACACGCAAATGTAGATGCCAATATACACATGCCCGATACTACTCATATACATGCACGATACTACTCATATACATGCACGACCATACACGCACCCGTAACTTATCGCGTGTATCGAACACGTGTATGGTAGCAGTGTCTTGTAGTGAGTGTTGTTTCATGGCACTTATAATGCTATCTCTCTGGGTCTTGCATTTTGCGCAAGGAGCATATTGAAGGTGCATGCTTGTCTATGTCAATGGCAAGTGGTTATGGCCTGGTTGCAGTCCATATTGGAGCATGGGTCATGGATCATGGTATGCTCATGAAGGTGAGCATGACGTGGTGGAAGTGACTAGGGATTTCACATAAATTTTTGGCACCTTGGTTTCTTGTGGGAAACTATTTGGATAAGCACCCTTGAATTGTTGCATGCAAAGGAAGAGCATGAAATTTTGGAGCTCAATGGAAGCTCGTGGTAGCCATGTCAATGGCAATGAAAATCTCAAGAAGGAGATTTTTTGGTTAAGGCAAAGAAGAGGCAGGTGGTGTGTGAAGCCAATTGAATCATGGAGGAGCTATGTTTTTGAGCTCATTTGGGAGAGATTGTCAAGTATGGACAACTTTGTAACAACTAGAGCTAAGACAAGGTAGTAAGGAGGGGTAAGAGGGATAGAAATTAAATCTTGCAAGTAGAAGGACATCACGTATGGCACGCTATTGATGAGAGAGAATCACATCCAATGCAAGCACTAGTATAGGTACAAGAGGGCGGTTACTAGAAGAGAGAAGCCCATCATAAAATGGAGCTTGAGAAGAGTGATAGAGCATAGCAGTAGCACAAGCAACAACTGTGGTAATACCTCCACTATAGACACGACTAGCAGGCAAGCCTCGAGGGTAAGCACAAGGAAGAATCAATGAATAGTCAACGATTATATAGCCTTGGCAATGGTAAACTAGAAGCAGTGAATAATCAACACACAATCAATTAGTGAAGAAGATAGTGCAACAACGGTTATTCCCTGCACATGTATAGGAATGGGTCTAGCTGATGGCCACACAGCAGGCTGCAAAGCTGGCTACAAATGGGTGGCTACAACACGAAAACTCAGAAGGCCAACTGAGACTAGAGTGGTGGCATGGCAATTTTAAAAGCATCAGCTTACGACGACCTCTCTCTCTCTCCTACAGTGCTAGGAGAGCACAAAAGATTCATGGTGGGCGACCGTGGTCGTGGATATGACAAGCTCAGAATACCGAAGGCAACATGACAATAATTGTGGCCAAATTTAGAGGCAAATGATAAGCTCAAAGCTATGTCGGTGGTTGAAAAAAAAAAGACTCATGTGGGATCTACCTGTAGGACAAAGTAACGACCTCATGCTGCAAATGACAATGCACAATGCCAACACAATCTAGAGAGCCAGATTTTTTAAATATTAATAACCCTTATTGATTGTAAGGGTTAATTCACACAGTTCATATTAAGACCTTGATCATATGCTTTTTACAACATAGTTGTAATTTTTAGATCTCTCTCAGACGAGGACTTATTTACAAGAACATTTGCTTTATAGCTTATTCACACACACAAGCTTGTATTGCTCTAAAATATTGGGAAAATATTGGCTTCACACGAAAAGAAAGCCGTGGATGATTTTCACATGGGTCCATTGCCCACTGCCCAGCTTTGGCCAAAAGGCTTTGTAATTTTTATTTCACCCATTGGTATGAGGATTGCCTTGCTCGAGCTCACTGAGAAGCTCAAAATGGTTATCGTTATGTGTGCATGAACAATGCACGTGTGAGGCACATGTGCATGGGTTGGTTCCCACCTGAACTTCTATGTTCAAATCGAACTCATCAGTGGTTCTGCTTTGTGAGCGAGTCGGCTCAAAATGGACTAGGTGTCTAAGATGATAGACACGTGCACACATGTTCATTTGATGGACACTCCAATGCATCATTGAGGGGGAGTGTTGAGAGGTAGCGATCGCGGGGTTGCACAATGCTACATTGATATGGGTGATGGGTGAGTTGTGGAACACCTTGATTAAGAGGGGGTGTTGAGAGATGTAATCATGGCGCTGTGTGTATGTGGGAAAGCACCCTAGAGGTGCAAGATATTGTGGTAAGATAAGAATGCCACATGTAATATTGTATGGTGTGTGAGTGTTGACCAAAAGAGTGGAAAAGGAGTTGCCACATGGATGATGATGTGTAAAGTGGGATAAGGCTAGAAAGCCTATATCATTGTATGGTTCATTTGTAATATGCAATAGAATTGAGTGTTGAGTGTGCTATCTCTCTCTCTCTCTCTCTCTCTCTCTCTCTCTCTCTCTCTCTCTCTCTCTCTCTCTCTCTCTCTCTCTTATGGAGTATCTAGTATGGTAGAACCCACCTTGATTTTATGCTTAATCTTGTTTCTATATTACCATGATCAATCCCATTTTAGGATTATAAAGATTGCGAGTGCCTATGTATCCAAGATGTGTGTGATTGTGAAGTAGAAATCCCTTGTGAGTATTATGAGTGTTGTGCATGGGGATATACAGACTGAAGATGTTCCTGTGTGTGTACACTCCTGCATGTGATTACTTTAACTCTCTATTCTCTTTGACTCTTATTTCTACTTTATTTGACATTTACCTTTCATCTTGGTTTTGGGGAATCAAGGTCATTAAGATTTTTTAGCATCCCTCTTTGAGTTGATGAGGGTTTTGTACTACCTTTGAGTCCAAATTGGAAATAGCAGGTGGTGCCACTGCAGATTATCCGCGTATATACACACGACTCTTTGTAGAGTTGACGCATCTATACACGCGAACAGAGAGCAAAAAAAAAATCCAGAGAGTGCTATTTGGTACCTGAATGCTGTTCCAGCATCCCAACACCCAATAACACTCTCTGGATTTTTTTTTTGGGTGCATTGGACCATCCACGAGGAAGATTTAAGACAAGAACGACATGAATGCATACATTGTCAATACACGATTCAAGACAGACATGAATGCAATACTATCGATTTAAGACAGACATGAATGCAATACTATCGATTCAAGAAAGACATGAATGCATACATTGTCAATACACGATTCAAGATAGACATGAATGCAATACTATCGATTCACGATTCAATATTACTATCAAAATTTTATGTGTACATATATATACAAGGGAGTCCATATGTCGAAGTAGCCCATGGCTTCAGTTACAAAAATATATATACAACCACATTCTCAATATGGAATGTGATACTATAAGTCTGAGTACTACTCAGACCTAGATGATGACTCGGTGCTCCCTCCATGATCAGATGAGCTCACATCGGTCGAAATGTCCGTGGTGCTCACGTCCACCCTCTGTAGTGGCGGAGGGTGGATCATCAGCAGCTTGTGCCTGTTCAAGTAATATATAGTATATAAGTATATATATATGTAATTCAATAAACCAAAATCATTCGTTTAGAGTTTTCAAGTACCTGTCGACCGTATGGTCTCATGGCCATCTCAAACCGCGCGTCCGTAATACGTCTCTCAACTCTAAAGATGGCCCACGTGTCACGTCTACTATGCCGGTGAGCATACCCAGTATCGTGGGCTGTGGGCTTCCTCACCGTGACTCGCCGCTGTATCAGAATCAACACAATTTGTAAGATTAAAACAATCATAGAATCAATGAATTAAGTAAACAATCAAAGAAAGTGGCAAGATACTTACGAACTCTGCCTCCCATGACTCGACGCCACCAGATCCGAAATGTGAAGATCCAATGGTCTCCATCTGGATTCGTCGTGCCTCCACATGCTGCTTGCTCTTCACGCCACCCTCTGCTCGTTTCTTTGCCTCCTTCCACTCGCGTTTGTGCGCAGTGGTGGCAGGTTTCTCAGTAGGATAGCCACCCGCAGCTACATTTAGCCCATCATCGTACGCAAGTTTCTTAAGGTGAGATCTTTTATTACTTAAGATCTCCCTTATTCGCGTCCTTCCCCATACATCCGAGAATGTCGCATGTGGGGATTGGGGTACTGACTATGTACAGCATCTATCACCTCCCCAACTAATCGGCTATTTTGATCTTTAAATCTAATAAAATAATTTCTATACAAGTTTGATACTACCCCACGCATGTACTCCATTACCTCTTTCCCCCTCGCATCCATCACTATCCCACCCCTATCCGTCACATCATAGCAGATCACTCCCTCCACCTTTCTCATCTCCTCCTTATCCGAACTGTCTCCTCTAACTCTTCTCCCTCTATCTCCTCTCTCACCCCGCCTGCCCTACTACCTCCCCTACCAAAGCACTCGTCGCATCCTCCACTCCCACTCTTCCTACTGGGGGATTGTCTCCTCTAACTCTTCTCCCTCTATCTCCTCTCTCACCCCGCCTGCCCTACTACCTCCCCCACCAAAGCACCCGTCGCATCCTCCACTCCCACTCTTCCTACTGCTGCGGCGGGTGGAGTCACGACTGGGGGATTCTCTACGTGATGGTGGCTGTGAGCCCTTACGTGACGGTGGCTCTGAGGGAGTACGTGATGGTGGCTGTGAGCCCTAACGTGACGGTGCCTGGGAGGGTGTGCGTGAGTGTGTCTAGGACGGGGTATGTCTCCTCGATGGGCATGGAAGAGGAGAAGCTGCATGCCGTCTCGTCGAACTCGTAGGCATAGACAGCAGTGGAGTGACCTGGATACTCGCGGGCGGGGTATAGATACCAGGCATGGAAGGAGGGGGATGGGCATACATGTACTCTGTAAGCTCAACTGGACCAGGATGGCGTCCAAAATGACTTAGCATCTCCATCAGCCAATTGCTGTATGCAAATGGATCGGATGAAGAACCTGGATCCATAAAGAATCTACAAAAATAAAAGTATATACATGATTGCATCAAAGCACAAATGCAAGCTAGCACATATGATTTTGTGAAGGCAAGCCATATGCAGATGGAATCATCTCTCTGAAGAACCTAGATAGCAAGCATGGGTGAAACACAGTCGCGTGTATAAACCCGTCAAAAAACGCGTGTATACACCCGTCAAAAAATGCGTGTATATGCCCGTGAAAGTCTGTGTAGACAGCATACACGCAGACATACACGCGTTCCTACACACGGCCTGCGAAAAATTTTTTTTTGAAAGAGATCGACCTCTGACAAATCGTACTTATAAAAAGCTCACTGTCGCCCACTGTCATAATCGTTCACCAGATGGCAACCAGAGAAGGAGAAGGACGGAAACAAATGAATAAAGGAAAGAGACAATAGCATAAACAAATGGAAGGAAAGAGACAGAACAAAGGACAAACTGACTCACCTCTGAAAAAGTGAGTCTTCTTTTTGGCTGGTTTCCTTCACCCGTGTGTGCTCCTTGTTGTGTGCTCCTTGTCTGCTCCTTGCACTTAGGTTTAGTGCTCTCTTGGAAGAGGCGGCGAGACGACGGAGAGCAAATCTTGAGTTTGAAAATGTTTATTTGGAGAAGGTGGGTTATTTTTAGATATGGACAGGTCGTCGCGTGTAAAAGCGCGTGTATTTTCGCGTTTAGAATAAATTAGCCACATTTATACACGTGATTTTTAGGATATAGCTGCGTTTATACACGCGATTTTTAGAATTTAGCCGCATTTATATACGCAAAGAAGAGGATATAGCCGCATTTATACAAGCGAAGAAGAGGATATAGCCGCGTTGATACACATGGTTTTTAGGATGTAGTCGCATTGATACACGCGATTTTGAGGATATAGCCGCATTATTACACGCGTTTTTTATAGTTTAATTGAAAACTGATTATGATTTTGTGTTTACTCTTTTGTACATAGGATGTCATCAACCTTCTCAAGCAGTTCTGGTGAGGATGAGACAATGCGTCATCGTAATCGCGATGTGTGGTTGGGACAGAGGATCAAGTGTATGTGTAATCGATGTCAAGGATGCATTGTACGAGTGCGTCGAATTACCTTGAATCACATCTCCATGTATGGAGAATGGAATCAAACAGGTTTAGAGGTGAGTAGATGTAAATTGATAGTATTCAAATGACTCATGGTATCCAAATTAAATTAATGGAGTTGTAATATATATACTCTAATTGAAGCAGGATGCAATACCACACCCTAACATGGTGTCCTATGCGCGGCGAGAGCACGAAAGCATCGACGAGATGATGCTCGAGCTTCGGGATCTATTGTCAGAGATGAGTGGGAAAGGGATGACAATAGCCCTGCACCCCATGAAGTTGTGGAAGAGGAAGTGTTTGATGATATGGTGCGGTATCTTTTTAGGGATGATCCCAAAGGTATGGACGACGATGATATGGAACAAGAGTATCTTTACAAGGCTTCATCGACATTGGTTTTTGAAGGGTGCACATTCTCTATTTTACGTGCTTCACTTGAACTACTCAATATACAATGCATGACTTTCCAGGATACAGCGATTGTTCTGGTGGTAAGAATTCTAATTACCTCCCTACTCTAATACTATTGGCTATATTAATTATAACTATTGACTTTATTATTGTAACTTTTATTTATATTTTAACAGGTTTGAAAACATCAGGTAAACATGCATGTCCTGTTTGTGGCCCTTCGTTAGTACATGAGTATGCTGACGGTTTGTGTAAGACCATATTCGATAATCATCATCGATTTCTCCCATCAAATCATCCTAAATATGTTGCTAGTAAGAGTAACATTCCTCCACAAACACTTCATGCAAAAGATTGGAAGCGTATTTGGGAGTCTACAAATATTCTTCCTCCAGATGGCATGAATAGGTATAGTAATGTTTTTCAATCTTGTTTTGTGTAGTCTCTAATTGGATTAAAGATCGCATAGAGCAATCCCTTGTGTAGATACTCCATTTTTTTTCGGCTACCATATTGGACCCATCTTAAGATCAACCATCTTCTTGATCCCATGCACATCTTCAAGAATGTGGGATCTGGTATTTGGGAACATGTTATTGGTAAACGAGACAATGTTAGCATACGAGAGTACTTGCGGGTCGCAGGACATATGCGTCAAGATTGGCTCCACGAGAGGAGGGTGGGCACGTTCGTCTTCCGCCTACACCATGGATTATATCAAAGAAAGAGGAGAAGCAGGTAAAGCAGGCCATCACCACTTTGTGTACTCCCGTTGGATGCATGAGATCATTGAAGGGAGCCTTTACAACCACTTAGAAAAGAGGCGTTGAGTAACTATATGGGTTGAAGTCCCACGATTGGCACAAGATGCTCCAAGTAAGTGTTTTCCAAGTCTTTTACGTTGAAATTAAATTTTGTAATGCCATAAACCATATATACATGTGCTCTTACGTGTGCAGTTCATACTACCTACTAGCATCGACCATTGTGCAAATAAGAGTTTGAAAAAATGTATTTATAAGATGGGCGAGCTTGTGAGGTATGTAAAACCCATGTCAGATCACCCTTCATTATACCTTGCAAAATGAACGTGCATGAGGTATAACGTACTATTCATTTATTTTTCAGATATGTTAGTTCCAAAGCAATTGATCCAGCCACGTTGGATGATGCACGTGTTATGGCAGTGCAGGTGGTTTGTTTTTGGTAGAGGAGACTTTTTTGCAAACCATTCTCACAAGTGAACTACATCTCATTATGCATTTAGTGGACGAAATTGCTTTATGTGGCACTATGCATGCACGTTGGATGTTCTTCCTAGAGTGCATCATGAAGACCTTAAAAGACTTTATGAGGCAAAGTGCAAGGCCCGAAGGAAGCATGGCCGAGGGTTGGTTGATACAAGAGTCTCTTGTATATATTTCAGAATTTCTTGGTCAGGTGGAGAGCTCTTTGCCACGACTATGGAGCAATGAAGAGGACTTGAGGATGACCTCTATTGTGCCTCAAGGAAAAGGAAAGAGTAAAGTAATTGATAGCAGAACATTGATTGATGATCTCAATTTCACTTGCATCCTTAATAGTGATGTGATGAGCAGATGGGTTACAAGATATGAGGATGCAAAGACAAAAAGGCAAGCAAAAAGAGTTCTCTTTCGGAGGCAACATGGCTCTCGTAAGGCGTACCCTAAGCATCTAGCAACACTTCTGAATGATATCCATGTTGATTGGTTACATGAGGAAATGGAGAGAGCAGAGAGCGACGAGGGGCTGCATATCATGGCGGAAGAATGGGAGTATGCACGAGGATGCATGTTAAAGGTATGATAGAACTAATGTTTTGCATTAGTTGTAAGTGATTTGCTTTTAATATTTATTCACATTGCTTACACAAATATTGCTTCTATTTTGGTCGAGTGCACTATGTTCAATGCTATATGGTGTGAAGGCAAGCATTTTCGAACACAAAGAATTGATGAAAAGAGGAATACACAAGATTGCGGTGTCATTAGTAGCTTTGAGGGAGCTAATGGAAAAATGGATGATTATTGTGGCACAATCCAAGACATATTGAGGCTTGACTTTCGTCGCTTCTTTGTGTATGTTTTGGATGTCAAATGGCAAATGAACGTGGTGGAAAAGGGGCCTAATGCAATGATAAAACGCCATGCAAGCGGCTATGTAACTATTGACTCTAAAAAGTTTTGGCAAACAAAGAAAGATAGGCTCGTATTGCCACAACAATGTGAGCAGGTATGCATTTTTTTACTAATGTGTTTCATGTACATATATATCTAAGCTCACGTACCCCTTGACTTTTGATATGCTAATTAATTACTGCAGTATGTGTATTTGAGTAGGTTATCTATCTGCCACTGGTGCATGACATTAAATGGTGGTACGTCATCCCTATTGCACCACATTCCAAAGTGATGTATAATGAAAAGATGCAGGGGGGAAGAGAGCTTGAGCTCTTGCAAGCACACACACACACTCACAAAACCCTAATAGAGAACACACAAGGTGAGAGGCTGAAAATCTTCTTCTTCTCTTCACAACACTCAACACACCATATACAAGATAAGAGTACACACAATATGAAAGGTACTCAACCAAATACATACAGGGTTCTCTATAGTGTGAACCTGACTAAATGAGCTGGCGCTATAACTATGCCAGTCTCTAGAATGGCTGTCACACAGCCTGTCATCCCACTGGCCGCATATCACCCAAGATCTCACCAACCATGCCAGTGGTGTAAGTGTGGGGCCTATCCCCCAGGCGGGTCATCAGTGTCCACGGCCTCACTAGACGAGCTCGATATCTCAACACTCCCCCTCGAGCTCAACTCCATCTCATGTACACCAAGCGAAGTCTTGAATCTGCGGAGCTTCTTTGTACCTAATGCTTTGGTAAAGATGTCAGCTACCTGATCCTCTGTGCTGACATAAACAAGGTCAAGATCTCCTGCCAAGACCTTCTCTCTGACGAAGTGGTAGTGGACCTCTATGTGCTTTGTACGAGCATGAAATACTGGGTTCCTGGCCAACTGTATACTGCTAATGTTGTCATAGAAAATGACAACTTGTCTATCCACTGATAGACCCAAATCTGCAAGTAGCTTTCTCAACCAAGCTACCTCACATGCTGCCATAGCAGCTCCTCTATACTCGGCCTCTGTACTCGATAGAGCAACTGTAGGCTGCTTCTTGCTGCTCCAAGTCACAGCAGCACTCCCCAAAGAAAACATGAAGCCACTGGTAGATCTTCTGTCTGAGATACTACCAGCCCAATCAGCATCTGTGTACCCATGTACACATATCTCTATCCCAGTCTCATAGAATAGTCCACAATGCAAAGTAGACTTCACATACCTCAGTATGCATCTCACTACATCCAAATGCGATTTCCATGGAACCTGTATAAACTGACTCACCAACCCAACAGCATAGCTCAAATTTGGTCTGGTGATCGTCATGTAGATCAAACTTCCTACTATGCGCCTATACATAGTAGGATCCTCCAAGATCTCTCCTGAATCTGCACTCAACTTGCCATTCTGATCCAATGGCACAGAAATAGGCTTACAGCCTGTCATACGATATTTGGACAACATGTCCAAGCCATACTGTCTCTGTAGTAATCCAATACCATGTGGTGACCTAATCACCTCAATGCCCAAGAAATATCTGAGCTCCCCCAAATCCTTCATCTCGAACTTCTGTCTAAGCAAGATCTTTACATCAAAGATCTCTACATCATGGTCCCCCGTAATGATCAAGTCATCTACATAGATGACAACAAGCACAACTCCTCTATCACCATGTCTCACATACAGCGAGAAATCTGCATTGGCTACATGAAAGCCAATAGTGACAAGATATTCAGAAATCTAGTCAGACCATGCTCTTGGTGCTTGCTTTAAGCCATACAAGGCTTTCTTCAACCTGCAAACATGCTCGGGGTGACCCACATCCTCATAACTAGGTGGCTGCAACATATACACCTCTTCTTGCAAATCCCCATGCAAGAATGCATTCCTTACATCCATCTAATGTAAAGACCATTGCTTTGACATAGCCACTGCTATCACAACTCTCACCGTTGCCATCTTGGCAACTGGGCTGAAAGTTTCCTCATAATCAATCCCATATGTCTGCGCATATCCTTTGGCTACCAATCTAGCCTTGTACCTGTTTATGCTTCCATCACTATTATGTTTAACTTTATACACCCACTTACATCCAATGGCTTTCTTGGCTTTAGGCAATTGCACTAAATCCCAAGTTTCATTTTCATATAGTGCATCCATCTCCTCATCCATGGCTTTCTCCCAATACACATTTCCAACAGCCTCATCAATGCATGTGGGCTCAACAACCTGCACAACCTTTGCCATATATGCATAGTGATGTGCCACATAACCATCATATGTAAATCTCTGCACAGGGTTCTTCACTCTCCCTGATCTTCGTAGCTTTTCATTCATGGCTTCCATAGCCTTCTTTACACCAGGTGTTCTCATAGCTGGGATCCCAAGCTCCTCATCAAGGCTCATATCTGAGCCACTAGACTATCCATCAACATGAGAATGCCCTGCAGAAATGACAGGCATACCAAGGGGCTCAACCACTTTCTCTTTTCCTTTACGTGATGTAGTAATCACATTTGCACGACTGGTATTATGACGCAGCCTGCCACTCCATGGTCTATCAACAGACCCACTAGATGAGGACTCTCCTGGTCCACTCAAAGACTGTGATTGCTGACCTGCATTCTGTGCAACCACACTTCCACTCACATCAGCCCCAACAGATTCTTTTTCAGCAGCATACCAACTGCTCATCTCATCAAAAACAATATCCCTGCTTACCCTCAACTCACGTGTAGCAGGGTTATAACACCTGTATCCCTTTTGCTCAAGGGAATATCCAATAAACACACATTTTTCAGCTTTCGGATCCAGCTTAGTTCTCAGCTCTTCTGGCACATGCACATATGCAATGCATCCAAAGACTTTCAGATGAGACAAATCTGGTTTTCTGCCAGTAAACCTCTCCTCTGGAGTTACATCATGTATGGCTACAGTTGGAGTCCTGTTCATGATGTATAGCTGTAGAAACAGCCTCAGCCCAATAGCTATGCGGCATATTTTTCTCTTCCATCAATGCCCGCGCAATCTCAGCAATGTGCCTGTTTTTCCGCTCAGCAACTCCATTTTGCTGCGGAGTGTATCTGCATGTAAACTGTCTCCGAATACCATTCTTCTTCAAAAATTCAGAGAACTCATTGGAGAAGTACTCTCCCCCTCCATCTGACCTTAGGCACTTTACATATTTCCCTGTTTGCTTTTCAACCAAAACTCTGAAATTTTGAAAGTGAGTAAACACCTCACTCTTCTCTTTCATGAAATATACCCACACTTTCCTTGTGTGGTCATCAATGAAAGTCACATAATACCTGCAGCCTCCCATAGATATGGTCTTTGTAGGACCCCATACATCTGAATGCACAACATCTAGTGCATTTCTACTCACATATCTGTTACGTGGAAACACATGCTTTGTTTGCTTCCCAAATTGGCATGCTTCACATATTTTCTGCATACCTTCCACTTTAAATTTTGGCAGCCCTGTCACAATTCCTTTTGTCTGCATAGACTTCAATCTCTGCACATTTACATGTCCAATCCTTTTATGCCAAATGTCTGTGTCTGCGACAATTCCTGAACCATTTGCAAACATCGCAGCACTCATTTCAGGCATGTCTACATTCACCGTAAACATTCTGCCCACTCTGTTGCCTTTTGCAACCAACCTGCACTTGTCTTTGAAATCTTCAACATAACACCCATCAGGGTTAAACCGAACCTGCAAACCCTGCTCAATCATCTGGCCAACTGAAACCAGATTCTTTGTTATGTTTGGTACATGAAGTACATCTGCAAGGTACTTCACTTTGCCATCCTGCATAGACAATGGCACATCTCCAACGTGGGCAATTGGATGAGCAATGTCATCCCTTGTTTCCACAAAACCTGGTCTTTCCGGGTTTTTTATCTCCTTGAACCACTCCCCATGACTTGTCATGTGGTTCGAAGCACCTGAATCCACATACCATACATTATCTTTTTGTGCTGCATCAACATTTTCAGACGTGGCATTCACGACATGCTGCATAACATTATCTTTTTGTGCTGCATCAACATTTTCAGACATGGCATTCACGACATGCTGCATAACAAACAACCTTTCATTATCCTCATTATTTCTGCTTGAGGATGCATAGTTGTTTTGCTGCACTTTCCCATTTTGCATGTCAGCCTGCTTCTTATAACATTCTGCCTGCACATGTCCAAGCTTACCACAATAATAGCATTCACGTGCATCGTTATATTGCCTTTGCCAATTTCCACGGCCTCTTTGACTCCCCCTGCCTCTGAATTTGCCTCTTCCACCTGCGTGTTATTGTTGTTGTTGATTCTGGGACTGTTGCTGCTGCTACTGCTGGCCATAATTCTGATTACCTGTTCGGCCACCTCCTTGACCGCGTCCACGGCCTCCTCTACCTCGTCCTCTTCCTGAACTCATGTAGAAGGCCTGTTGCTCTGAACTGTTTTTGCTTTGTGAAGACTGTTGGTCTTCACCCAAGCTCTTCTCTTCGATAATCAGCATAGACACCAAATCTGTAAAGTTGGGAATGTTTTCCTGAGTCTAAATGGACATCTTGAATGCCTTGTATTGTGGCCCGAGACCACATAGACAGACTTCCACCTTATCATCATCATCTACTAACACACCAATAGATGCAAGGGATTCCACAATACCCTTTATCTTCAATGCATAGTCATTCACAGACATGCTCTTTTTCTCCATAGTATGAAGTTCATTCTTCAACTGTATCTTACGTGCCTTGGTATTTGTTTCATAGAGCTTTACCAAGGTGTCCCATGCCTCCTTGGGGGACTTGGCATCCTGAATATGCCCAATCATGGTGTCCTATATACTAACGGAAAGCCAATACATAACCTTCCTGGCTCCTTGGTTCCAGTCTTTAAACTCTTTCACATCTGCAGTAGTCGGCGGATTTATATCCGGTATCTCCGGTGCCTCTTCATGCTCACCTTCTATGTAGTCCCAATAGCCTTTTCCCATCAGGAAATTCGTCAACCTGAACCTCCAAGCATGGAAGTTATTCTTATCAAGCTTCTCAGCCACAGTCTGAGTTATCCCATCATTTGACATCTTGCCAAACACACAATTTTACCAGAAACTGCACTCTGGTTTTTTTGCACAAAGTGCTGTATTCTCTGCACAGTGGTACTGTAGTACTCTCAAATGTCACAACCAGTGACTTCAATGTGCATACATACACCCAATGGCAACTGTAGACCTCTTTACACCACCCACAGTGTCTTTACAGTCAATCTGTCATTCTTGCAGTTCTTAAAACAGAGTTCTGCAAAGAATTGATGACTTACCCGCAATGCTCGAAATCACCTGCTTTTTGAAAAACGGAGGTCCAGACGCGCCCGAAACGCGTTTTTGGCCCAAAAATCTTAGTCCGATAGGATTGTATAGTTGCCCTATAGCTTTACTTCCGCGAAGAAAGCTCCTCAATCAGAGATCGTTGCCGGTGCCTCCCGTAGAGCTCCCGACAAGGGTGTAGTCACCAACACAAATAGGGAAGAGTAGTTGAAGCTCTTACCCTCATACCGCTTCCTGTGGTTCTCTTGCTTGCAACTCAGCCCTTAGCACGAACCAGGCTCTGATACCATGAGAAGATGCAGGGGGGAAGAGAGCTTGAGCTCTTGCAAGCACACACACACACTCACAAAACCCTAATAGAGAACACACAAGGTGAGAGGCTGAAAAATATTCTTCTTCTCTTCACAACACTCAACACACCATATACAAGATAAGAGTACACACAATATGAAAGGTACTCAACCAAATACATACACGGGTTCTCTATAGTGTGAACCCGACTAAATGAGCTGGCGCTATAACTATGCCAGTCTCTAGAATGGCTGTCACACAGCCTGTCATCCCACTGGCCGCATATCACCCAAGATCTCACCAACCATGCCAGTGGTGTAAGTGTGGGGCCTATCTCCCAGGTGGGTCATCAGTGTCCACCGCCTCACTAGACGAGCTCGATATCTCAACATATAATACATTCACTGATATGGAGCATATGGAGGATGTAACAAGCTGCAATGAAGATGATGTCGAATATGCCAATGAAGATGTTGTGATCGATGATCAAGAAATAAGAGATGATCATGATAATGAGGATGAGCATGCCATTTCTCATGATCATGAGAATGACCCTACCATTGAGGAGAATGATGGTGATGTTGATAAGGATGATTAGGACGGTGATACCATTATCAATGGACAGAATATCGATAGTGGAATAAATTTAATCTTAGCCTTACAAATTGATCAAATGGATATTGATATTGATCGTTTGGCAAGGATGGATCTTATTGAAGATGAGATCGAACCCTAACCAATCCGTCACTATATCGTTCTAAATTGATGACATTTCTATTGTATATGTTATCTTTTAATTATCTCATGATTTATTTTTGAATATATTTCATTGTTGTAAATGCATGTAGTGGGATTGTGTAATGATATATACTGTAATGTACTATGAGATGGTTTAAAGAAAATAGTTTTTAATTTTGTAAAGAAATTTAGTTTTTCTAAATAATAATGTATTGATGCGTGTATTCATGCGTGTATTAATGCGTGTATAATTGCGTGTATATACACGCGCTTATACACGCATTTTTGAAACCAGTATACACGCGAATTTAGATGCTAATATACACGCGTTGGTAGACGCGTTACTTAAAGTTCAATACACGCAAATTTAGATGCCAATATACACGTGCTCGATACTATTCAAATACATGCGCGACCATACACGCACCCGTAACTTATCGCGTGTATGGCAGCAGTGTCTTATAGTGTGCCCAACATGGTGAGACATGGTTGTAAGACATACCAACTTGAAATAGTGCCAAAGATATTGCCAGTCTTAGAGAGGGAAGTGATGAAGGTTGGCTTGTGGGAAAGCCATAAACTAGACCACTACTTATGTCAAAGAGTTTTCAGAATCTGATATATTTGGTATGTCTTGGAAGGTGACCACCCGATGGTGGTGGCCATGATTCACAGGTTGAATCGAAAAAGGGTGTGTTTTATTCATGAAAAATTCACTAGATAAGGAATTTTTAAAATAGACCTTGAACGCACATGATATAGAGGGTTTACATATAGTGAACCCCATGAGCACATGACTAGATGATGATGAGTGGTTCTAAGAATTAAGGGATTTTGAAAAATCACATTATGTGATGATATAATGCACCCTTCAATGCACATTAGGAGAGTATCTTAGTTACTTGTGTTGATGTGTGAACATAACAAAGAAAATGATTTCTATTGTGCAAATGATTGAGAAGGTCCTATATGTGAGGTTTAACCCTCATGAAAGTTATGAATGTTTCAATAACTAGAGCCACTTTGTTATAAAGGGAAACATAGTTGACAAAATGTTTACCCTTTGGTGCACATTGGGAAAGCCCCTTAGTTACTTCTGATGTGCAAACATAACAAAGAAAATGGTTTCTATTGTGTAAATGATTGATCAGGGTCTATATGTGAGGTTTAACCCTCATGGATGTTATGTGGAAGATTTCAAAAACCAGTGCCGCTTTGTTATAAAGGGAAAAATAGTTAGCAAAATGTTTACCTTGGATGTAAGCATACCTGAAGTGAAGGTTTCATATGGTACATATGTGATTGTAGACAAGCATAAATGCATTGGACATGCTAATATTCAGAGTTGAAGAACATACATGTCTAGAATATCAGTATAGCTTTACGAAAAGTTCAAAGTGAATGGAATGCATAGAGAATCAAGTATGTAACACATGCCAAAATTGGGTCAAAATTGGCTAAATAGGCTGAGAATGCATTTCCACATGATAAGTATATACATCAAAGACCTTTGCATTTCCACATGATAAGTATATACATCAAAGACCTTTGCATGTGGTGCATTTTGATCTTCAAGGCTCTATTCTAAGACACTATCTCCATCAACCCAAGAGTGACCTATTAAAACATCAAGCATTTTGAAAGGAATGCTGTTACACCTAGTGTACAAAGAGCCAAAGCAATGTTGAGAACACCTGTTTGGTAATCTAGGTAGACATAGGTCTACTAGAGCTGTTAGGGGATATCCATTGGATAGGTTGAGATATGATGACACATCCCATCATTATGAAAGGAATGTTTTTACACCTAGTGTACAAAGAGCCAAAGCAATGTTGAGAACACCTGTTTGGTAATCTAGGTAGACATAGGTCTACTAGAGCTATTAGCGGATATCCATTGGATAGGTTGAGATATGATGACACATCCCATCATTATGCATATATCGTCAAATATTTAGAAGAGTAGAGCCCACATATTTTTAAGAGGAACTTGGATATAAACATTGAAAGTATGCCATGGATGTGGTAAAATCTTTAGAAGAGGTAGAGCCCACATGTTTTGAGGAGGTACGTGGACAGAAACATTGGAATGTTAGATGGTAATGAGACATGGGATTTGGTGTAACAAAGGTATTAGATGTATGGAACTGACTATGAGGAGACATTCAATCTAGTTGCTATGATGGCAACCATGAGAGAAACAAAATCTATTTTTGCAGTTAAGGGATGGTCTTATCATGTATTTACATGATAAGAATGCAGTTAAGGGATGGTCTTATCATGTATTTACATCAAAAGAATGTATTTTTAGATGGTGTCTTGCATGTGGAAGTGTACATGGCAATTTGGCACCACCGCCAAACACACAGGAATAAACTAGTGAAGATGATGGGAAGGACCGAAGGTTATCCTTTCCCATCCATGAGAAGAAACTCACTTAACCACCAAATGTGGAGGACCTCATCTCTTAAGGCAGCTTCTATGACATTCTTGACACACCCTTTGATATGATTGAAATTTGCTCAATGGTGAGAATCAACACATGGATAACTTGTTTTTCCACTAGTGGGAGAAGGCTAGTAACATTGATCCAAGGAGTACTATAATACATAGCCATGTATCACCTTGGAGAACAATTCGAGTGGAGAAAACCCTATCAAATACATGATCACCAGACGTGGAGAAAGTGCATGGCCATGATGCTAAGAGAAATCCACATATCAATCCAAGGTTCATGCAAATTCATGTGAATCAAATGAAGGTTGTCCTCGTGGTAAGTTCTTACAATTGGTCCACCTACAACTTTCTATGCTTTGATGGGGCCTCACACCACTCATCACCACATGGAGATACAACTCAATACTTTGATGGGGCCTCACACCACCACACAGAGATACAACTCCATACTTTGATGGGGCATCACACCACCACACAAAGATACAACTCCATACTTTGATGGGGCCTCTAACCACTCACCACCACATGGAGATATAGCTCCATACTTTGGTGGCCTCACCACCATAGAGATGTAGCTATGAATGAGAAAATTTAATGATCTTTGTAATACACAAAGGTACCCAATCCCACAGCCATAGTTTCTACATAATGTACCTTCTAGCTCATCATCCTCATCCTCTACTAGGTGCTAAAGGACTAACATATAAGCAAATAACACATGATCTTTGACCTCAATGATGGTGCAAATTGTTTCCAGCAAATCCATCTCTATAACATGGACAAATCAGGGTAAAAATTAAGACATCGATAAAATGATCTAAGTATAGATGGGTTGGCAAATGATTTTATATATGAACCTAAACCTTTAGGAACTTGGGTGAATCTTTGAAATTTTCTATCTTATATGGTATGATATAGTGTACTTTTGGTGAATTTGTCTCCACAACCCACTAAAAATTGGAATATTTTGAGTGATTCTTCCTTTAAAAAAAGTTTGTGGGGTGAAATAGCCCGACAATATCAAAGACCCCTCTAAATTAGCCATTGGGCTAAAAATATCCCCTAATGTTTTCATTAGGCTAAATACTTAGATATGCTCCCTCATGACTAGTTCTTTTAATTTTTTGTTATACTTTTCATGACGAGGTATCAATATGCTCCCTCATGACTAGTTCATTTAACTTTTCATTATAGTTTTCATGATGACAATCTTCCTCTTGCTTATCAATGTATTACTTTCAATTCATGCACATGTGAATCCTTTTCTCCTTATCTATTATCTATGCTAGATTTTTATTTTCAACTTCCAAAGGTAAAGATATTGCACTAGCTTTTTTTAAGCTTAAAGAGGCAGGAGACGGAGAAGACAGGGATGTTGGGAAGGAGCACATTTTTCTCTTTAGTTGTACATGAGCATTTGCACTATAGACTACATAGCCATCTTTAGTGCTTGGGTCTAACACAAATAAACGCTCTATCACCTATGTGGCTAGATAGAGATAATTCTCACTTATAATTCATGGTACACAAGATGTTTATGTGAGAGGAAAATGTTTTCTAGAAGATTTTCCATGCATTACAATGTAAGTGAAAAAAAACAAGCACATTGTACATACCTAGTATAAGAACTAATTTACTTGATGTTATTTTTTTAATGTGATCATGTTCAATGACTTTTAAATACAAAAGCAATCATTATTCATACTACGCTATGTTTAAAAATGTTGAAACTCCATATCATTTTTCCTAAAGGTAAAGAGAGTGAGATAGAGAGAAATTGTGAGTTAGGGAAAAATAGTGAGTGTTAGAGATAGAGAGGGTCAAAAAGAGAAATTAGAAAGAGATTGAGAAAGATAAAGAGAGTTTTAGAGTGAGTGTAAGAGAGAGAGAGAGAGAGAGAGAGAGAGAGAGAGAGAGAGAGAGAGAGAGAGAGAAGGGCTAGAAACATAAAGAAAGAGAGTTTGAGAGAGAGAGTTAGCGAGAGAGTGTGTGTGAGCAATCCCCCTGGGGTAGACCTAGATGCATCGTTCGAGAAACAGAATGATGAGGCTAGGAAGGTACGTAATTTTTTTTAAATATTCCTGAAAATTTTGGTGCGGAGCCTCAGGGGCCTGGGGACCCCACACATGTAATCTGCAGATTTAGGGCCATCTTTGCCAGCCTTCCGCTGGCTTGTCTGGAGGGCCCTGATGAATCCTAGATTACATGTGTGGGGTCCCTAGGCCCCTGAGGCCCTGCACAGACAATTTCATCTCATTTGAAAATATTTTTTTCATGTAATTGTATTTTGGAATAATTTTTTATATTTTATTTTTGCATGTAAATATTTTCTTGAGGAAATTGTCTGTCGAATTATTGTCTTTCACAAGGTATGATCCCCTGATGGACAAGTCTCTCTCATGAAGATCAAGGCTTTAACAAAGGGTGCTGCATCAAGTCCATGCCTACAAAATCAAGCTTAGAGAAGGTGATGCTTTGTGAAGCACTGCAAGCTTCTATACTTGCTCGAAGCTCAGCGTCGTGAGTGAAGGGAAGATTCATTCACCAGTTGGCCTAGGCCTTGCCACTAGGAAGATTGATCTTCATGCTATCCAACTCGACGAGCTCGAAGGAAATTTTGTTGTAATTCCTTCGCTTAAACCTCCTACTGACTCTATTGAGCCTAGTTCTAAGAGGCGCAGAGTTTAGGGTTTTTGTACTTGCTTCTATGTCATGATGTAACAGTTTCTATATTAATAAAAATATATTTTTAAAGTTTTGTTGTATTCATGGTGTGATCAACAAATAGTATTTAATCATTGATTTGAAATTGAAATCAACAAATAATATTTGATCATTAATTTGAAATTGAAATCACAATATAAGTAGAAAATTGGCAAGGATCAAAAAAAAATTCATTAAGTAAAGCAGTTACATCATAATCACATGAGATTACATTATGAAATATACATGAGATTATCCTAAACCCTAAACTGTGGCTCATCACTCATCACCATAATCTTCCCTCCACTTCCGCATGCATAGAACTAGCCGCATATCTTTGTTGTCAATGATGGTGACTCTCTTGGCATGGACTGCTGCGTACACTGTGTCACCATATATGTCCACCAAAAAAGCTTTAGCAGTCTCTTCAAGAGCTTCCAAAGCTACTGCTATCCATCAAGTGGGAGCCTCACTATTGTCAACCTGACAATGCCATCGAGATAGCCGGCTCGCATTCAAATCATCCATATTCTCCCTAATGAGGAGCGATGAAAATGCCTCCTCGAGATTAGAAGGTTTGTTGTCTTATGATACTTTTTGATTTCCCGAAGAGCAACGTTCGGTGCCGGGTCTCCACCGACGTTTGGGATGTATGGGCGGTGGTGGGGGCTTGACCTTCATGGGATCAACCCTCTTGGCAATGTGCTTCGTGCGAGCCATGTTCTTGAAGAAGATAAAACAAGAATAGAATGAAAACGAAAGACTCTAAACTTATATTTATAACTTCAAAAATTGAAAATATAACTAATATTTATATTTTTATAGAATAAAAATAAATAACAAAATTTTTAGTAATTTTTATTATATTAAGTAATTTTCTTATTTTATAAGAGCCCCTCTGATGCAATATCTCACTAATTTCCTAGGGTTTCTAGAACTTCATTCTATGTTTAAAGTAATCTAATTTTTAGAGTAATTTTTATTATATTTTTTTAGTAAAGACAAAATTTTCAAAACTTCTAAATTCATTGAAATTTTATACACTTATAGTCTTTCATGCATACATGTTGTGTGAAAAATCCTAAATCCATATGAGGCGGCCTATGAACCAAAAAAATAATGCTTTCAATAAACTTGAAAAACTATGCGAGAGAAAAAGATAATAACACCCAAGATATTGAGAAGGAGCATCAAATTGTTCTTGTATTAAAAACACTTCTCATAGATTACAAGTACATTGAAACACAGGTTTACAATGCATCAAATGATTAAATTACTCAAATCATATATCCATATTCAAATTGAAGGCATCACCATTATTATGAATCCTTCGCACGAGTCTCAAATCCTTGTCCATAACAGTGATGCGCTTCACCATGAATAGCTGCCAACTGACCATCATGCATGAGGTCCACCGAATATGCCTCAACTGCTTCTTGAAGAGCTAGCAACACTTGGGCTGACTATCGCTCCACATTGTTGACTGTAGAACTAAGTCTTGCATAGAACCTATTACGAGACATTGGCTGGAGATCTTGCAATATCTCTCTCACCAGTCTTGCAAATGGCACCCTCGGTATATTATTAAGTTTGTGCTTTTTTGATACTTCCTTATTTCTTGAAGAGTAGCAGCACCTAGTCTCCATCTATGCTTCTTGTGACATGGCGGATGTGGATGCATTGTACCTATAGTAGTGCCTCCTAGATTGTCAGATTGAGTGCGCTCACTATCTGTCTCCGTTGGTATATCGATCTAGGGCTATGTTGGGCGAGTCTTAGTAGGGTTCCTCTTAGCACTTTTCTTGGTGCGTGCCATGGCTTGAAAGCTAGAAGACTATAAAATGTAAATGTCTCACCACTTATAAGCACTTATAAGTAATACTTTAGTCAACTTTAGTTAACTTTAAAAATAACACAACTGTTCACACACAAGTATGCATATACTCTCACACATAAAATCATTTAATATTATGGTTATAGTTAGTGAGATTATGGGTGATATATCACATTGGTTTACAAGCTCTATGATGTGAAAGCCATTTTGGTTTAGTAGAGTAATACTTGCATCAACAAAAAATTACAGAGTTTCAACTTGCATTTGCTCATTTGAAACACTTGACTCTCGGGTTTTCCGCTTGCTTCCCTCTCTTTCTTGAGTTATCAACAACCATTCAGCATGTTTCTCTCTACCTGATCAATTCTCAAATCGTGCCTTTCTAACCTCACTATGACTCTGTGTATTGTCTGTGATCCATGGACATACTAGGTTTCTTCTCCTCTAACCTTATTATTATCTTTCTATACCACCATAGATGTAATTGTTTCATTGGATTGACATCATAGATTCTACCTCCATGAGCAGTTGTCTTTTGAAAGCACATTGTGCTTGCTAATGAGATTGCTCCATGCCCTGTGTAGACCATATCGCTAAACTTCATTTGCAAAGTAAGGACCATGAGCATGCAATATATGCTATATTTGAAAGATCCCTATCGCCTCCGCGCAACGAATTCTAGGGTGCTAGCAGCGGAAGTAGCACTTCTTATACGGGGCAGGGGTCCCTTACTTGGGGCCTCGCCCATGTATATCCGGACAAGAGACTAATCCCTCGGTTCTTCCAAAACTGAACCCGAAAAAACTTCCCTCGCCCGGAAAGCACGGGCGATTCCACCAGGATATTTTTACTCTAACGTAGTCAAGAGTCTTAACTGAATTGATCTGACCGAACCCAAAAGTCCCATAGTCAGATCAAGAAAAAAACTTGCACTTGGATCACAGAGACCAACGCTTTTTTCCTCATTGAGAGGCATAGCCGTTGATTCTTTTCCATAGAACAATTTTTATCCGAGATTTACTTCATCTATCGTAGCATAATAGAATTGAGTTTCATTTTAGGGATCCATCAGTCCCGCTTAACCCCATCCAGTCCCGTGGGTTAGCCAACTGCCTAACCACTGTAGTGATGGGATCCATTTAGGAATTTGGTTAGGTTTTGTCCTAGGTACTAGGGAAAAGAGTTCCCAATCCCCCTAGCCGAATATTCATGCAAATTTAAAACTAGTCACTATAGTATCACTGATCATAATCCTCCAAAATATCCGATTGAATCCTAATTTCAAATTTTTCCTTCATCGGTGTATCTATGGCATCATTGGCAACCAGAACGCTCACCACCCGTCCACTCAAGGGCCTTTTGGATAGTTCCTAGCTCATAGTACCCGGCAATATATTCACTTATAAAAATCAAAATGGAATCTTTGTTGAAGATCAGCCAACAAGATCAACCAACAAATCCATATAAAAGAGCCATGGACTCATCTGTTGAGGACCAACAAGGTCAATCAACCAGATCCATGCCCAAATTCAGAAAACAACTCTTACTCCTTGTTCCAATATCTTCCACGATGCACGTGTGGGTATCTTCAGTGACCCAGAGCCCGAGCATCGTATGGTCAGCATCCTGTAGGATCCTTCGCAGGTCACCTAAGGCTTCACTCATAGGCTGCTTCCTTAGTCCCTCATCCACCATACCGGAAGCTCACCATTTAAATCGAATCAAGGCTGGTCAAGACCTGGGCCGACCTTGCTATGCGAGACGTCCTCCATTGACTCTCCGTCAGCTATTGCAAATTTAACAGATAGGTCTCCACAACCTCATTCACAACCTCATTCACAGATAGGTCTCCACAACCTCATTCACAAGATGGTCAAAAACCTTCCCCAACATTATTGACATAAAACAGTCATTTAAAAAAACTGGTCATAAATATAGTTTCTATAATGAACTCTCGTCTTTCCACATTGTTCCACATCAATCCACATTACTTAATCCACATCCAATTCATATGTATTCCCATTCTCATCCAATCACATCATTTTCCATCTCATTACATATTTCCTCGTTTATCCTCATCACATCTCATCCACTTGCATCTACCCATATTCATATCTCATCACACCTCATCCATTCACATCACATCTCATTCATTCACATCTATCCTATTTCACATCACATCACATTCATTCACATTCCATATCATTCATTCACATCTATCCTATTTCACATCACATCACATTCATTCACATCACATATCATCACATCTATCCTATTTCACATCACATCACATTCATTCACATCACATATCATCCATTCACATTCCATATCATTCATTTACATCCCAATTCACATGACATATCACATCTTTCCTCATTTATCCTCATCACATCTCATCCACTCCCATCTACCCATATTCACATCTCATCACACCTCATCCATTCACATCACATCTCATTCATTCACATCTATCCTGTTTCACATCACATCACATTCATTCACATCACATATCATCCATTTACATCCCATATCATTCATTTACATCCCGATTCACATGACATCACATCTCATTCATTCACATCTTGTTTCACATCACATTACATCTCATCCATTCATTCACATCTATCTGATTCACATGTCATCACATCTATTCACATCACATCTCATCACATCTATTCACATCACATCCCATCCATCTATTCATTCACATCTATCTGATTCACATCACATCTCATCACATCCCATTTATCCATTCATTCACATCTATCTGATTCACATGACATCTCATTACATCACATCTATTTACATCACATCTCATCACA
This sequence comes from Cibotium barometz, assembly GCF_041138505.1. Classification (NCBI taxonomy): domain Eukaryota; kingdom Viridiplantae; phylum Streptophyta; class Polypodiopsida; order Cyatheales; family Cibotiaceae; genus Cibotium; species Cibotium barometz. The sequence continues at coordinate 47,369,079 of NC_141049.1, forward strand.
TCACATCTATTTACATCTCATACATTCATTCACATCTATCTGATTCACATGTCATGTCATTCATTCACATCTCATTCATTCACATCCCGATTCACATCACATTACATCTCATCCATTCATTCACATCTATTTGATGATTCACATCATAGCTCATCCATTCATTCACATCTATTTGATGATTCACATCACATCTCATCACATCTATTTACTCAGGGATAGCTTCGTCGGTCCTCGCCCATCGTACCAGAAGCCCACCATTTTTCAACTATACCGAGGTTGGTCAAGACCTGGGTAGGCTTTTCCGCGTGAGCCATCCTTTGAACACTCCCCGCCAGCTGATTGCAACCGAACTTCCCTTAGAAAAACACATACCAAATGCTCCCTCCAGCATTTTGGCATAAGACAATCCTTTAAGAAAACATGGTTTCTATGCAAGTTTTCAGTTTGATTTTCTTTTGAATACAAGAGTATTTCTTGAATCAATATCCCCAAAACTTCTTGATCGGAATTCTGAATTTCAAACCAGAATTCCTCGAATTCTATAACCTTGATCCACAGATCAATTCGAAGGGTCTCAAACTTAGTTTCAGATTTGGCGAGAATTTTGAGTGTGTTTTTCTAAACTGCACACCTTCTTTCCTCGAAACTTACGAAAGAGTTTGGTCTTGGTCATAGTCTGATTCAAGATTCAAGTCGGATAAGATTTTTCCTGAACTATCTTTCTTGAAAAGGTTTGATAATTCAGTTACTACTTTACCAAATTTATTTCTTTGAATATGCACTTAACTGATTTCTAAAATTAGTTACGAATTCCAATGAGGAATAAATTAATCATTTATCTAAATATTTCGATCTCGATAGATTTCGTGAATTTTCTTTTTACAATCCGTGTGAATATAAAACGATAGAAATTTTTTTCTTAGAGTATTTAATTATTCATTTATCAAATACTCATAGAATTTAAACATAGAAATTAAGAGAATTCTAATTTTGATATAAAAATTCTTTATGCATCTATTTATGCATAAAAATCAACTTCAATGGAAATAATACTTTTATAAAAAAATCCTTTTATGCATCTATTTATGCATAACATCAAATTTAATAGGAATAACACTTTTAAAATAAAAAGAATTTCTTTATGAATCTATTTATGCATAAAAATCAATTTTTATAAGAATAACGCTTTTATAATTTTAAAAAAATTTCTTTATGCATCTTTCTATGCATAAAAATCAAATTTAATAAGAATAACACTTTTATAATAAAAAATTTTCCTTTATGCATCTTTCTATGCATAGAATCAAATTTAATAAGAATAACACTTTCGTAATTAAAAAAATCCTTTATGTATCTTTCTATATAAAAATAAAATTTAATAAGAATAACACTTTTGTAATAATAAAATTTTCTTTATGCATCTTTCTATGCATAGAAATAAATTTTAATAAGAATAACACTTTTAAAAAATTTCCATTATGCATCTTTCTATGCATAGAAATCAAATTTATTCAGAATAACACTTTTATAAATAAAACATTTCCTTTATGCATCTTTCTATGCATAAAAATCAGATTTAATAAGAATAACACTTTTATAAATAAAAAAATTTCTTTATGCATCTTTCTATGCATAGAAATCAAATTTAATAATTGATATCAGTAATATCCATGCATATTCATAGATGAATATGTACATGGAGTAATTAGAGTATTTCTTTTAGATGCAAAAATGGTGGGAATTACTCTTTTGGAATAACATAAAAAATAAACGTTCTTTTTCACAAAATTCTGAAAAATTTTACCATAACCTCCTTTGTATGGCTGGCCATTTCTCATTTTTATCTTTCTTCACTTAACTTAACTAGCCCAATTTAGAATTATAGAACTCTAATCTACACAATTTTCTAAATTCAAGAGAGTAAACAATAAGAAGAGTTTAATTAATCACTTACTTAATCTTTCTAGGATTAAGAAAGGTTGGAATGTAAAGAAGAGAAGGTCAAAGACATAGCATTTGAATTTAATTCAATCATTTGCAAAACATAAAAATCAAGAAAACCATAGATTTTTCATTAAAATTCATAAACAAAGTAAGAAAATTAGCTTACATGGAGCTTGTAAGCTCTCCTTTGGCTTGTAAGCTCTCCTTTGGCTTGAGGTATTGAGGGTTCTACTCTTGTTTGAAGCAAAAGTGGCAACCAATACACTTTGGAGAGGATTAGGCCAAAAACAATTGAATTATTGAAAAATTCAATGTAGATGGCTCAGGACAGGAGTAGAGTAATAGTGCATAAACACCATTAAGATTTTACAAATGGGGAGGCTTCTATTTATAGGAAAAAGTGAGCCTCTAACTAAGCAAACTGATTCTAGAATTTTCCAGATCAGTTTGGTCAATTTTTGACCATTTTTTGTTCAGTTTAGCTTACTTTTTGGATCTAGTTTTGAAACAGGAGAGAGGAGAGATGAAAATATCTCATTTTATTGATTAAAAATTGGGAGTAATGATGAGAAAAAGGCACCTACTTCATGAGGGGAGATCCCCACACTGAGGTGTCGAAATTTAGTTTTTTAATTCTTTGCTTTGGTCCTTAGTAGTCCACTCTTCATCTTATGTGAGCATTTACTCATTTTTGGGGGGTTTTTATTTTATTCTTCAATTTATCTCCTCCCTACACTTGGATTGCTCCTATTGGCCCATAGGAACCTTAATTGGACCATAATCCAAAAATTTCTAAAAATCTAGACCCTTAGACTAAGGTCCTTTATACCTATTTTCAATTAATTCCAATTGCACATTGTCCAGAAAGTTCTTTTTGAATTTCTATTTCAAGGAAAACCATTTTAAACACTAGGAAGATTTTTATATCTAAAAGTATCTCAATTTTGAATTATCTCCCTCTAGATACTTTCTCTCTCCAAGCCAAAACAGGGTAAAACAGGATCTTTCTTTTATTTCAGAGAGGGAAATAATTATAAGATCAGAAGGGGAGGTTCTTACACATGCACACCTCAAAAGCTGGAGGGAGGAATCTTACAACATCAATAAGCAACATAATCATATTTAGTCTCTAAAACTATACAAATTAATTGTAATGTCACACTTACCATGTAATGTGTTATACTACTTGCCAAGTCTAGGCTTCAACAATTGATGCATAGAATATACCAACCACCTCCTAAAACATTAAAAAACTAGAAACACTTAGATACATCACTATCTCCATTGAGTACAATCAATGCCTACAAGAAAACTCACACAAAATTTCATGATTATTAACACATACGTGTAATTTAACACCAACTTTAACACATATTATTATTATTAACCAATAGTAATGCACATATTATTATTATTAACCAATAGTAAAACATATCTTACTATTAACTTTATTATTTACGAATAGTAATGCACATAACTAATATGAAAACATAACTTCTAGAACTCAATTGAACATAACCAACATCAAAACATTGCTAACCTCTATTTTTGTTCTCTGTTGCTTCTCTATGTTGGCTCTGTGTTGTCTCTTCTCTGTGTCTCTCTGTGATAGCAAGATTAATGAAGAGGGAAATGGTTTGTTGGCTCCAAGAAAATGACACCAGAAAATCAAATCACTCTTCATTCTCTAGCTTTTTAGTGAACAAGTGCAATAGAACAGGAGGGAAATACAAACTGTTTGGAGATGGAGGGAAATACAAACTGTTTGGCAAATTTGAAAGTAGAAGAAGAAATGAGCTATGGAAAGAATAAATTACCTAAAGAGAAGAAGAAGAGAAAATTCGTAATGCACTATTTTCTAAAATAATAAATCTAAACACATTCTTAAAATCTTAAAAAATGTCTATTCTCTTCAAATCTCTAAAAAAAAACATAAAAATGCACCAGAATGTAGATAAAGCATGAATCTACGTACTTGTAAAAAGAAATTATGAAATACAAAGTACAAATCAAGAAATTCCATTTTTAAGATAAAATCCTTCTAGAATCACGAAATGATTGTTTCTTCAATCATAAAAGAATCTAGGCATTTAAGAATGTCATATCTTTTGAGATATTCGAAACCAGCTTAAAAAATAGTTTTTGAGATATTCGAGTTCTGAGAAGGTCTGGTAAAGTTCTTGGACAGTCAATAAAATAATAAGTGAATCTATTATAAAACTAATATTTTGAGATGTATAAGATTCAAAAAGAGAAGAGAGAGGAGCAATATTTATAACATTATTTTTGCACTTTTCCTTGATTCATGGAAGAGAGAGAAAGCCCTTAGAGGGTCAGTTTGTGAGTCCAAATTTTTCCTAATGGAATATGAAGACAAGATTTCTCTGCAATACAAATTCCCAAGAAGAGCAGGATGGGTGTTTGCAAATATGTGCGAAGTTGAAAGCAAAGCGAGACACAACAAAGACTATAGAAGAAAAATGTAAGATAAGTTTGAAGTTCTAGACCTTTTAAAGTGGCTGTGTTGGTTATTTTGAATTATTTTTTTATATTAAAAAAAAAATATTGACACTCTTGAATCTCTTTTATAGTGCCCATTCTACATGCCTTGAAGATCCACAAGGAGCAGCAGAGCACAGAGCGCCAAAAATTAGCAAAGCATAGGAAAAAGTGTTTAGAGAAGAAGGAGAAATATTTAGGCCTTGTCATTGATAGCATGGATAAAAAGAAAACCATGTTGGCTCATTTTATGCATCCTCCTAAGAATCTCAAGAGAAAAATTTTATCCAACTCCATGTTGTAGGAGCCTTAGTGTGTCATGTAATCAAGGATCTTTGTTAATTTTCCTAACATTCATAAAATCCTAATTTGACAATCACCATCATTCAAAACATTATCGGAGAATGCCAAGGTGAACTACCACCCATTCTCTACTTACAACTAGATAACACTAGCAGAGAAAACAAAAAACCAAGTTCTCGTGGCATACTAGAATATGCTAGTACAAAAGAAGATATTCAAGAAAGTCGAAATTGGGTTTTTGTTGGTGGGACACACACATAACTAGATTGACCAGATATTTAGTAGGATGAGATCTATCCCATCACCACACGAGCCATACAACCTATAGAATTTCCTTTTTCTTTTCCCATTCTCACTTCCGTGGGTTTACGGGTATTGGGAATATCTGCAAAGATTTTTACCCATATTCGACCATTTCTCTAGAAATGTCTGCTTGTAGCGCAACGTGCTACTTCAATGGTTTAATATAGAATATGACTGATTCTCAATCAAATTGGTAAAGAAAAGTGCATTTGACCTTCCATAGATCTCTACCTTGTTAGTGGATACATATGTTCCCAATCCCTCCATCAAAATCATGGAAGAAACATATGATTTTAGATGCTTTGCAACTAGAGAGGCCACTAACATGCCATAATTTTCATAGCTCAATGGTCATAGTTTTCAGTATCAATTTGGAATTAAGCAAGGGGAGGAACATACTCTCATGTGGTCCAAAAAATACTCAAACTCAGGGATCTTTCATATACTCCCTTGTACTCGTCGACAAGGCAACTGTTGGGCTGCTTCTTGTTGCTCCATGTCACAGCACCACTCCCAAAGGAAAACATAAATCCACTCATGGATCTCCTATCTACGATACTATAAGCCCAATCTGCATCAGTGTATTCAAATACCTGCAACTCCATACCAGCCTCATAAAAGATACCATAGTATACTATAACTTCACGTAGTGCAATGTGCACCTGACACCATCCAAATGTGGCTTCCAAGGAACCTGCATAAACTGAATCTACAATCCAACTTTATAGTTCAAATTTAGCTTGGTGATCGTCATTTAGATCAAGCTACCCCACTATCTTTCTGTACATAGTGGGGTTCTCTAGCATCTCACCCGCAACTGCACTCAGCTGGCTAATGGCAGAGAAATTGGTTTACAACCAGCCATACCATATTTGGATAGCTTGTCCAATGCATGCTACCTCTGTGACAACCATATACCCTTGGCCATCGTAATAACCTCAATGCCAAGGAACTACCTCATTTCACCCAAATCCTTCATGTCAAATTTCTACTTGAGGAGACATTTCACACTCTCAACTTCCTCTCCACTGTCACCCCCAACAATCAAGTCATCCACATAGATTGTGATGACCATAATGCCCCTATCACTCTTCCACACATAGAGTGAATGATCAACATCTACCACATGAAAGCCAATGGTGATAATATATTGTGCTATCTTATCATGCCATGCTCTAGGTGCCTGTTTCAAGCCATATAAGGCTTTACGTAGCTTGTATACAAATTCAGGGTGGCCCACATCTTCATAACCTGGTGGTGGCTCATCCATATACATCTCTTCTAGCAAATCACCATGCAAGAACACATTCTTAACATCCATTTGCTCTACAAAATCCATCCTTTTGATGCAACCACCACCATAACAACTCTCATGGTTGCCATCTTGGCAACAAGGCTAAACGTCTCCTCATAATCAATCCCATAAGTTTGAGCATTACAACCAATCTTGCTTTATACCTGCTAGTACTTCCATCTGAGTTGTGCATATTTTTTTTGTACACCCACTTAGATCCAATAGACTCCCAAGTCTTATTTGCATCCAATGCAACATTTCTGCTTTCTCCCAATCTCAATTCCCAACAGCTTCTTCAAAACATGTGGATTCAACATCTTGCACAACATTTTCCATATATGCATAATGATGAGCAACATAACCATCATATGTCAACCTATGAATAGGTTTTTTGAATCTCGCTAACTTGCATTGTCCATGATCACTACCTGGTATTTTTTTCAACTTCTCTTTCCTTTCTTACACTAGGTGTTCTAATAGCTGGAATCCCAAGCTCATCATCAAGACTCTGCGCTAAACCACTAGACTCTCTATCAACATAAGAATGCCCTGTAGAAATGTCAGGCATACCAAGAGGCTTACCACCTTCTCTTTGCCTTTCCGTCATGTACCAACTGCATTTTCAGGACTAGTATTTTGACACAACTTGCCACTCCATGGTCTATTAACAGACCCAACACCAAATGACTCTCCAGGTCCACTTAATGACTGTGATTTCTAACTCGCATTCTATGCACTCACATTTCCAGTTACATCAACCGCAATGGCATCTTTTTTAGTAGCATACTAGCTACTCATTTCATCACACATAACATCTCTTCTTACCCTCAAGTCACGTCGTGTAGTAAGGTTATAGTATCTATATTCCTTTTTTTTTTTCAACTGGCCTTTGGTCCAAGATCCTCCCATAGCTACCAAATTTCACTGTCCGTAGACAGCCGCCCGTAGGCGCTTATGCACTCACATTTCCAGTTACATCAACCACAATGGCATCTTTTTCAGTAGCATACTAGTAGCTACTCATTTCATCACACATAACATCTCTTCTTACCCTCAAGTCACGTGTAGTAAGGTTATAGTATCTATATTCCTTTTTTTTTCAACTGGCCTTTGGTCCAAGATCCTCCCATAGCTACCAAATTTCACCGTCCGTAGACAGTCGCCCGTAGGTGCTTATTTATCCACCTATAGTAGGCGATGTGTATCTACATGTAAATTGTCTCTGAATTCCATTATTCCACAAGAAATCAAAGAACTCATTGGAGAATTATTCTCCCCCTCCATCTGACCTTAAGCACTTCACATGCTTTCATGTCTACTTTTCAATCATCACTCTAAAATTTTTAAAATGAGTGAAATCTTCACTCTTCTCCTTCTCATGAAATACACCCACACTTTCCTTATGTGATCATCAATGAATGTTATATATTACCTGCAACCACCCATAGACGTAGTTTTTACAGGACCCCATATGTCTAAATGCACAACATCTAGTACATTCCTGCTCACATTTTTGTCATGTGAAAATACATGCTTTGTCTGCTTTTCAAATTGACATGCTTCACATACTTTCTGCACACCATCAACCTTAAACTTAGGCAACCCTATCACAATTTCTTTAGACTTCATTCTTTATCGATTTACATGTGCAATTCGCTTATGCCAAATGTCTGTATTTGCAACAACTTCTGAACCCTATGCAAACATTACAACTTTCACTTCAAGCATATTTACATCTAGTGTAAACATTCTACCCACTCTATTGGCTTTTGCAACCAGCCTGCACTTGGCTTTAAGTCTTTGACATAACAACCATTAGGGTTAAAGCACACCTGCAAACCTTGCTCGCTCATCTGGCCAACATAAACCATATTTGTTGTAGTATTTGGAATATGAAGTACATCTGCAAGATATTTCACCTATTTTGCTACCTTTGCTAATTTCCATGACCTCTTTGACTCCCCCCTACCTCTGAAGTGGCCTCTTCCACCTGTGTGGTGTTGTTGTGATTCATGGGACTGTTGTTGGTGACCATAATTTTGATTACCTGTTCCACCACCACCACCTTGGCGACAGCCTCGTCCTCCACCTGCACTTGTGTAGAAGGCTTGTTGCTCTGAACTGCCTTTGTTTTGTGAAGATTGGTCTTCACCCGAACTCTTTTTTTCAATGATCAGCATTGATATCAAGTCTGTAAAGTTGGGGATGTTGTCCCAAGTTTGAATAGATGTCTTGAATGCCTTGTATTGTGGCCTAAGACCACATAGACATACTTCTACCTTATCATCATCATTAATAGAAACACCAATAGATGCAAGGGATTCCATAATGCCCTTGATTTTCAAGGCATAATCATGCACATACATGTTTTTCTTCTCCATAGTATGAAGCTTATTCTTCAACTGAATCTTTCGTGCCTTAGTTTTAGTTTCATACAACTTTACCGAGGTGTCCCATGCCTCCTTGGGTGACTTGGCATCCTGTATATGCCCAATCATGGTATCATGTATGCTACTAGAAAGCCAATACATGACTTTCCTTTCTCCTTGATTTCAATCCTTGTATTCTTTTACATCTGCAGTAGTTGGATTAATCTTCGGTATCTCTGGTGCCTCCTCATGTTCACATTCAATGTAGTCCCAATAGCCTTTTCCCAACAAAAAATTTATCAATATAAACCTCCAAGCATGGAAGTTGTTCTTGTCAAGATTCTCTATAACAATCTGGTTAATTCCATCATTTAACATCTTGTCTACAACACAAACTCACCAAAAACACCTCTCTTGTTTGTCTTGCACAAACTGTTGTATTCTCTATAGTGATACTATAGTGCACCCAAACTATCACAACCTCCAGTGACCTCAATTTGCATACATACAGCCAATAGCACATGTAAGACCTCTTTAGAGTACACAAAGTGTCTACACAACTAATCACCCTTCCTGTAGTACCAAGAACAGAGTTCTATAGAGAATCGAAACTCTTGTAGTGCACGTGAATGCCTTCTCGAACAGAAAAATGGAGGTCCAGACATGCCCAAAAAGCATTTTTGGCCCGAAACATTTGGTCCAAAGGACTTTATAGTTACCCTACACCTCCCACCCGACGAAAAAAGCTCCTCAATTGGAGTTTGTTTTCCGGTGCCTCCCAAAGAGCTCCCAACAAGGGTGTAGTAGTCAACACAAAGGAGTAAGAGTAGGTGAAGTTCTTACTCTCGTACCTCTTCCAGTGCTTCTCATACTCACCGCTCAGCTTCTTATCATGAACCAGGCTTTGATACCATGAAAAGATGCAGGGAGGAAGAGAGCTTGAGCTCTTGCAAGCACACACACACTCACACAAACCCTAGAAGAAAACACACAAGATGAGAGGCTGAAAATTGTTCTTCTTCTTCTTCACAACAAAATGGTTCTACCAAAAGGTAAGGGAAATACAACATAAGTATAAAAGTACTATATACATATTCTCCATAATGTGAACATGCTAAGTGAGGGAGTTGGCAAGATAAGTATGTCATAACTACTAATAGCCGGTGGAGTTCAACTGTAGAATCACTGGCAAAGATCTATCATGCCAAACACGCCAGTGATGTAAGTGGCAGAAACGGTCACCTAGGCATATCATGAGTATCAACTTGTGTTGAGCTTAACATCTCAACACTAAGTGGAGAGTGTAATTCCCATGCTTCTAATATACTACGTGGTCCTTTGTGGAAATACTCTTCTCTTTGGCATTTTCATTAGCATGTGTTTATGTGATGCTTTGTGGTGACCTTGAGTACATTATATTTCTCATTGGTTACATCTCATTCTTATCTAAGTGGTTTCATGTGTTGCTCTAGTGGTGTGAGTTTGCTTATGTGTGACAACCATCTCATTCTTATTTAAGTGGTTGCACGTGTTGCTCTAGTGGTGTGAGTTTGCTTATGTGATAAGCATCTGAGAAGCATCTCCATTGTGTGATTCATTCATTCATTGTCAAGCTTAAGCTAACACCATGTCTTTTAACAAGGGTGTCTACTATGTGTTACAACCATCTCATTCTTATTTAAGTGGTTGCACGTGTTGCTCTAGTGGTGTGAGTTTGCTTATGTGATAAGCATCTCCATTGTGTGATTCATTCATTCATTGTCAAGCTTAAGCTAACACCATGTCTTTTAACAAGGGTGTCTACTATGGAGTATCATCTAATAAATCCTCCTCGAGATCATCCTCGTGATCTGAATCTATAGAATCAGTGCTCATATTTGCAGCTATGCATGCTTCTTTCATGGATAATCATGCCTTTGATGCTTACCCATACAAGCATAGCATAAGCCTTGATTCTTTGCTTTCTCAAACTGATCGAGAGTGAGAAGATATGTGGTCATTCTTCCTTGACACCTTTCTTTTAACTCCTACAAGAGTCTTTGTAGATGAATGTACACTAGACATGGATGCCTTTCCTTTTTTACCACTGGTGTGCCTGGAAGCTTCATAAGTAGGTCACATAAAATGAGACTTTGAACCTAGACCCACTGCGTGAATTCAACCTTTTCGACCATCTTCATAAACTAAAGCCATACTATAGTTCAAGATAATGTTTAACACTTCTCACGGGCGAACTAATGGACGAAGTTTATCATTTAAACCCAAGGAAAACTTATGAACCTATAAGAAATCTGGTAAAATTTATGGTATCTTCATAAGCACCTCTCAATACTTGTCTACATACTCCTAAACTATGAGATTCTTTTAAGAAATAAAAAACCAAGTTTCAAGCGCTCTACTCTACTCATTTGGAGGCATAAAATTTGAGTAAAATTTTGAATAAACATATTTTAAACTCCTCCCAAGTATTCAAAATTGTCTTATTTTCCTCCACCAATGATGAGCCACATCCTGTAAATTATATGCAACATGATGGATTCTAAAGTGCTCATCCGTGATATCATATAAAGAAAAGCATTGCTCCAACTTAGAAAGTCACTAATCTACTAGATCAGTTGTCTGGAAAGGTAAAGTGCTAGTGTACTTTGGTGGCTTCAAATCTTTTAATGCAAGTTTTGGGTTTAATACATTTTTCAAAGTGTCCTCACGATTACCCAAGGGATGAGAATCGGAAGTGAGCGACAACGACGGTTGAGGTACTATAGGTGTTATCATGGTGCAGATAGCATTCATAAATGAATTCATTTGCATGCATTTGTTGGCGAAGAAGGATGTCCTCTGGTGATGGTCGGGTAGAGTTGTCCAAATCCATTTTTAAATCACAAATATACAAAAAGCAGGGATAAGTAACCCCCTACTGGTAAATATATTCAAATCAATATAGGTCAATGCCATGGAGAGAAACAACTTCAAAGATCGGGCCAAGAGCTTCAAGAAACAGTCCACCGAAAAGAGGAATTTGTGGCCTACAAACTCTACATGTGACCCACCTCCAAGAAACATTTGAAATATGACCTTAGGGCTTTGATATAAAAAGAAAAAAGAAAAAGAAATCATGGTTTTTTTTTTTCTGTTGTGCGCTGCATCGTCGGCGCGAAGCTTGACAATGGTGGCTTGGCTTCTACTTTGTGGTGTTGACGAAAGAGGGACGAAAGCATCATAGGTTCGGCTTCTTCTAGAAAGAACCACCCAAGGCTTGGCCACACGACCAGCAGGCGACGGCCAGTGGTGACCACGACTGTGGCGACTGGCTGTGTGGCTTGGCCACCAAACAAAAAGGTTAAGCCACACTCTAGTGTGGTGGCAAACCTCAGCAACAACCGTAGCAGCACGGCCGACCGATGGAACAAATGAACGTCGACGGACGCACGGATTTTAGACAGCGTTGACAGAACTAACGAAAACAAAAATGGCTGCAATAGCGATGATGATTCTCCTCCTCTTAATGCCACCTCAAGAGAGGCTCCAATCTCCTGCAAAGCTTCCCCCATAGCCAAAATCAAGGATTAGGATCTGATACCAAATGTAAGATCTCCATGCAAGGTAGGCACGGTCCCGGTATCTAGCCTCATGCAAAAAACATGAGGGAAGAAGAAGAACTCAAGAATAGTAAAAAATAAACCTAGGTTGGCATACCATGTTTAACAGCCCAACCATTATATATACCATTGAACCTGGGCATCCAATGTGTACCGTACTGGCCACACAATACACATGTACCCGTGTGTCCCTGCTGGTATCCCATGCTACACATCATTGGGTCTTTGGCCTACAACGTCAGTTCACACTTATTATTATAAGTGATGATGTGCAATAGTATGCTACCATTGGTTTTCCCATGCAACTTCTGAGTATCTAACACATTACTGGTGTGCAAATCCCACGTACGAATGTACGTGTCCCATGTGTTGCCACGTGTAAGGGTCGTAACACCTACCTTGTTCAACCTTGTCCAATACTTCCTCATTATAATCATCAAATCATGTTGTATATTGCAACAACCACCTCTTAAGTTGGCATTGAGAACAGAACAAGTGCAGCTTTACCTAACCCATGCTACAAAATTTTCAGCTATGAAGGAGTTTCTAGGAAGAAGAACCTCCACCCTTGCACCTATGCTCCAACAGCCTCCCACCAAGCGTATACAATTACGAACCCTATTGTTTTCAGTAACATATGTATAATTATTATAGAAGCAACGTATGCACCCCATACATATGTCAAGTACTAATCGAGCATGCTAACTACGGCCATGGCTTATTGATTTACCTTAAAACGTGCTAATCTCAACTATATTATTGGGCTAACAGGTTGTCCATTTGCAAAAGAAATAGTTTTTCAAGATGATGTATCGCCTTGATGGAATGAAAATTTGCAACACCAGAGAAAAAAAGATCACATCTTGATATATGCACCAAAGCTTGAGCTAGCCACGTAGATCTTTCATGCTAGTTTTCCATTATCTTCAACCTTACTATTATACTAGATGATAAAGCTAACCCCCTGGGTTAATTCAAGCCCACTAACCCTAGTTAGTCACTGATCTTGGTTAGTACGGGGATGCAACACTTCCACTAAACAATGCACTTTTTTGATGCTATTCTATGTGCATATATGAAATGACTTCAAGCAATGTATTTGAAGAATAGAAAAAGGAGTATGGTCACAAAGATCTTCCTTTTTTGTGTATCATGTTTATTTAAATAGATACGTTTCTTGCTAATCAAAAAGTTGAAGCATATATAAACTATTCACAATTCAAAGCATATGCCAAAACCTTTTCATTCTTGTACTTTTCAAAATAAAAGTGATGCAAGTACTAATCCTTATGATGTCTAGGGACAATTAATCCATCGTCTCATCATGACCCATAGGGTCATGCTCGTCTCAATAATAACCATTTGGTTGGTCTTGACTTTGCGGCGTGTCATTTGTTTTACTTTCAATTGTAAATGTGATATTGTTGTATAGATTTGTCACATCTCTTCTCCAAATCTTATCAATACAATAATATTTGATAACAATCTTCTTGCAAATCATGACTAACACTACCCACATTTTAGTTGGTTTTCTTTTCTCTAATTTGCTTACTTCATTCACAAGACACATATCGTCACATAGCTAGAGGTTATTTTTTAGCATTTATCTTAAAATTCAATGGCAATAACTTGACGTTGTCAACATATATATTGAATCACATAAGGGTTGAATTAAGAGTTTGAATGTGTTTAGTAGGGTACGGTGTACCCTTGCTAGACTCTAGTGCTTTGCATAGGATTGTATCCAAATAAGAAAGCAATAAGCATCGAAAAAAGTATGGGAGGAGGACTCTTACATTGGAGTCATAGTCAACCACACGCGAAAATACAAGATAAAAATTCATAATATTATAACGGATCACTCATGAGGTTGAAATTATTTAGGGGCACGTGCTATCAAAGCTCAAAACCTTCGGCTACGTGGCCACCACTGGCGTTCCGGGTGACCAGAGATCTCCGAGAACTCTGCCGCACGTGGGATTAATCTCGTCCGCCACCTCCTTGGAACTGAGCGCGCCATAGTACACGTAACCCTTCACCTGGTCATGCGTAGAGCGGTCGTAGACGTTGGGCTTAGCGTCGATAGCGAAACGCAAAGGTAGATCCGGATTGGAGATGAAGAGCCGCCCGTAGGAGATCAAGTCCGCCTCCCCGGTGCGGATAGCCTCCATGCCGGTCTCACGTGTGTATCCTCCGCTCGACATGACCGTTCCTTCGTAGGCCTCGCTGAGGACTAGACAGTTGCCTGCAGTGTCCTTCACTCCCTCCTTGGTATAGCGCGGCTGGGTCAGGTGGAGGTAGGCCAGCTTCATCTTGTTGAGCTCCGAGATGAGGTGAAGGCCAAGGGCTTCCGGATCGGAGTCGGTGGCGCCGAGGTGATCTGTTATTGGCGAGATTCGGATGGCGGTGTGCTCCTCCCCCATCTCTCCAGCTACAGCCTCCAGCACCTCCAACCCGAACCTGCAACGGTTCTCAACGGCGCCTCCATACTCGTCCGCCCGGTCGTTGATTCCGTCCTTGAAGAATTGGTCCACCAGGTAACCGTGGGCGGCGTGGATCTCCACCCCATCGAACCCTGCAAAATTTGAGACCCATTAGCCCTAAACCATCATTAGGGCCCTAAACGATGGACGCAGTGATCTTTACCTGCCCGGCGAGCATTCCTAGTCGCCTGCCGGAACTGATCGACAATCGCGTGGATCTCGTGGACTTCGAGGGCGCGGGGCTGTGAGTATTCCGTCATAACCCCGTCCGGCAGTCTTACGAACCACCCCTTGGGCACCTTCCGCCCAGTGGACGATAATGGAGGACATCCGTTAGGCTGGTAATCTAAAATCAGAACACAACTAACAAGAACAATATCCTTTAGGCTGGTGATCTGAAATCAGAAAACTATTAATCTGAGCTTAGATCATGAACTTACACCTCTAAGATCTTAATAATCTACAAGCCAAGCCCCCCACATACATACATGTATGAGATGCACGGCCCACATGCCATAGCTGGCAGAAGATGATGCCGCCCTTGTCATGCACTGCTGCCACTACCTTCCTCCATGCCGCCACTTGCTCCTCGGCCCAGATGCCAGGAGAATGGAATAAAGGACAGTTTAGACAAGGTCTCAACATTCATTTGCAAATAAAGGGGATGCTTTTACTCTGAAGTACAGCAAAGGACAGCTAAATGAAGAAAATGAGAGACTTTGGGCCCCTTACCCAATGCCTTCTTGGGTGACAGCCACAGCCTCAGTGATTAACAAGCCCCCTTCAGTAGCTCTCTCGGCATAGAACTCAATATGGGCAGCCTGAGGGACGTAATTTAGTGCTCGGCAGCGAGTGACCTATGGAGCACAAAAAAGAGGAAGTAAATAATCAGAGCCATCCCTTTTAAGCACTACAGTCCCATTACATGAAAAAGTCATCACAGCATCAGGAAAAATTATGCTTGATGTTAAAATAGTCATACTGAACGAACAATCACAAAATTAAGAGAGAATTTTACAGCACCTGTGAGAAAGCTGAAATCCGCTCAGGCTCAAGGGTGCTAAGAGGTTGCTGGAGATGTCATCTTTGCAGTTGTAGGATATGGCTGCTCGTCGGCGCATGCTGATCTGTTGTTGTGATGGAGAAGATGAGATGAAATGGGAAGGAAGGGGGGGGGGGGTGGGCTGATAATTAGTGGTGCTCTAGCCTTAATCACAAGGTGTATTAGCTCTATAAATCAATTCTGATGCTGCGAGAAGGCTTTTCGGATGTGGAAATGTTTGAGATCCCCAAGGGGCGAAGGCATTTTATACATGAAAGAGGGAGAGGAAGAATGGGTTAAGAGATTGAAGACCCTCTACCGTGACGTTTTCTGGGAAGTTTCCCAGCCGTGCAGACTACGCTGCCGCAGCACACACGGTCGTTGGTCAATTCTAATTCAACAGTGAAAATTATTCCGAATACCAATACAAATGAGACCATAGTCCTCTTCCATAAAGCAGCAAGTCTTCGTGTTACATGAGCTCACGCCTCAGAGACCTTAATGGTCAACAACTGCTGCCTGTAGCCTCTAGCTGTGGCTGCTGTGCCCAGTGAAAATCCATGGCCACCACCCTAGTGACCGCTGTCCCGCATGAAGCTACGCAATCACAACATCAAAATTTTCAAAGCAAATTACTCACAAGAAATCAGAGACGAGAAATTCTCGAAACTGAAATAATCCACTTATATAAAAAAAACCGATATATTATAACCAACCAACCATAAAGGCCCGAGGCCTGGCTTAAAGCGCGCGTCCATGCCATATGAGAGAAATATTACACATAGAACAAGTTGTCTATGCCATATATATGAGAGAAATATTGCACATAGAGCATATAAATACGCTTGAAAAACTATGTTTGTAAGGTGGACCCCACAGAAGTCCTAATTGATTTGCTATTGTCACATGGACCATAGACGAACACCTGTCAAAGGGTTTTGTAAAGTCCTATTCGAGACTACTAGTTTTGGTGAGGCTAAACCTAGAGTACTAGGGTCACATTAAGAAAAGTTGGATCTAGCCAATGCTTCACCATTGGGTAAGTGTCGCCCAAGGCATGTTGAGGGCATACTACTGGGATTGATTGAAGAGGTTATCTTGTCTCGCTCAGCACTTTGTTCACATTCTCACAATCCATTGCATGAGGTTTTGTGTTTACAACAAGCGCTTCCTTCTCAATAGCTTGTGTGATATCTCTCATAACTATGCACTCTATCATAACTAGGCTCACAATCCATTGCATGAGGTTTTGTGTTTGCAACAAGCGCTTCCTTCTCAATAGCTTGCGTGATATCTCTCATAATTATGCACTCACATTTGCTCTAAAAGTTACACATTCTTACATATCTTTGAGTGCTCACATATGATATGCTTGCTAATATATCTTTGAATGCTCACATATGATCACGTACTATGCACGCTCACATATCTTTGAGTGGTCAGATATGCTATGCATGCTGTCACAGTTATGCATGCATAATCACATATGATCACAAGCTATGCATGCTCACATGTCCTTGAATGCTCATGTATTCTATGCATGCTCTCTATGCAACCATGCCCACATATGCTCTCATAGCAACTAGGGCACCAAACGACACTTGATTTGATAAAACCACAAATACAACTTCCCAATGTGGGTGCACTAGCTCATCCGTCGTGTCCTCACTCAATTGTTGTCACATTGGAATGCTTCATTTGCTAAGAGGATGAAGGTAGAGATTTTTCCCATAGATGCAAGAACTGAGAGGAGATACCCTTCATGGTGATTCTCTCTTGCCAGAGGTGATAAAGAACAAGCTCAAGAGAGAGAGAAGCCTACAATCAATCCTATCCAGGTAAGCAAACCATCAAGCTATACAAACAATGCGAAGATCCAACACAATAATATAGCAAGACAGAGTAGAGAAGAGGGAAAGCTCACAGGTATTCTATTGCAAGGCAATGAATGTGTATTGCTTAATGTCAAAATTCACTAATCTAAAAATGACCTCGGGGGGGTCACTCGTATAAATATGTAAGTATCACGTGGGTTCAACAGAAGGACATTTTAAATATTTAAAACTTACAAAAATATATTTACAGAGAGGATTTATTTATTGTATTTTTTTAAAAAAAATTACAGATTTGAATAAGAAAGGATATATTATATTCACTAAAAAATTCACAGATAAGGGACTTTTTAAATAGGCCTTGAACGCACGTGATATAGAGGATTTACATATAGTGACCCTCCCGAGAAAATGACTAACTTTTAGCTGGATAAAACTTATCAATTGGTACTAGTTCTGGTCCTAAGCAACTCTATACATGAAGTTTGTCACTTCCTTATTTGGCATTAAGATCAAGGTTCATTCACTTTATAAAGTCATGCTAATAGTGAGTAATCATGTCCTTGAATCACCAAGCTTGGGTAGTGAAGATGGCATCCATTCTGGAGATGTGTGGTTGGTCAAACATGTAATTTGCCGCGTCGTGAAAAGACTAATCTACAAGCTTTGAGTTTGTTTTGAGGTAGGAAGAATGTCAAGGTTGCATGTGGTTTAATCTGGGGAAAAAAATCTTTGATCTGAGGCCTCATTTTTGAGTTAGTGAGATGGTGGGACCTATACAAGGAAAGAGGGCCTGTGGATTTTCTTCCAAATACATGTTCCAAGACCACCTAATGTGACTGATGGTGATCCTGAATTGGTTAGGATGGCAAGGTATAATTTTGAGATCTCTAGGTGCTTCATTATTGCTTTCTACTCTTTGGTGGTGAGTTTCTTGTTGTGCCAGTGAAGGTAGCTGAAAAGAGGCAAATTGCTCCATGAAGACCTCAGGGAGTTAGATTGTCTAAAGACCACTGGAGGGTTCTTATTCAAAGAGTATCTACGTGATACGTCATACCATGGCTCAGGCTTTCACCCACCACCATGGCCCCCCACCTAAAGATGTGCCTTGATGTGTACCTAGATGGATGGTTGTCTCGATGATGAGGCTTGGTGTATGTACTAGCTATTGTGAGTGCCTATGTATCCAAGATGTATGTGATTGTGAAGTATAAATCCCTTATGATTAATACAAGTATTGATAAGGAATGAAGATGTTCCCATGTGTGTACACTCCTCCATCAGGTGTGACTTCAACTCTCTATTTTCTTTGACTCTTATTTCTACTTTCTTTGACATATACCTTTAATCTTGGTTTTGGGGAATCAAGGTCATGAAGGCTTTTTAGCACCCCTCTTTGATTTGATGACGGTTTTATACTACCTCCTTCGAGTCCAAATTGGAAATAGCAAGTGGTGCCCAACATGGTGAGACATGGCTGTGAGACTTACCAACTTGCAACAGTGTGCAAGATACTAGCAGTCTTATAGAAGGAATTGATGAAGGGTGTCTTGTGGGAAAGCCATCAACTCGACCATTGCTTGATGTCAGAGAGTTTCGAGAATCTGATCTATCTGGTATGTCTTTGAAGGTGACCATCCGATGGTGGTGGCCATCGGATGTCAGAGAGTTTCGAGAATCTGATCTATCTGGTATGTCTTTGAAGGTGACCGATGGTGGTGGCCATCGAAGTATGTCTTTGAAGGTGACCGATGGTGGTGGTGGCCATCGAAGTATTTGGCCCAATGAAAACATTAGTGGATATTTTAGAGGGGTCTTTGATATTGTCGAGCTATTTCACCAAAAAAAAAGAGGAAAAATCGCTTAAAAGTTTTTAGTGGGTTCTAGAGACACACATTCACCAAAAGTACACTACAAACTACCATACAAGATAGAAAATTTCAAAGACTCAACCAAGTTTCTAAAGTTTAAGGTTACTATATAAAAGCATTTCCCAACCCATCTATACTTATACTATTTTATTGGTGTCTTATTGTTTAGCTCGGTTTGACCATGTTGTAGAGGTATATTTACTGGAAAAATTTGCACCTTCATTGAGGTCAAACATCAGGCATTATTTACTTATCCTTTAGTCCTTTAGCACCTCCTCGAGGATAGTTCATCAAGGAAAAGAAGGAGATATCATAAGGTCAAGGACAAGGATCTGAATCGTACTTATCTCAACTTTATAGTAAAACAAATACACCAAAAGGTTGAGGATGATGAGGTAGAAGAAACATTATGTGGAAACTATGGTTGTGGGATCGGGGACCTTTCTGTGAAGCAGAGATCATTAAAATTTTTCATTTAGAGTTGCACCTCCATAGTGGTAAGTGGTATGAGGCCATCAAAGTATGGATCTGTATCTCCATGTGATGGTGACTCGTGTGAGTCCCCATCAAAGTATAAAACGTTGTCGATGGACCTGTTTCCCTCCATATGCAAGAACTTACTACCATGACCACCTCCATTTGATTGACATGAATTGGCATGAACCTTGGATTGATATGTGGACTTCTCTTAGCATGGCCATTACTCTCTCCACATTATGTGATCATGTATGCGACATGATTTTTGCCTCTTGGATTGTTCTCGAGGGTGATATGTGGCTATGTATTACAGTAGTCCTTGGATCAATGTTATTGGCCTTCGACTCCCACTAGTGGGTAAACAAATTGTCCATGTGTTTATTCTCACGAAGATTGGTCAAATTTTAATCATATCAAAGAGTGTGTCAAGAATGTTGCAGAAGATTCCTCAGAAGATGAGTTCCTCCACATTTGGTGAATAAGTGAGTTGCTTGTCATGGATGGGAAAGGATACCCTTGGGTCCTTCCCATCACCTTCACCAGTCTAGTCTTGTGTGTTTGGCGGTGGTGCTATATTGCCATGTAGGACTCCACATGTAAGACACCATCCAAAAATGCGTTCTTTATTTCGATCTGATATAAATACAAGATAATACCATCCCTTAACTACAACAATATAAATGTTTGATCTCACGGTTTCCATCCTAGCAACCTAATTGAATGTTTCCTGATAGTCAATGCCATACATCTTGTACCTGCTAAACATACTCATCTTCATTATGCTTGTAGAGAGGTTCTCTCTACCGTGCAATATAGTGCTCATAGAGTACTATCGATCAACAAATGTGTTAAGAAACACAATGTCAATCCGAGGACTCGACCCGATTAGTACATGAAGGCTTATCCCATGAGGGAGAGTTCACATACACAAACCACCACTTGACGATTCAACCATTCAACACCTCAATCAATCTCTCAATCCCTTAAATCCACTACACTAATCAAGACAACAAGCAATGCATAGCAATCTCTTAATCCCATTCAAACATTGATTAAATCTTAGCTTTCCCTAATGCCTGCAAATCCATAAGCGTGCATCTACTAACCCACAAGCTTAAGCAAGCAGAGAATGTAACATTCACAAACCCACAAGCTCATAGAGAGAGTCTATCCATGAATAACTCATTGCGAAAGAGGTGGGCAAGAGCTTGCATCAATGGAGACTACACACACACACTACAAGCATACAGCATACACAAGAGAAAGAAAGAAGCATTCAACTAATCATAGATTAATCTACTTCAATGATGCTAAAACAGATTAAGAGAAAGAAGTGGAGCTATACTCATTGGAGCTTGATGCTCATTAGAGTACAATAGAGAGAGAGTTAGAGAGCTGCCATAGCTTGAGAGCTCAAGAGCTTCACTCAATAGCTCAAGAGCTTCACTCAATAGCTTATGAGAATGGCAAAAACGTCCACTTTCTTTAGCTAACCTCTCTTTTGTAGAGATGTCACTAACCCTAACCCTAGGCCTCTTTCACACATGGGCGGACAACCCCATAAGTGAGCCTTGCTTAATACATTTAGAACTCTCATTTGAAAAGATGCAGGGGGGAAGAGAGCTTGAGCTCTTGCAAACACACACACACACTCACAAAACCCTAATAGAGAACACACAAGGTGAGAGACTGAAAATCTTCTTCTTCTCTACTCAACACTCAACACACCATATACAAGATAAGAGTACACACAATATGAAAGGTACTCAACCAATACATACACGGGTTCTCTATAGTGTGAACTCGACTAAATGAGCTGGCGCTATAACTATGCCAGTCTCTAGAATGGTTGTCACACAGCCTGTCATCCCACTGGCCGCATATCAACCAAGATCTCACCAACCATGCCAGTGGTGTAAGTGTGGGGTCTATCCCCCAGGCGGGTCATCAGTGGCCACCGCCTCACTAGACGAGCTCGATATCTCAACACTCCCCCTCGAGCTCAACTCCATCTCATGTACAACAAGCGAAGCTCTAAATCTGCAGAGCTTCTCTGTACCCAATGCTTTGGTGAAGATGTCAGCTACCTGATCCTCTGTGCTAACATAAACAAGGTCAAGATCTCCTGCCAAGACCTTCTCTCTGACGAAGTGGTAGTGGAGCTCTATGTGCTTCATACGAGCATGAAAGACTGGGTTCCTGGCCAACTATATACTGCTAATGTTGTCACAGAAGATGACAACCTGTCTATCCAGTGATAGACCCAAATCTGCAAGTAGCTTTCTCAACCAAGCTACCTCACATGCTGCCTTAGCAGCTCCTCTGTACTCAGCCTCTATACTCGATAGAGCAATCGTAGGCTACTTCTTGCTGCTCCAAGTCACAGCAGCACTCCCCAAAGAAAACATGAATCCACTGGTAGATCTTCTATCTGAGATACTACCAACCCAATCAGCATCTATGTACCCATGTACACATATCTCTGTCCCAGTCTCATAGAATAGTCCACAATGCAAAGTAGACTTCACATACCTCAGTATGCATCTCACTCCATCCAAATGCGGTTTTCGTGGAACCTGCATAAACTGACTCACCAACCCAACAGCATAGCTCAAATCTGGTCTGGTGATCGTCATGTAGATCAAACTTCCTACTATGCTCCTGTACATAGTAGGATCCTCCAAGATCTCTCCTGAATCTGCACTCAACTTGCCATTCTGATCCAATGGCACAGAAATAGGCTTACAGCCTGTCATACCATACTTGGACAACATGTCCAAGCCATATTGTCTCTGCAGTAATCCAATACCATGTGGTGACCTAGTCACCTCAATGCCCAAGAAATATCTGAGCTCCCCCAGATCCTTCATCTCAAACTTCTGTCTAAGCAAGATCTTTACATCAAAGATCTCTGCATCATGGTCCCCCGTAATGATCAAGTCATCTACATAGATGACAACAAGCACAACTCCTCTATCACCATGTCTCACATACAATGAGAAATCTGCATTGGCTACATGAAAGCCAATAGTGACAAGATATTCAGAAATCTTGTCAGACCATGCCCTTGGTGCTTGCTTTAAGCCATACAAGGCTTTCTTCAACCTGCAAACATGCTCAGGGTGACCCACATCCTCATAACCAAGTGGCTGCAACATATACACCTCTTCTTGCAAATCCCCATGCAAGAATGCATTCTTTACATCCATCTGATGTAAAGACCATTGCTTTGATGCAACCAGTGCTATCACAACTCTCACCGTTGCCATCTTGGCAACTGGGCTGAAAGTTTCCTCATAATCAATCCCATATGTCTGCGCATATCCTTTGGCTACCAATCTAGCCTTGTACCTGTTTATGCTTCCATCACTGTTATGTTTAACTTTGTACACCCACTTGCATCCAATGGCTTTCTTGCCTTCAGGCAATTGCACTGAATCCCAAGTTTCATTTCCATATAGTGCATCCATCTCCTCATCCATAGGTTTCTCCCAACACACATTTCCAACAGCCTCATCAATGCATCTGGGCTCTCGGGGGGGTCACTATATGTAAATCCTCTATATCACGTGCGTTCAAGGCCTATTTAAAAAGTCCCTTATCTGTGAATTTTTTAGTGAATATAATGTATCCTTTCCTATTCAAATCTGTAATTTTTTTTTGAAATACAATAAATAAATCCCCTCTGTAAATATATTTCTGTAAGTTTTAAATATTTAAAATGTCCTTCTGTTGAACCCACGTGATACTTACATATTTATACGAGTGACCCCCCCGAGTCTGGGCTCAACAACCTGCACAACCTTTGCCATATATGCATAGTGATGTGCCACATAACCATCATAGGTAAATCTCTGCACAGGATTTCTCTCTCCCAGATCTTCGCAGCTTTTCATTCATGGCTTCCATAGCCTTCTTTACACCAGGTGTTCTCATAGCTGGGATCCCAAGCTCCTCATCAAGGCTCATATCTGAGCCACTAGACTCTCCATCAACATGAGAATGCCCTGCAGAAATGTTAGGCATACCAAGGGACTCAACCACTTTCTCTTTTCCTTTAGGTGACGTACTAATCACATTTGCAGGACTGGTATTATGACGTAGCCTACCACTCCATGGTCTATCAATAGACCCACTAGATGAGGACTCTCCTGGTCTACTCAAAGACTGTGATTGCTGACCTGCATTCTGTGCAACCACACTTCCACTCACATCAGCCCCAACAGCTTCTTTTTCAGCAGTATACCAGCTGCTCATCTCATCAAAGACAACATCCTTGCTTACCCTCAACTCACGTGTAGTAGGGTTATAACACCTGTATCCCTTTTGCTCAAGGGAGTATCCAATAAACACACATTTTTCAGCTTTTGGATCCAGCTTAGTTCTCAGCTCATCTGGCACATGCACATATGCAATGCATCCAAAGACTTTCAAATGAGATAAATCTGGTTTTCTGCCAGTAAACCTCTCCTCTGGAGTTACATCATGTATGGCTGCAGTTGGAGTCCTGTTCATGATGTATACTGATGTAGAAACAACCTCAGCCCAATAGCAATGCGGCATATTCTTCTCTTCCATCAATGCTCGCGCAATCTCAGCAATGTGCCTGTTTTTCCGCTCAGCAACTCCATTTTGTTGCGGAGTGTATCTGCATGTATACTGTCTCTGAATACCATTCTTCTTCAAATATTCAGAGAACTCATTGGAGAAGTACTCTCCCCCTCCATCTGACCTTAGGCACTTTACATATTTCCTTGTTTGCTTTTCAACCAAAACTCTGAAATTCTGAAAGTGAGTGAACACCTCACTCTTCTCCTTCATGAAATATACCCACACTTTCCTTGTGTAGTTATCAATGAAAGTCACATAATACCTGCAGCCTCCCATAGATATGGTCTTCGTAGGACCCCATACATCTGAATGCACAACATCTAGTGCATTTCTGCTCACATATCTGTTACGTGGAAACACATGCTTTGTTTGCTTCCCAAATTAGCATGCTTCACATATTTTCTGCATACCTTCCACTTTAAATTTTGGCAGCCTTGTCACAATTCCTTTTGTCTGCATAGACTTCAATCTCTGCACGTTTACATGTCCAATCCTTTTATGCCAAATGTCTGTGTCTGCAACAATTCCTGAACATCGTAGCACTCATTTCAGGCATGTCTACATTTAATGTAAACATTCTGCCCACTCTGTTGCCTTTTGCAACCAACATGCACTTGTCTTTAAAATCTTCAACATAACATCCATCAGGGTCAAACTAAACCTGCAAACCCTGCTCAATCATCTGGCCAACTAAAACCAGATTCTTTGTTATGTTCGGTACATGAAGTACATCTGCAAGGTACTTCACTTTGCCATCCTGCATAGACAATGGCACATCTCCAACGTGGGCAATTGGATGAGCAGTGTCATCCCCTATTTCCACAAAACCTGGTCTTTCCGGGTTTTTCATCTCCTTGAACCACTCCCCATGACTCGTCATGTGGTTCGAAGCGCCTGAATCCACATACCATAGATTATCTTTTTGTGCTGCATTAACATTTTCAGACATGGCATT
Organism: Cibotium barometz; assembly: GCF_041138505.1. Classification (NCBI taxonomy): domain Eukaryota; kingdom Viridiplantae; phylum Streptophyta; class Polypodiopsida; order Cyatheales; family Cibotiaceae; genus Cibotium; species Cibotium barometz. The sequence continues at coordinate 47,394,661 of NC_141049.1, forward strand.
CACGACATGCTACATACAAACAACCTTTCATTATCCTCATTATTTCTGCTTGAGGATGCATAGTTGTTTTGCTGCACTTTCCCATTTTGCATGTCAGCCTGCTTCTTATAACATTCTGCCTGCACATGTCCAGGCTTACCACAATAATAGCATTCACGTGCATCATTATATTTCCTTTGCCAATTTTCACGGCCTCTTTGACTCCCCCTGCCTCTGAATTTGCCTCTTCCACCTGTGTGTTGTTGTTGTTGTTGATTCTGGGACTGTTGTTGTTGCTGCTGCTGCTGGCCATAATTCTGATTACCTGTTCGGCCACCTCCTTGACCGCGTCCACGGCCTCCTCTACCTCGTCCTCTTCCTGAACTCGTGTAGAAGGCCTATTGCTCTGAACTGTTTTTGCTTTGTGAAGACTGTTGGTCTTCACCCAAGCTCTTCTCTTCGATAATCAGCATAGACACCAAATCTGTAAAGTTGGGAATGTTTTCCCGAGTCTGAATGGACGTCTTGAACGCCTTGTATTGTGGCCCGAGACCACGTAGACAGACTTCCACCTTGTCATCATCATCTACTGACACAAGGGATTCCACAATACCCTTTATCTTCAGCGCATAGTCATTCACAGACATGCTCTTTTTCTCCACAGTATGAAGTTCATTCTTCAACTGTATCTTACGTGCCTTGGTGTTTGTTTCATAAAGCTTTACCAAGGTGTCCCACGCCTCCTTGGGGGACTTGGCATCCTAAATGTGCCCAATCATGGTGTCTTGTATACTAATGGAAAGCCAATACATAACCTTCCTGGCTCCTTGGTTCCAGTCTTTAAACTCTTTCACATCTACAGCAGTCGGATTTATATCCGGTATCTCCGGTGCCTCTTCATGCTCACCTTCTATGTAGTCCCAATAGCCTTTTTCCATCAGGAAATTCGTCAACCTGAACCTTCAAGCATGGAAGTTATTCTTATCAAGCTTCTCAGCCACAATCTGAGTTATCCCATCATTTGACATCTTGCCAAACACACAATTTTACTAGAACCTGCACTCTGGTTTTTCTGCACAAACTGCTGTATTTTCTGCACAGCGGTACTGTCGTACTCTCAAATGTCACAACCAGTGATGTCAATGTGCATACATACACCCACCAATGGCAATTGTATACCTCTTTGCAGCACCCACAGTGTCTGCACAGTCAATCTGTCTTCCTATAATTCTTAAAACAGAGTTCTGTAGAAAATCGATGACTTACCCGCAGTGCTCGAAATCGCCTGCTTTCTGAAAAACGGAGGTCCAGACGCGCCCGAAATGCGTTTGGGAGGTTCAGGTTGACGAATTTCCTGATGGTAAAAGGCTATTGGGACTACATAGAAAGCTGCAAGAAAGCTCCAATCAGAGATCGTTTGCCCAATAGCTTTACTCCCGCGAAGAAAGCTCCTCAATCAGAGATCGTTTGCCGGTGCCTCCCATAGAGCTCCCGACAAGGGTGTAGTCACCAACACAATAGGAAAGAGTAGTTGAAGCTCTTACCCTCGTACCGCTTCCTGTGGTTCTCTTGCTTGCAGCTCAGCCCTTAGCACGAACCAGGCTCTCATACCATGAAAAGATATAGGGGGAAGAGAGCTTGAGCTCTTGCAAGCACACACACACACTCACAAAACCCTAATAGAGAACACACAAGGTGAGAGGCTGAAAATCTTCTTCTTCTCTACTCAACACTCAACACACCATATACAAGATAAGAGTACACACAATATAAAAGGTACTCAACCAATACATACACGGGTTCTCTATAGTGTGAACCCGACTAAATGAGCTGGCGCTATAACTATGCCAGTCTCTAGAATGGCTGTCACACAGCTTGTCATCCCACTGGCCGCATATCAACCAAGATCTCACCAACCATGCCAGTGGTGTAAGTGTGGGGTCTATCCCCCAGGCGGGTCATCAGTGGACACCGCCTCACTAGACGAGCTCGATATCTCAACATCATTTAGAACCCACATTGGTCTAAAATGATTTACATTGCACTTCGGCACAAAAATATGAAAAAATTATGTGTGTCTTTATGTTCCCATGGCTACAATTCTGCTCTCTCGCATTAATTGCTTCCGGCCTCCTTCCATAATCCGTGTTCCCGTGAGTGTTCCCGTGGAACATTCCCCCCTTCCTAAATCGTGCACGTCCTCGGGCACGGTAGAAACAAAAGCTGCAAGACAAGTAAAGCCTTTTAGTGAAAAAAAAACCAGCAATGACAATCTCACACGTGAGCATGCAAGTGAAAGGCCAATTAGAGTTTTAAAGAGTGCTAAAAGATGTGAGTAAAGACTAGTCAAAGTGAGACTAAGTGGTAGATAGTGCTATGCAAAGGCAAGTGTGCTTGTACACCACATGTTATGACCGCAGTCTCAATGTCCTACAAGTATTTAAGTTATTCCTAAGTGGCAACCCTACTCCTAAATACGAGCAATGGTGATTGGACCTTTTTTTTTCTCTCTTTCTTTTTTTCTCTTCTTGTTTTTTTTTTTGATGTGTGTGTGTATAAAAGATGAATAAAGAGGAAGGTTCCACTCCAATGAGACCCAAGCAATGGCCAAGAGACCTCCGCCAAGAGAATCTAAAGGCCGCTAAGTATCTCAAGGGTGACAGAGCCTTTTCTTTCTTTTTGACATAAGGAGTACCCCATGAAGATGAGGGCATCGGTCTCGAGGGCCCATAATGTACCCCAGAGTCCTACCAACATCTATCAAGGCGATAGAGTCCTTGAAGGTCTTCTTCTTAATCCTTTAGACGTCAGTGTTCACCCCATGGAAACCAAGGCATCGGCTCCAAGGTGCTAAGACAACCCAAGGTCCTACCAAGCATTCCACATGGCTGTAGACACGTCATGTCTCGATTCACTTGTATATATTTTTTAGGGCATGATTTTCGTAAATTTTTTATTAATCGTAGCACCTAGCCCATACCTAAGAGGTAGCTACCACTAGGGATAACTACTAGACTTTGACAGCATAAGAACTTGGCATACTCCATTGGCATATATCTTACACCATCTTCAAATAGAAATACCTTCTACTAAGTCCTCTAAGAATCTAGAAATCACTCACCACATGGTAACAACTAATTTAAAACTTAAACCAGCCAACTGTGTGTGAACATGCAAACAATATATGCAAAAGTGAAAAGCACATAAAGAACAAAAGATTATGATTTGAATACACCTGTTGTAGTGCTCGTTGATGTTGTGCAGATTGCTTCTCTTTGCTCTTTGTAGGCATTGCATGTCTCCCCCCTTCCTAATTTGTGTGCACGGTAGGTGGACTATTGGGGCATGTTTGTATGCTCTTGTTTAGCTCATATCTCTGCAAAATGTCTGATTAACAAACAAGAAAAGAAAAGAAAAAATAAAATTTGTTATTGGTGCCAATCACCGAATATAGCCGAGGGGAAAAACCCAATGGGAGAAAAGTGCCCTAGCTTGTTGATCTTATTGTGGAGTCGATGAGCTTACCCTTGCACAGGTGGTGGATCCATGTCCACTTCTACTGGAAAGATGGTATCAATCACTTCAGGATGCAAGGACAACCCTGTACAAAAGCCAGCCTCTAGAGAAGGTGGTAGAGGAAGGAGTGCTTCCTTTGTTAAATTATGGCATTGGTTCTATGGGAAGGTTAAGCAGACAATTCCGATTTTGGAATTGCTCAATATAGGTACTCATAGTGATCCAAAATTTACATGTTGAGGCTGGGGGAAGGAGGGCTTGCAAGATAGGTGGTTGCAAGTCATTTATACATGTATCCCTCCATTGTTGTGCTTGAACCTCCTCAGGTAATCTACGTTGATTTGGTCCTCGGTCTGGTACTCTCACATCAAGAAGGTTATGGCATTGGGGTGTAATTCCCACAATTTGTTTCATTAAGCCCCTGCCATATCGTCGAAAGTAAGAGCGGCATAGCCAATAAATGTGTGAAGCTTCTCCTAATATACGAGTCGTGCACACTCTTGACAATGTGAAAATGGGTGATGCTGTTGATAGAATAAAGTGACAAAGTGATGCCCACAGCAAATTTCAACTAAGGGAGCATAAAAGTACCTAGAATGAGTTTGAAAAGGAGGAGCACCATAACCCCCGCGATGTTCAGGTTCAGTACTATTAGGGTCTATGCATGGTGGACATGTATCTTGCCAAGTATCCATCAGGAGGTATCTGGGCGTAGAACAATGAACTTTAGAAACTTGAAACTTTATACACTCATATCCATCATTACAATCCCTATCAAAAACAATGTAGATAAGATCATCTCAAAAAGAACACAATCCTGTAAAGGCATAAGGAACCACATTAGTAAAAGTGAGACTATTCAAACACTGATCTACCAAAGAGCTTCAATTGTAGTGTTAATGCCTTACCTTTGGTTTTGGGTATGTCCTTCTTAAGAGGTGGGAAGGTTAGCAATTGTCGAGGAATTTGAGCAAGATAAGAGGATTTAGGCAGTGAAGTGCTAGAATCTATGCTCAAAGGAGACTCATGTAAAGTTGGATTTGTCTTAGGTACACAAGTTGATGGTGGAATTGTGTAACAAGGAGAAATTGGGACAACTGGTGATTCAATACATGTTTGGAGAAGGTCAACACAAGTAGATTTGTAGGTGCTATTACAACCACCTATCCTATCTTGAAGAGTGTGTTGATTTCCTTTGCTCCCACTGATATGAAAAACCAAGAGTGGCTTTTGGAATCTTATTGATACACTCTTTTGGCTCTAGCAAACCATAGCATTTGGGAAGCCAAAGTATTGTTGCACCCTCATAATAGCCTTGTGCTTTAAGAACATGCTTTGGGACCCCATTAGTAAGCAGAGTTAGGTATAGGTATAATAAGTTCATACGACCTATACCATTCAGGGATAGGAAGGCATCATAAATCCTCTTCATTCCTCTTGCTTTGAAGCGGAACAAGGCTTCTGACAAGGTGGTTATTGAGGAGGTGACAACAGCAGGTCCACAAGGGCTTAAGAGGCTTGTAAAGGGGGCTGGTCTGAAAGGAAAGGAGACATTAGAAGAGAATGTCGATAGGGATGATTTGGCAGAAAACCTTCTAAATTTGGAGGAGGGAGAGAATAACGACAGACTTAAGGCGGTGCCTGGTCAGATTATATGCAATGTCTTGTACAGCACCAAGCAAGAGGATTACCCCATATTGCTCCAACGGATGTTTATATGCTCGTTGAAAAAGAGAGATCAATGACAGTATTGTGCTTACTTGTTTAAGGTGTGTACTCTTCACCTTTTTTTGAATGCTTTCTTATTTTGATTTGTTTTTCCCTTTCCTAATGTTTTTAATTCAATCTGCACGGTACTATTGAAAGAGCTTCTGCCAGACCAGGTAAAGCAAGTATATATTTGTGATCCCTTGGTATCAACTCTCTTGATTGACCCGTCGAGGTCTGACGAGGACCTTGCTCCTTATTTCCAAGGAGTTAGTCCGAGTACCTGCTTTGTTGTGCTGCCATATATAGAGAAGTATGTATTTTCTTTGGATTTCAAGCTGTTGATGGAATTTAAGTTATTAGTTGCCTGTGTTAGGTTTCTTATATTTTTTGTTTACTTTCTCAATTTCAGAGGGAACTAGTCTGCTTGTTTAATAAATGTGGTGAAATGTTGGATAATTTTTTTGAATAGCCTTCTCGGAATGCACGGACAGTCTAAATTGTAAGTCATTATACTTTATATCGTTTCCTTCTTGCTTCCCAATTGTTGATTGTAAGTCATTATTTATATCGTTGATTGTAGGGCATGTAAGAGTGTAATTGCATTGATTGAAACTCTATGTCCTGAATTGAAAAAGGATATAGAGTGGAAATTTCTCAACCAACCCGTTCCTATTCCAAATGATTCGCACTCTTGTGGCTGGCACGTAGTCGCAAATTTCTGGAAGTTCCTCCTTTCCAAGTACACTAATTTTGATAGCTGTGTAAGTTTCTTGTGTCATTGTAATATAATTTCTCTATGTTCATTTCATGAGAGATCCCACATTATTCTAATTGACTTTTTTGTTGTTGTGTAGTCTATTCTCTCAGACGAGTTCTGGCTGTGGAGTGTGTGGGCAAAGGCAATAAACATTATTCTCAATAATGCAATTACACCTGATGACCCTGACTCGCCACTTCCACCAGTTGTTGCTGGCAGTAGTGCATCAAAGAAGAGAAAAAAGATGCCGTTTCATTCCCTTATTAAGCATTTCAGCTTTAAACAAGGAGTCCCTGAGAAGGGAAGCAAGGGCAAGGCGAAGAGGAAGCTTCCATTTGCAGGCAAGGGCAAGGACAAGGCAGGCAAGGTGCCAACAAAAGAGGAGGCCAAGGTGCCGAAGGCTGAGTCAAAAGAGGCGGCCAAGGCTGAGTTAAAGGAGGAGGCCAAGGCTGAGGCTACATAGCCCGAAACCGCCTAGAGTCATTTTGTATGTCCAGAGACAACGTTGTAAAGATTCTTTATTTTTATTGAGCTCGGCTCATATTTGTATAAACATTCTATATTTTTATTAAGCCCTACTCATTATTGTATTTTGTGAGTATTGTGCTTTGCCATAATAAAATAGATTGTTGAGAATTTTTACTCATAACTTATCTTTGGTTAAAACTGAATTTTAAAGACGTTTGCTTCAAAATCATTATGAGTACTCTGTAGAGTAGACCCATGTCCATGTAGAAATTTTTCGTCACATTAGTCATTGCTAAGATATAAGAGTTCAGTACAAGTCTTAGTCATTGCTAAGATACAACAGTTCAGTACAAGTCTTACAATGACTTCTATTACTAAGATCTTAGTCAATGCAAAATCGTTTTGAGTACTGTTGTATCTTAGTCATTGATGCAACAGTTCAGTACAAGTCTTACAATGACTTTTATTGGGCCTAATTCCATCGATTTAAGACCTTTCTAATTCTGCACGACATATTTTTCCTCTGTCTTCTTCTCTGGGGGGTTGTTCATCTGAAGAATTCTTTGATGCACCTCTTTGGCTTCATCTATCACTTTGTCTACATCTTCAAGGTCTTTTTTGAAGCTTTCAGATATTTGGATAGGTTGGTTATTTGTATCGAGTCATTCATCTGAAGAAACAGCTAAAATAGCTAGCCTAGCAACCTTGCTAGGAACAGTCCTCTCATTAGAAGAATTTGCATCCATGGGCGACTTTTGTATAGAGCTTATAAGTTGTAAGATATTATGTTCTCAATTCCCTTATGGACTGGTCTTTGTATACTGTTTTGGATGGACTCCAAAACCATCGACATAAAAAAACATGTGCTGTAAATCTGTGTGTGACTAAACCATTTTGGAATAGAAACCCTAGTATCTACACTGAGCTGACCATTATTTTGCACATACAAGATAGCTTTAGAGTAAATTTGTTGAGTTATAACTTTAATATAAAAATCTAAATTCATAGCTATTAAAAGACAAAAATTCATTGCTCTCAGTACACTTTTTTGAGGGCAAGGACTTTACAAAATTAACATACTTGAAGTAGCTTCAAAATTCACAAAATTCAAAATCCCCATTAATTGAGCGATATACCATCAACATCCCAATCGGGATCTACCAAGGTCTTTGGCTCTAGTCATTTTTGAATCTTCCTATTGCTCACCTTGAATTGTGCTGCTCTGATAATATCCTCACCTCCCATGATATTGAGGTGCTCTCTACTATTTAGGAGGCTCCAATGTCTACTTGCACCTACAACTTCCACTGCACCACTGGGCAACCGAATGCATATATCGAGACGCAAAACAAATTGTTCATCTGCCTGCATTTGGACCCAACTATTCTTTTTCATCCACTGCTCATAATAGAATGGCACGAGCTTTGAGATACCGAAATGAGACACTAGATTCTACTATATTGCACTTGAATGTATCATCCTTATGTATCCCTTCTACAGTCCTCCACTGGTTTGGATCCATTGGAGACTCTATCAAATCCAACCATTAAAGCTTTTGGAATACCATTGGCGAGTTGCTATGGCCATTTTCTCAAGCATTGGTGATTAATCCTCATGCTATGGACAAATTGGGGTTATTCATGAATGGAAACCCTAATTTACGGAATTTTAACATTCCTACATAACTCATGATCCATTGGAAAGTGATTACATGCTCTTATTGCTCACATATTTCTTTAATCACACCCATTTGGATGTCATGTGGCCATTTGTGAGACAAATGCAAGATTCTTTGATGAATCCATGCATAAATGGATGAAGGACTGCATATGCTTAGATGCATTGATTGAGCCACATGCATGGAGTGGATGTTGGGTAATAATGAGAAGGCTTTTGCTATGGACATGATGCTTTTATGCATTGGCATGATGCTATTGAGCATTGAAGAGCTTGATGTGTGATTGGAATCAATTGGTAATGCTACATTCAAATGCAAGTTGATGCCCTTGAATGCCATTTAATGCCAATTACTCATAAGCAATGCTTATGGGAGTTGCCTATGGGAGTGATACCAATTGGATATTGATGTCATTGGTATATGGTATTACCTCACTTGTGCTTATTGATTGATGCGGGATCTTTGGATGAATGGCGGACATTTGGAGCTATGTGGATAAGCATGAGTTCATACATAATGGTTTATGAGTGTATTGTAATGGGCATGAGTCATGCCACATCCTTGTAATAAGTGATCCGCCTCATTTTCATATTCAAGCTATATGCACCTCACAATTGTTTGCACTCACTTCAATTTCCAGAAACTAGATATGTTGGTGAGGGTATCCCAGGTGTTGGCGGAGAGGCCCAGGGGAGGAGCATGGCTTGAATCCACCGTGCTGTGAGTGCCGTGGTAAAGCGGTATGGTGGAGGATTAGGTGTGGAGGTGAAGACTTGGCCTCAACCCGTGCCTTGGTTCAAACTAGGTACGGGGGTGAGAAGAGCTTGGCCAGGAGAACGACAAGCTTCAACGCGCTACACCGACGACGATCCTCTTGGTTTATGTACATGGCAATGGCGCCTTAATATGGACATCTCATGAAAATTGATCTTGCATTATGCCATGGGAAACGTATGGTGAATGCTTGGTATTGCAAGGAATTTGTATGCCTTTCGGTGATGCAAGTTGAGGCACATGCTATGTAATTAATGGGAATTGATAAGAGGATTATGGATTTTTTACATTGCTACTTGAGAAAAATTGAGATTTAGCTCCTAAAACAAAGGAGACTATGTCAAAATTTTCTCAAATTTCTGGTCATACATGGACAATTGAAGCTTGTGGAGCATAAATTGCAGACCTTGGCATGCCAATGAGGTGCAGAAGGTGTTGACATTGGTTTGGGAGCAAACAAGGATCAATTGGGCACAAAAAGGGTCACTTTGGCAAGAATCTGTAGATTCACAAAAACCCTAATTCAGTCCCAACCCTTTTGAATTGAATTAAAAGGGACCATATGATCTCTTAGTGCTTCCTTAGAGCTACCCAACGAGCCCTTAACCTCCACATTTTGATATCTCTTTAGGGTAGATTTTAGGATTTTTGCAGAAATAGTAAACCCTAATTCAGTCACAAGGGTTTGAAGGTCTTCTAGATCCAATTACATAGGCTTGTAGTACTCATCGAAGGCTTCGATTTAAGCTAAAAAGTTTTGCATTTGGATATCTCTAGCTCAAGTTGTACCCAAAATACCGTTTCAGCCTATAACCCTGTAAACCCTAAAACTGAGAATAGTAGCATACCTCATCTCTTACGTGTCTTTGCATAGTGGTCTAGTACACTTCATTAGCTCTCCAACAAGCTTTAGATCTTTTTCAATTGGACATTCCTATCTCAATTTAGAGCCAAATTTTTGAAACCGAAGGTTTCCATGGGGCCGAAGCCAAAAGGGCGACCGAGGCGCAACACTTTGGCTTCCGACGAGGTAGAGGGTGAAGAGGCAATGATGGAACAAGGAACTTTGGATGCTCCAGAGGATACTCTTGGGCACACTTCAAGATAAGGGGATACTTTTGGGCATACTTCAAGAGAGGGAATGAGGAGTTGAATGTCGGAAGTGCCCATAAGCACACACCCACAATCTTTGCATACCATCCCCATCGATTCGATCATGCAAATGCTGATGGAAATGAATGCTAAGATGGACACGATGGCTACAAGGGTGGAAGTCAATGGTAGGCTTGACACTATGGCTACAAGGATGGAAGTTTTGGAAGAGAGGGTCGCTCGGCCAATGAGCCAACCTTCCTATGATAGTGGTCATAGTGCTTTACATGAAGGCAAGCAATTTGGGACAGCTTTTGAAGGCCATAGGGAAGGCAAGCTACCCTGTTGAAATGTCAAGCTCGTATACAGCTGGAGGATAGCACATGGGTGCTGACAGAGTGACAGTATGGTAGATAGATATTGTGTGGTGTGTTTATGACCGCGTCCAGCTGGTCATGTGTGGTGTGGACATTACATTAGGTTTACTTTGTAGTGTGGACATAACACTATGTTGTGTTCCCTTTTGTGTGTGAGAGAGAGATGGTGACTATGGCTTCTCTCCTTCTTTATGATTGATGATTATGGATTAGGGTTTGCTTCTCTTATGTGTGTTACATCCTGCTCCTGTTTTTTTATCATGGTATCAAAGCCAAGAGCTCATTAGCTGAGTTGTGAGAGAGAGTGAGAGAAGAGGGAAGAAGAAGGAAAAGCTGTGAAGGAAGCCATTGGAGCTTGGAGCAAAGGAAATGCTGTGGAGCACACACCGGCATCAGATCTGAGAGCTAAGGACCATTGGTAAGTGTAGCAAGACCCCCTCTGCGGATTGCAGGTGCCAAAGAGCAGGTTCAGTGAAGATTGAAGTGAATAAAGCAAGTGAAAAATTCTGGTTTTTTCTCTAAGCTTTCATGGAAAGCTTGAAGTGAATGTATACTCTTGGCAAATGTATACACAAAGGCACATGTATTTGGACTTGGAAATACATTAACAAAGTGGGGCACAAGCAACATACAGAATCTTGAAGCAGATTGGGGTGGTTGCAAGATCAGGGTGCCCAGTTTTGTCCACTCAGGCACCCTATAAACAGTAAAAAAACAGGCATTTGTTTACCTTTAGTGGCTAATCTCTCCTAGTAAATGAAGGAATTTCGTTTCAAGTTCTTTTGTTGGAACATCATATTCAAAGTTGGAAATATAGTTGCATAATTTGATTAAGCATTAGATGGTCAAAAGTCCTCATTTTCTTAGGTACAAGGTCAATGTATACACCCTGTCCCAAATTTGAACTGATTCCATAAAATGCTAATATCTTTTACATATAAACTCATATGAGATTCCCACTTTGTACCTTAGATCTTCACATAATATGGAGCTTAACTTGATTTTTCAAGAAAATTTTAAGATATTTGTCTATTTTCTTTAAATATTTCAAGGTCTCTAAAGTGTTATAATATACGCCTGTTTTTGTACCCACAATAGCTACCACTTAAAATCCTCAATCTTGTAGATCAAAAGAGTGGGTAGATACTAAGACATTAGTAGAATGTGGTGGTTAGTAAAAATTGCAAATCCAATGGTTGGATTTTTAATGATCTCTTTTTCAAAATTCTTCCAGACTATCAGAAGGCCTGCAAATATTAATAATCTAATTAGTAAAATTACATTTTTGATGTGAATCATCTAAAACCTATAGGGACTAGTGTACTTGTAATGGTGCATCTATGGAAAAATAAATTGGATCACTCTAAGTATGGAAAGATCATTTGTTTATTATTTCATCATATTTTTGATTAATTTTGATTAATTAGAATAATTTATATTAATTTAAGTTATATTAGGTTAATTTAAGGCAAGTGTATTTTTAATTATTTGCTTGATCTAATTTTAAGTACCTTGCCCCTGAAAATTTGCTCTCCAAGCTATGTCCTAGTTCTGCATAAACTGGACAAAACTGGATACCCTGATCTTGCAACAGCCCATTGATGCATACAGATTTGATTAAAATCAAGAGAAAGTGGATTTATGTAAAAGTTTCTGGTTTTTCACAAAACCAGTGGACATACCCCCCGTGGAGGATCAATTGCAGAAGCTACAGAGAAAATTGAGCTAAACCCTTCATACCCAAGGTAGATTAGGTCATTGCTAACAAGCCTATCAAGTCAATTTGGATTTCCCCTCTCTCTACAGCCCACAAGAGCAGGCGGCGCATTCATCTGCAGAAGGATGGACAGTTTCACTTGATTTCATGCAATTCACTCATTTTGACACCAAATTAAATGATTTAAAGCTTGGAGAGTTTAGCAAAGACATTGCTAAGGACTTGTGATGCTTGGTTGCAGTTCATTTCATGTATTTGGAGCTCATTGAAGTGATTTATCAGAGGTGTGCAGGTTTACAGAAAGTCTGTCCAGAAACAGAGTAGTTTTAATCAAGGCATTAATCTTTGTCTATATCAAATTGGCCAAATTCCTCTGGTACAAGTAGAGTCCTATGAGTTGCTAAACTTTTGAATCAAAAAGTTTTGGATTTGGAGAAGATTTGAAGGAGATATAGCATTTTTAGTGAGAGGTGGTACCTGACAGGTGCAGAAAAATTCAAACCAGAGGTTACAAAAATTGGTGGTTCTCATTCCCCTTGAAGAATTGGATCAAACCCTTCTAGGATATGTTGGAGAAATGTGTTGGAAGCCATTGCAAGTTGAATCATTGCATTTGGACAAGATTTGAAGGATTTAGAGCATAATCTTGACTGGATACTGGCGAGAATTTACTGGCGAGAAAAAAACCAGAAAATTTTTTGTGAAGGAGTTTCATTTGATTTCAACTTTGATCGAGTGTACATTGTTGGTGAATCATTGTGGGATGTTAATGCACACAATTTGCAAGCATTTGATGTGATTTGGAGAGATTTGGAGCATTACAGGTACTTCGTACATTGTAATCGAAAGGGTACATCTACTCTATTTTTTTGCAACAATGGGAGATGGTCCGATACAGATTGTTGGAGAGAAGCTTGATCGCACTAACTTTCAAGTGTGGAAGTTTCGAATGAAGAGTTTTTTGAAAGGCAAAGGTTTATGGAGTCTTGTCTCGGAGGAAGATCCGGAGCCATACCTACCTCCTCAACCAAATAATGCTCAGTTACTGGCTCACAAGCAGTGGGTAGAGCGGTCTTCGAAGGTGTTACATTATTTTTCAATATGTGTAACAGATGCCTTGCTCATTCACATCCAAGATGCAGATACACCGAAAGAATCATGGGGTATATTGTGCCGAATGTATGAGACAGACACTGGTGCAAGGAAAATACAACTAAAGCAACAGATTCATAGTGTAACACGAAGAAATAGGAGCATACATGAGTATGTTCAGGAAATCAAGGGTTATGCTGATTCCTTGTCATCAATCCATGCCCCGATGGATGATGATGATTTGGTTGCTCTCACATTGCATGGTTTAGGCAAAGAATACAAATCTTTTGACACTTCCATCTCAGTAAGGTTGGGAGGAATGCCAGACTTTAATGAGCTTGTGTCATTGCTCATTGTGGAAGAATTGAAGCTTGGCCTTGGTGGTATGAGTGTTACAAGTGGTGCCTCCTCGTCAAGCAATGATGAACATGCAAGAAATCAGGCTTTTTACTCATCTAGAGGCTCTCGAGGCAGGGGGAGATTTACCCCTCGAGGCCGTGGATGACGTGGTTGGAATGACAGGTCTACTCAACCACAATCAAATCAGAATTTTCAGAATTCACAGTCATCATTTGGATCACGTGGAGGTCGTGGATTTCAATCCCATAGGGGGAGATTCGGAACAGGTGCTCGTGGTAGAGGACGATGGCAAAGTCCTCAACAAAATTTGAATGGGATTGAATGTTACTATTGTGGCAAACTTGGACATTTGGCAAAAGATTGTTACAAAAAGCAGAATGATGTGAGGAATGGAAGACCACAACATGGAAATTATGCATCTACCAGTAACAATGATGGGAGTTCGAATCATCTTTTTGCAATGAAGCATGTTATGGGGACAATGGATTCTCAGAATGCAGGAGATGAGTCATGGTATATGGATTCAAGTGCCTCAAACCACATGACATGTCATGGTGAGTGGTTTGAGAAGATGCAACCATTGGATACAAATGGTTATGTGGTCACAGGAGATGATACTCAGCATCTTATAACACATGTTGGCAGTGTGCCTTTGAAGATGCATGATGGAAATGTGAAAAATATGTCAGAAGTGTTATATGTACCATCCATTACAAAGATTTTGGCATCAGTAGGCCAAATGGTTGAGCAGGGATTACAAGTAAGATTCAATGAGAAAGGCTATTTTGTGGAAGATTTTAAGCATGGCTGTAGATTGGTTGCCAAGGGCAAGAAGGAAGGAAGGTTGTTCAAATTGGATGCAGGCATACCAGAATTGAGCTCAGCCATGTTTTCAAAGAGCAATGGGATTGTGCAGGACATTGACATGTGGCACAAGAGGATTGGACATGTCAATATACAGAGATTAAAGAACATGCAAACAAGAGGCATTGTCAGTGGATTGCCTCGATTTAAATATGATGGACATATGCATGTTTGTGAAGCCTGTCAGTTTGGAAAGTAGGCAAGGTTGAGGTTTCCTAGAGAAGGAAACATGAGTAATAGACCACTTGAGATAGTGCACAGTGATGTATAGGGCCCAGCACAAAACCCATCTATCAAAGGAAGTCTATACTATGTGACATTTATAGATGACTTCAGCAGGATGACATGGATATATTTTTTGAGAGAGAAGAGTGAAGTGCTGGAAAAATTCATGGATTTCAAAGCTCTTGTAGAAAAACAATATGGCTGTTGGATTAAGTGTCTGAGAACAGATGGAGGTGGTGAATACACCTCAAAAGCATTTGAGCATTTCTTGCGGAAGCATGGGATAAGAAGACAATTGACATGCAGGTATACACCTCAGCAGAATGGTGTGGCTGAGAGGAAGAATCGTGTCATATGTGAAGTGGCAAGGGCAATGCTCAATGAAAAGAGCATGCCAGATTACTATTGGGCAGAAGCATGTGCTACTGCAGTGTATATCCTGAACAAATCACCTACAACAACCATTCATGGAAGCACGCCTGAGATGCGGCTAACAGGTTACAGGCCAGACATTGGACATCTCAAAGTCTTTGGATGTGTAGCTTATGTTCATGTGCCTGATGAAAGAAGACGGAAGTTGGATCCTAAGGCAGAGAAATGTGTATTTGTTGGATATGCACAGGATCGAAAGGCTTACAAATGTTATAACCCTCAAACTAGACAAGTAGTCATCTCACGAGATGTGGTATTCGATGAGCTTGCTAGTTGGTATAAAGCCAAAGATGAGGGAGTCATTGACTCACTTGAGGCTAATGTGCCTGTGAACTTGCCATCACAAGCAAGTTCTAGCTCTACTACTATGTTTGGGCCAGCAGCAGAAGCTGAGAGTAGTAGCAGTGTACGTCCATGGTCAGGACGTCTGAGACATGAGAGTGTGAGCACTGGGAGTAGTGCTATGGATAAAGGCAAGAAGAAAGTTGAAGGAATTGGGATCACAGGTTATGAGTCCTCTAGCTCAGAGAGTTTGGATGAGGAGCTCGGGATACCTGTTGTACGCACACCTGGTGCTAGGCAGGACAGATATGTGCCACCACATGCCAGAGTTACAGGTGTACAGAGTGACCCGCATGCATTGCGGAGATCCCAGAGAGTCAGATATCCAGTGGAAAGATTGACATATAGAGATTTTGCTATGCATTATGCATACATGACATCTATGGTAAAGCATGTGGAACCTACATGCTATTCAAAGGCTATTGGAGAGCATGTATGGCAGAAAGCCATGGATGAAGAGATGGATGCTTTGGACAAAAATGATACATGGGAATTGGCTGAGTTACCTAAAGGAAAGAATGCAATTGGATGCAAATGGGTGTATAAAGTAAAGTGCAAGTCAGATGGCAGCCTAGAGAGACATAAGGCAAGGTTGGTCGCTAAAGGATATGCACAAACTTATGGTCTTGATTATGATGAAACTTTCAGCCCAGTGGCTAAGATGGCTACAGTGAGGTCTATCATTGCACTAGCAGCACAAAAAGGTTGGGCTTTACATCAAATGGATGTAAAAAAATGCTTTCTTGAATGGTGATCTACAAGAAGAGGTGTACATGGAACAGCCAGAAGGATATGTACATCCAAAATATCCTACTTTCGTTTGCAGGTTAAAGAAAGCACTCTATGGTTTGAAGCAAGCACCTCGTGCTTGGAGTGACAAGATCAGTAGATATCTTGTCAGTATTGGATTTGTGGTTGGAAATGCAGACTCTTCACTTTATGTGAAGAAGACACATGATGGTATCGTGATGATAGTCATTTATGTTGATGATCTGATTATCACAGGTGATTGTGGGAAAGGCATTGATGAGGTTAAGGCCTCTTTATGCAAAGAGTTTGATATGAAAGACCTTGGTGATTTGAGGTTCTTTCTTGGCATTGAGGTGATTAGAACAGGCAAGGGTATATGGTTGGTGCAAAGGCAATATGCACTTGACATGCTGGCAAAGTATGGTATGACAGCATGCAAACCAATGTTGACACCATTAGAGCAAAACATGAAGCTTAGGGCTGATTTGGGTGATGAGCTTGATGATATCACCATGTACAGGAAAATGGTTGGTAGCCTTATCTACATGACCATTACGAGGCCAGATATCAGTTATGCAGTTGGTTTGGTGAGTCAGTTTATGCAGAGTCCTCGTAAACCTCACTTGGATGCCTTATCTACATGACCATTACGAGGCCAGATATCAGTTATGCAGTTGGTTTGGTGAGTCAGTTTATGCAGAGTCCTCGTAAACCTCACTTGGATGCTGTGAGACGGATTCTGAGATATGTCAAAACTACCGCGCATTATGGTCTTTTCTATGAGGCAGGAAAAGACATGCATGTCTATGGATATACAGATGCAGATTGGGCCGGTAGTGCATATGACAGGAGATCTACCAGTGGCTATGTTTTCAGCCTTGGTAGTGGAGCTGTGAGTTGGAGCAGTAAAAAGCAACCTACAGTTGCTTTATCTACCACAGAGGCAGAGTATCGTGGAGCAGCCATAGCTACATGTGAGGCTATGTGGTTGAAGAAGTTGCTAGATGATGTTAGGCTACAGAGTGATATGAGCGTTGTCATTCATTGTGACAACATGAGTAGTATTCAGCTTGCTAGCAACCCAATTTATCATGCCAGGACTAAACATATTGAGGTCCACTATCACTTCATCAGAGAGAAAGTGCTAGACGGGCATGTTGATTTGACATATGTGCAGACAGATGAGCAGGTTGCTGATATCTTTACCAAAGCACTTGGTAAGGATAAGTTCGAGTATTTTCGTACTAGATTGGGAGTCCTAGAGATGGACATGTCGAGCTTGAGGGGGAGTGTTGAAATGTCAAGCTCGTATACAGCTGGAGGATAGCAGATGGGTGCTGACAGAGTGACAGTATGGTAGATAGATATTGTGTGGTGTGTTTATGACCGCGTCCAGCTGGTCATGTGTGGTGTGGACATTACATTAGGTTTACTTTGTAGTGTGGACATAACACTATGTTGTGTTCCCTTTTGTGTGTGAGAGAGAGATGGTGATTATGGCTTCTCTCCTTCTTTATGATTGATGATTATGGATTAGGGTTTGCTTCTCTTGTGTGTGTTACATCCTGCTCCTGTTTTTTTATCATACCCATGGTACAAGAGGTTTCTCCCAAGGTAACACATGAGCATTCCACCAAGAATGTCACTTTTGGATTCATGGCGGATGCTAGGAGGCCTTCTATGCGGGAGATGAAGCCTACTACATTCCAAGCGGGTTCTTCTCAATTGGATGGAAAGCAACATGCACCTACATTCAGACATGAGGAGTCAAATTTTGAGGATCTGAGGAGAGTACCTTTGAAACCCAAAGCAAATCAGTTTTGCATGCTTGAAGAGGAGGTGTATGATATGGATGATGTGGTTGAGCTTGATTGGGAACATATGTCATTCATTGAGAGACAAAGAGAAGCTCATGATAGGTGGATGGAAATGCCAAATTTCCTCAAGAGGGAGTACAAGGATTTTGCACAATTCCTTGGATCTTTTGTGCAAATGCAAAAGCACAAGCCCTCGCACCATCATGAGAATGCATCGTCAACCGTGTCAAAGGATGTAAAGGATAAGATTTCACTCTCTTTGAAGATTGCAGCGAGGAGACACATGAAGAAGACGTGGAGGGTCATTCTTTTGTCATAGAAGAGGATGAGTTTCCTTTCGACCCTGGTGGAAGGGATCATGCATGCATCTTGAGGGACAATATGCTAAAAGATGCAAGAAATGCAGAAAATGCAGAAGTATCTTGTCAATGAGAGTACTTCCAATATTTACAGAAAATTACAGCAAGGAGATGGTGAAGAATTTCCTCATTATAAACTTCGGAATGGTCTACTATGGCACAAGGATAAGGTGTATTTGGTTCCAACCTCATCCTACATATCCAAGGTGCTTCATGAGATGCATTCCTCACCGCTTTCGGGTCATCTTGGTGCTCTCAAGACATTTGACAAAGTGAGCAAAAACTTCTATTGGAAAGGCATGTGGAGGGATGTCAAGAAGTTTGTTTTGGAATGTGTGTCATGCCAAAGGAATAAGGATAGTCACCAATTTCCAAGTGGTTTACCTCATCCTTTGCCTATTCCGGATGGAAAATGGACTCACATTTCCATGGACTTCATCACGAGCTTGCCAAAGACGAAGGACGGATGGGATCAAGTATTTGTGGTGGTGGATAGACTCACCAAATCAGCTCATTTTATTGCTTCCAAGACTACTTATGGAGCCTCTCACATTGCCAAGCAATTTATGGAGCATGTATTCAAGATACATGGTCTACCACTCAACATAGTTTGTGATAGAGATACCAAGTTCATGGGCACTTTTTGGAGGACACTGTATGAGAACTTGGGGACTCAAATCACTCCTTCTACAGCCTATCACCCTCAAACGGATGGGAAAATGGAGTGCACAAACAAATGGCTCGAAGTGTATTTGAGGCACTATTGTCACATGACATGCAAGCATCATGGGATGAATGGCTTTACCTTGCTGAATTTTGTCATAATTAAAGCAAGGATTTGAGTATTGGGATGTCACCTTTCGAGGCTCTTTATGGGTATCAAGTGCATGTGCCATCTATTGCCTTCCATGAGAGTAAAATGGTTAATCCTTTAGCCAAGGAAGAGTTGGAAAGGATGACACAGCTTCTTCAATTATGCAAGGATAATATGAAGAAGGCACAAGAAGTCATGAAGGCAAATGCGGATGAGCATAGATGCAAAATGGAGTTCAAGGAAGGTGATTATGCGTTGCTCAAGCTTCCTAAGAGCCGTCACAATATTCTCAAAGGGTCTTCAAATTCCAAGTTGGCACATAGATACTATGGACCATATTTGGTAGTCAAGAAAGTGGGTGACTTGGCTTATAAGCTTGACCTACCTCCTTCTACAAGGATTCATAATGTGTTTCATGTATCCAACCTTAAGAGGTTTGTGGACTATCTTCCTCAAGAGATTGAAGAGTTACCACCGATGGTGGATGAAGAAGGGGAGATTATCTATGAGCCGGAGAGGATTGTGGACAAGAGGACAAGGGTTTTGAGGAACTGGAACATTGATGAATTCCTTGTGAAATGGAAGCTCTTGCCCATGGATGAGGCTACTTGGCAATCAATGGATTATGTTCAACAACATGATTTATTTGATGGAAGTATTCCTTGATCAAGTGGCATGATTATTATGTGAAGAATGGGCATATCATGAAGTTTTATATGTGCTGTAATTTCTGGACAGCTTTGGTTGGATCTATTGTTGGGGTTACCAATCTACTCCAACATACTTGGAAGATCATTTGGTTTGATGAAAAATATGTGGGACCCTTTTGGGTGCGGCTACGCATCATTTGTAGCTCATTTTTATGGAGGTTTCATGAAGAATTTCAAGGGAAGCTTCATCGACAACATGGCTGCCATAACAGTCCTACATTCTATTTTTGGAGAAGGATTTTGCCAGCTTCACTACATTTGGTTTCCCTATTCCAAATGTATTTGAGGTGCATTTTTGAAGACCTCTCTACTTCCCATGGGTTTACATTGAGTTTGTGATTCAATTGTAAATATCTTGTATGATTTTGAGGACAAAATCTTTGGGAAGGGATGGTTTGTCATGAACCATAGAGCTTGATTTCCACATGTACATAGGGGCCCATGGGCAAAAGAAGAAAGTGACTATAAATAGGACTTGGGGTACATTGGTAGGATCTTTTGACACTTTTACTAACTTTGGTCATCTTGTACCTTTGGGCTCCATCAATGGAGATTTGGCCTTCCATGGTCAAGATGGCTAGCTTTTGAAAGCCATCCTCTTGTACCTTTGGGCTCCATCAATGGAGATTTGGCCTTCCATGGTCAAGATGGCTAGCTTGAAAGCCATCCTCTTGGTGAGAGGTTAAACACGCTTAGACTATTTGTGCATCTTCTCTTGCTACATGCACTTATAGATTCTCTCTCTCTCTTGTATATTCATGTGATGAGCCATTTGATAACTAATCTCATGATAAATGGATGCTAGATTCTTGCTTTGATGTGTTTATTGACTCAATATTTTGCTCTAGATCCATTTCACATCGTTTATCTAGATCCATTTGATAACTAATCTCATGATTAATGGATGCTAGATTCTTGCTTTGATGTGTTTGTTGACTCAATATTTTGCTCTAGACACAAATATCTAGAGCATCACGTAGCGATGAGACGGGCATCGCATAAGTGGCACTTAATGGATATTTTAATGATTCAAAATTCCAATTCTCAGTTCTCTGTCTGTCTCGTCTCTTTAGCATGTATTTACTTTGGAATGACGGTTCTCTCTCTCTCTATGTCTCTCTCATTACAATACTTCTCTCTCTCACACACACACATACATACAATATCAAAGTACTAAGTCTCTCGGTCTCTCTCTCCCTCTCTCGATTTGAATTGGATTGAGCTCACACATTAGATTAGAACTCTCTCTCTCGACTTGAATTGGATTGAGCACACATTAAAAGAGCTCTCTCTCTCTCTCTCTCTCTCTCTCTCTCTCTCTCTCTCTCTCTCTCTCTCTCTCTCTCAGGTCTAACACACAAGTGAGCAAAGATCAATTCAACATGGCGAATTATAACATCGATAAGCAAATTACATTTATGCACAAAGTTGGCCAAAAATAAAACCTCATGTAAATATATGTAAGCGTACAAGAGTACAAAGTATATAAAGTGATTAAATGTCTGTAAATTAAAAAATATGATGAGTATAAATGGTAGAATGTGAGGCCGGCATAGTCTACCTAATCCTCTACTTATGTCTATGGGTAATAGTACGTGTATAACTATGTACAATGTTGTCTCCAAGTATAAAATGTGGCTCAAAACAAGCTAGGGATCTAGAGCAAGGAGAAGGAGGATCCTCTAGTATCCATGGTCTTGTCATCCTCATGATCATTGTCCCTTAATGTAGGCTGCTCTGTCGACATAGATTTTTGGCACTTTGTCGATCTACCTCCAACATGTCCTGCAACTCCTATGGTTTAGAAAACATAATTAGTTGATGTTTTAATACTTTAATTAGAAGAATGAAATTTAATCTAGATTACTTATAGAAGTAGCTGGTAGAGGTAGCTGGGTCTTTAGAAACCTATAACCCTAATAGGTGGGCGTCTCTATCTCTTAAGGAGTGGGATCGTGGCCATAGTCCTTCACGTGTTATTTAAAATCCACATGAGTTATCGGTTGATATAAAGAACATAAGATACACACCTACATTCATGTCTAAGACAAAATGTGAACATACAAAAGTGGCAATTAAGCCCTTCTTGCCCATCCTGCCAAGACGTGATGTATGCCTAGCCTGTAGCCTAGCTTGTGCTGCATCTTATAGACATATGTTCGAAATAAAAAAGCACATGTATAGACCGAAGATTTAAGAAATAAAATAGTACATATCTAAGGAGTAAATATTACATATCTTTTGCTGATCCCAATGTGTCTTGAGTTGCATTTCTTGCACCGAAAGGTCCTCCACAACTCAAGATGTATACTAGTGGGGCGGGTATTCTTTGCCACTGTGCAATACCTTTTGCTGATCCCAATGTGTCTTGAGTTGCATCTCTCGCACCGAAAGGTCCTCCACGACTCAGGATGTATACTAGTGGGGCGGGTATTCTTTGCCACTGCGCACCGAAAGGTCCTCCACGACTCAGGATGTATACTAGCGGGGCGGGTATTCTTTGCCATTGCGCAATATCTCCTACACATTTCAAAGTCACATACAAGAACTTACAATAGAAAATAAATTCATGTATCAATAACTACTCTATGAGCTGTGAAACACTCTTCCATCAAGCTGTTAGCGACCTTCATATCACATAGACATAGGTTGCAACAAAAAAATGAGTCTAAATAAAGATTACAAGTACATATAATACCTACTAGGCCATGCATGAGGTTAATGAGGCATATACATACTATGAGAAGAGAGTTCCATATTGGTGTGTGAACTATCGAGGCACTCACCGACTTCGCATGTATAGTGAGTTCATAAACACGTGTAACAGAGCGTGTATATACACGTAAACACTATGTTCTAGATGCAGATATACATGCTTTATTACACGCGATAGCAAAGAAAAACTCCATAGCAGAGAGCAAATATTATTTAAGAAAAACTCCATACCTTTAAAAATTTAAAAACCATCTTCTTTAAACCATCTCATAGTACATTACAATATATATCATTACACAATCCCACTACATGCATTTACAACAATATATATTCAAAAACAAATCATGAGATAATAATTAAAAGACAACATATACAATAGAATTGTCATCAATTTAGAATGATAGAATGATGGACTGGTTAGGATTCAATCTCATCTTCAATAAGATCCATCCTTGCCAAACGATCAACATCAATATCCATTTGATCAATTTGTAAGGCTATGATTAAATTATTCCACTATCGATATTCTGTCCATTGATAATGGTACCGATGCTCTGATCATCCTCATCGTCACCATCATCATCAATGGTAGGGTCATCCTCATGATCATGAGAAATGGCACGCTCATCCTCATTATCATGATCATCTCTTATTTCTTGATCACATCGATCACAATATCTTTATTGGCATGTTCGGCATCATCCTCATTGCGGCTTGCTACATCCTCCATATGCTCTATATCAGTGAATGTATTGTACATCACTTTGGAACGTGGTGCAATAGGGATGGCGTATCACCATTTAGTGTCATGCCCATTGGCAGATAGATAACCTACTCAAATACACATACTGCAATTAATTAGCATATCAAAAGTCAAGGGGTACGTGAGCTTAGATATATACGTACATGAAACACATTAGTAAAAAAACGCATACCTGCTCACATTGTTGTGGAAATACGAGCCTATCTTTCTTTGTTTGCCAAAACTTTGTAGAGTCAATAGTTACATAGCCACTTGCATGGCATTTTATCGTTGCTTTAGGCCCTTTTTTCACCACGTTCATTTGCCATTTGACATCCAAAACGTACACAAAGAAGCGACGAAAGTCAAGCCTAAATATGTCTTGGATTGTGCCACAATAATCATTCATTTTTCCAGTGGCTCCCTCAAAGCTACTAATGACACCGCAAAGCTACTAATGACATCCAAAACATACACAAAGAAGGGACAAAAGTCAAGCCTAAATATGTCTTGGATTGTGCCACAATAATCATTCATTTTTCTAGTGGCTCCCTCAAAGCTACTAATGACACCGCAATCTTGTGTATTCCTCTTATCATCAATTCTTTGTGTTCGAAAATGCTTTCCTTCACACCATATAGCATTAAACATAGTACACTAGACCAAAATAGAAACAATATTTGTGTAAGCAATGTGAATAAATATTAAAAGCAAATCACTTACAACTAATGCAAAACATTAGTTCTATGTACCTTTAACATGCATCCTTGTGCATACTCCCATTCTTCTGCCATGATATGTAGCCACTCGTCTCTCTCTCTGCTCTCTCCATTTCCTCATGCAACCAATCAACATGGATATCATTTGGAAGTGTTGCTAGATGCTTAGGGTATGCCTTACGAGAGCCATGTTGCCTCTGAAAGAGAGCTCTTTTTGCTTGCCTTCTTGTCTTTATATCCTCATATCTTGTAACCCATCTGCTCATCACATCACTATTAAGAATGCAAGTGAAATTGAGATTATCAATCAATGCTCTGTCAATTACTTTACTCTATCCTTTTCCTTGAGGCACAATAGAGGTCATCCTCAAGTCCTCTTCATTGCTCCATAGTTGCGGGCAAAGAGCTGTTCACTTGACTAAGAAATTCTGAAATATATACAAGAGACTCTTGTATCAAAACCAACCCTCGGCCATTCTTCCTTCGAGCCTTGCACTTTGCCTCACAAAGTCTTTTAAGGTCTTCATGAAGTGCTCTAGGAAGAACATCCAACGTGCATGCACAATGTCGCATAAAGCAATTTCGTCCACCAAATGCACAATGAGATGTAGTTGGCTTGTGAGAATGGTTCGCGGAAAAGTTTCCTCTACCAAACAAACCATCTCCACTACCATAACACGCGCATCATCCAATGTGGCTAGATCAATTGCTTTGGAACTAGCATATCTGGAAAAAAAATGAATAGTACGTTATACCTGGCCTCATGCTCGTTCATTTTGAAAAACTATCAAATCAAAGTGCAAGGTATAATGAAGGGTGATCTGACATGGGTTTTACATACCTCACAAGCTCGCCCATTTTATAAATACATTTTTTTTGAGGCATTACAAAATTTAATTTCAATGTACAAAACTTGAAAAACACTTACTTGGAGCATCTTGTGCCAATGGTGGGACTTCAACCAGTATAGTTGCTCAACAGCTCTTTTGTTAGTGGTTGTAAAGGCTCCCTTCAATGATGTCATGCATCCAGTAGGAGTACGCAAAGTAGTGATGGCCTGCTTTACTTGCTTCTCCTCCTGCTTTAATATAATCCACGATGCATGCAGAAGACGAACGTGCCCACCCTCCTCTCGTGGTGGTCAAGCTTGACGCATCCGTCCTGGGACCCGCAAGTCCTCTTGTCATATGTTGACATTGTCCCGTTTACCAATAACATGTTCCCAAATACGAGATACCACATTCTTGAAGATGTGCATGGGATTAAGATTCAGATGGTTGATCTTGAGATGGGTCCAATATGGTAGCCGGAAAAAAATGGAGTATCTACACAAGAGATGCCATGACATGATTGCTCTATGTGATCTTTAATCCAATTAGAGACTACACAAAAGAAGATTGAAAAACATTACTGTACCTATTCATGCCATCTCTGGAGGAAGAACATTTGTAGACTCCCAATGCACTTCTTTCAATCTTTTGCCCGAAGTGTTTGTGGAGGAATGTTACTCTTACTAGCAATATATTTAGGATGATCTGACCGGAGAAATCGATGATGATTATCGAATATGGTCTTACACAAACCATCAACATACTCATGTAATAACGAAGGGCCACAAACAAAACATGCATGTTTACCCGATGTTTTCAAACCTGTTAAAATATAAATAAAAGTTAGAATAATAAAGTCAATAGTTGTAATTAATATAAACAATAGTATTAGAGTAGGGAGTTACTTGAATTCTTACCAGAACAATCGTTGTATCCTAGAAAGTCATGCATTGTCCACATCAACACTGCTTTCAAGTCGAAGTGTCGAGAGGAGGGAGGCCTACTAACATCCAGCACCGCAACACCTCTCCAGAGTTCCTCCAACTCATCAATCAACTGTTCGAGATAAACATCCATGTGCTTTACTTTATGTTTCCCTAGAATTAGAAGGGATAACATAAGATGTCCCTTCTTGATTGCCATTGATGGTGGAAGGTTGTAATTCACCAACACAACTAGCCACATGCTGTATGCAGTGCTTTTGAAACCAAATGGATTCACTCCATCCATACCTAGGCCAAGTCTCAAGTTTTTGGGCTCTGTTTTGAAGCTGGGCCACTCATCTTCAATATGCTTCCAAGCAGGAGTGTCTGCAGGAATTCTCCACATGCCATCATCTGATCGATGTGAGGAATACCATGACATGAGCTCTGCTATGGATTTGCACTTGAACACATGTGTTTGATGCGAGGAATTATAAGAAAGTGTCGCAAGACTTTACGAGGTACATCAAAACTCTTCACATATGTTGTTCTATACCTTGCTTCACCACAAGTGGGACAATGTCGAGCCTCCTTATGCGTCCCACAAAAGAGAATGCAATCATTGATGCATGCATGTATGCGATCATAATCCAATCCTCCAAGAGATGTCACATAGCGCCTCACTATGTGACATCTCTTGAGGTGGGTAGTCTATTCCCCTTTGGAAGCATGTTTGATAATAGCCTGCATCCAATATCATCAATTAACGATTAAAACATATTGAGGTGGAATAGTCTATTCCACCTCAAGAGACATAGCACCTCGCTATGTCTCTTGAGGTGGGTAGTCTATTCCCCTTTGGAAGCATGTTTGATAATAGCCTATATCCAATATCATCAATCAACGATTAAAACATATTAAGCTTTATTTATTGCAAAACCCTTAACCACTAATTCAAATTTGCAAGTTAGAATGCTTACTTCAATAATGTGTCAAGACTTGCATTGCTCCATCCATAAACTATTTGTAGATTGAGTAATTCAAGTGAAGCACGTAAAACAGAGAATGCGCACCCTTCAAATACCAGTGTCAATGAAGCCTTGTAAAGATGCTCTTGATCAGTTTCATCGTCGTCCATACCTTTGGGATCATCCCTAAAAAGATGCCGCACCATATCATCAAACACTTCCTCTTCCACGACTTCATGGGGTGCAGGGCTATTGTCATCCCTTTCCCACTCATCTCTGACAATAGATCCCGAAGCTCTAGCATCATCCCGTCGATGCTTTGCATGCTCTCGCTGAGCCTAGGGCACCATGTTAGGGTGTGGTACTACATCCTGCTCCAATTAGAGTATATATATTAACAACTCCATTGATTTGGACACCATGAGTCATTTGGATACTATCAGTTTATATCTACTCACCTCTAAACCTGTTTGATTCCATTCTCCATACATGGAGATGTGATTCAAGGTAATTCGATGCGCTCATACAATGCATCCTTGACATCGATTACACATACAGTTGATGCTTTGTCCCAACCACACATCGCGATTACGGTGATGCATTGTCTCATCTTCACCAGAACCGTTTGAGGAGGTTGATGACATTGTGTGTATAAAAGTGCAAATACATAATCATAATCAATTTTTAATCAAAGTATAAAAAGTCTCTGTATCGCGTGTATAACCACGTGTATCTATGCGTTTACCCTGTGTCAAAATGCGTGTATTTTCACTGCAATGTTACCATACACGCGATCATACACGCAACGGTCAATGTCATACTTAAAATAAAAATCGTTGCCTACTCCAAAACCCTATCGCTTTCTTCAATTTCATCTTCTTCGTTGCCAACAAAGCATCACAAGTGCAAGGAGCTTGCACGCGGGTGGAAGGAGCATACACACGGGTGTACACAAAAGCCAAAAAGGAGACTCACTTGTCAAGAGGTGAGTCAGTTGGTCATGTCTCTTCCCTTCTTTTTCTTTATGCAAATGTCCCTTTTATTTATGCAAATGTCTCTGTCCTTTCTTCTCTTTCCTGCAAGTGTCCCTTTTCTTTATGCAAGTGCCCTTTTCTTTGTGCGAAAGTGACGTTGGTCGCTAGGCGATCTTTTTTCGGCACTTTTTTCGTAGAGTCGCATGTATGCTTGCGTGTACTCTGCTAGACAGTTTTTCACGCTGAGATACACGCGATCCTGGACGGGATTTTACACGCGACTCCATGATGCATGATAAACTTCATGATACATGATGCATACAAATGGATTCTTTTTGCAGATTCTTCATGGATCTAGGTTCTTCATTCGATCCATTTGCGTATGGCACTTGGATGATGGAGATGCTAAATCATTTTGGGCACCACCTTGACCCCCAATTGAGCTTATAGAGTATATGTATGCCCATCCTCCTCCTAGATTCCCTGGTGTATAGTCACCCCGCTCCTGAGTGCCCATGCCACTCCACAACCTTCTTCTGTGCCAGCGAGTCCGGTGAGGAGACATACCCCTTCCCCAGACACACTCAACCCCCTCCCAGGCACCGTCACGTCAAGGCTCACAGCCACCATCACGTACTCCCTCACAGTCACCGTCACGCTCAGTTTCATGTCCACAGTCACGTACACAATCCCCCAGTCTCATGACTCCACTCACAGTATAGAGGAGAGAAGACGCCACAGTAGGGAGAGCAGACGCCGTAGTAGGGAGAGTGGGAGTGGAGGATGGGGAGGATGCGACGGCGGATGCTTTGGTGGGGGAGGTAGTAGGGCACGCGATGAGATAGAGGGAGAAGAGTTGGAGGAGACAATAAGGATGAGGAGGTGGTGAGAGAGGTAAGGGAGAGTTATACTATGATGTGACGGATAGGGGTGGGATAGTGATGGATGCAAGGGGGAAAGAGGTAATGGAATACATGTGTGGGGTAGTATCAAACTTGTATAGAAATTAATTTATTAAATTTAAAGATCAAAATAGTCGATTAGTTGGGGAGGTGATAGATGCTGTACATAGTCGGTACCCCAATCCCCCACATGCGACATTCTCGGATGTATGGGAAAGGATGCGAATAAGGGAGATCTTAAGTAATAAAAGATCTCACCTTAAGAAACTCACATATGATGATTGGGTAAATATTGCGGGTGGCTATCCTGCCAAGAAACCTGCCATTGCCCACAAATGCAAGTGGAAGGAGGCAAAGAAACAAGCAAAGGGTGGCGTGAAGAGCAAACAGCATGTGGAGGCACGACGGATCCAAATGGAGACCATTAGATCTTCGCATTTTGGATTTGAAGGCGTTGAGTCGTGGGAGACAGAGTTCGTAAGTATCTTGCCACCTTATTTGATTTTTACTTAATTCATTGATGCGCTGATTGTTTTAATCTTACAAATTGTGTTGATTATGTTACAGTGACGGGTTATGGGGAGGAAGCCCACAACCCACGAGGCTACGTATGCTTGTCGGCATAGCACGTGACACGTGGGCCCTCTTCAGAACCAAGGGACATATTACGGACGTGCAGTTTGATATGGCTATGAGGCCGTACGGTCGACAGGTACTTGAAAAATCTAAACGAAAGATTTTGGTTTATAAAATTTTGAATTACATATATATATACTTATATATATTCATGTCTTTCTTGAATCATGTATTGATAATGTCGTTCTTGAATCGTGTATTGACGGATTTGTTTTTGGTGAATTGCACCATCGTGTATGGTGCAATGCACCCAAAAAAAAATCCAGAGAGTGCTATTGGGTGCTGGAATGCTGGAATAGATTTCAGGCACCAAATACCACTCTCTGAATTTTTTTATTTTTGCTCTCTATTCGCATGTATCTGTGCGTAAAGTCTGCCAAAGTCACGTTTATATGCGCGGAAAATCTATTAAACACGCGTGTATCAGCGCAGCAAAACTGGTAAAACGTGTGTATAAGCCCGTGTATAATTGCATCTGACGGGCATCATACACGCGCTTTAACATGCACGTCTGTGGCTGCAATTATACACACACCGATACATGGGCCCGCTACTTTTTTTCACAAGTCATTTTCCACGGCTAACAGCGCAGGTATGAGCTCGATCCCTTGTAGTGTTTCATGGGCTTGATCGATCTATGCTTCTTCACATGCACCATAGTCAAGTTGTTCTTTAGTTACAAATGGAGGCATGTACGTACTAGTTACCTCCTTGTTCTCAGTTCGAGATGTCTAGCGATCATTCCTTGCCTAGTCGCCTACTACCTCTCATAAAGACATATAATCATAGACATTATGGTAGCTGGTTGGGTGCATCACTTCCAGTGATAGAGAGGTTTTAGCTTTTGGGGTGCTTGCTATGTGATTGCATTATCTTCGATTGCCGACGGGGGTCGAGGTCTTTTTATTGTACATGATTTACATGTCCTAGTTCACTCTCGCTCGTAGTAGTGACGCTTGCTACTACAGGCATCCATCTGGCACATTGTGTTACTATACCCTAGTAGCGACACGTTAGGCATTGCATAAGCAATGCATGGGCATTGCTTAAGCAACACATTTTCATCGCATAAGCAACGCTTAATAGGAGGCGTCGCTTATTAGATGCAAATATCTAGAGCATCGCATATGTGATGATGGGATCGTATAAGCGATGCTCAATGGATATTTTAATGATTAAAATTTTTAGCTCTTAGTTCTCTCTCTATCTCGTCTCTCTAGCATGTATTTGCTTTGGAATGACGGTCCTCTCTCTCTCTCTCTCTCTCTCTCTCTCTCTCTCTCTCTCTCTCACACACACACACACACACACACACACATTCATACAATATCAAAGTACTCAGTCTCTCTCTCTCTCTCTCCCTCTCTCGATTTGAATAGGATTGAGCTCACACATTAAATTAGAACACTCTCTCGACTCGAATTGGATTGAGCACACATTAAAGAGGTCTCTCTCTCTCTCTCTCTCTCTCTCTCGCTCTTTCTCTCTCTCTCAGATTGAGCACAGAAGTGAGCAAAGATTGATTTAACATGGTGGATTATAATATCGGTAAGCAAAATACATTTGTACACAAATTTGAGCAAAAATAAAAGCTCATGTAAATATATGTAAGCGTACAAGAGTACAAAGTATATAAAGTGATTACTAATGTCTGTAAATGGCAAAATATCACGAGTACAAATGGTAGAATGTGAGGCTTGCATAGTCTACCTGATCTTATACTCATGTGTATGGGTAATAGTATGTATAAGTATGTACAATGTCACGTTCAAATACAAAATGGGGCTCAAAACAAGCTAGGGATCTAGAGCAAGGAGAAGGAGGACCCTCTAGTCACCATGGTCTGTACCCTCGTCGTCCTCATGATTATCTTCCCCTGATTTTGTAGGCCGCTCTATCAGCATAGATTTTGGTGCTCTATCA
Organism: Cibotium barometz; assembly: GCF_041138505.1. Taxonomy (NCBI): domain Eukaryota; kingdom Viridiplantae; phylum Streptophyta; class Polypodiopsida; order Cyatheales; family Cibotiaceae; genus Cibotium; species Cibotium barometz. Next base: position 47,425,826 of record NC_141049.1, read on the forward strand.
ATCTACCTCCGTCATGTCCTGCATTTCCTATGGTTTAGAAAACGTAATTAGTTTATGTTTGAATACTTTAATTAGAAGTCGAATGACATTTAATCTAGATTACTTATAGAAGTAGCTGGTGGAGGTAGTTGAGATAAAATTCTTAAATTCTTTGAGATAAATTTTATCTTAAATTCTTTGAGATAAAATTGAATTCAGGAGAGTCACTCCCAACTTATCTGAATTACATGAAAAGAAGAATATTGAAGAAGATGTGGTCATAGTTGTCTATGGATGTGGAAGCGTCATCCCTCTTAGAAAAAGATGCAAAAGTTAAGTAGAGATAGGGTATTAGAGATGGTGCCTTAGAAAAAGATGCAAAAGTTAAGTAGAGGTAGGGTATTAAAGATGGTGCCTTTAAAAAAAAATAGCTATAAGATGTCTAGCAAAGGGTTTTCTAAAGGATCAAATCCAAAGAAAGACTTCTCCAAGAAATCATGTAATTTTTGTGGAAAACCAGGGCATGAGGAAAAACAATGTTTGTTTAGAAACAAGGTTTATAAAGCTCTACTTGTAGGAAGAATAGATAAATCAAGTGAAGAAGAAAAGAATGACAAAGAACAAGGAGCCTTAGTAGAGGCTAACTACATCAAGCATGACTGGGTTTTTTAAGATCTTCTTGGGCCTGACTACCTATAGTCAACCCTCTATCCTAAGTGAAATGTAAACATAACTAGAATCCTAGCATCTGGCAGCATCAACATTTGACATTGTAAACCATCATGCGTAAGACCTACGGGGAAACTTGGATGGTAATCATAACTAGCATTGTCATCTTAGTAGCCATGGATATTTTGTTGAGAGGGTATTGAAAAAAAAAACACCAAAATGTACATGTGCTATTGGGGATAAGGGCATATGGTCCAAAAGTCATTTTAGCCTTAGAAAATATGTACAGACTATGGTGAGTAGTATCCAATAGCCTCTTTTAAGCATGTTCTAGGTGCCTAGGGCAAGTGGGAGAGGATCTCTTTTTGCACTCTAATCTAGGATTTTAGGTGCTCTCTTCAAGATATTATTAGGGTTTTTCTTAGGGCAAGGGGCACTCAACTAATGCATGACTACACAACCTCCATTATCCCATCTCATGTGTCATTATATTGTACATTTAGTTAATGTTGTGATTAGCATTAATCTCTCCACACCTAGTTTCTTTTAAGCTAATGTAGTAAGTATGATCATAATGTCTCTCCATCCACCCTTATTTCAGCATTGAAGAGAAGTTTAGAATTCCAGCTCATGTTACATCTCGTGTACAAAGAGCTAAAGCAATGTTGAAAACATGTGTTGGTAATCTAGGTAGACAGAGGTCTACCAGGTTACCAACTAGAGCTGTTAGCGGATATCCATTAGGATCCCAACTATTGTAACACCTAGTGTACAAAGAGCCAAAGCAATGTTGAGAACACCTAGTGGTAATCTAGCTAGACATAGGTCTACTAGAGCTATTAGGGGTGATATCCATTGGATAGGTTGAGATATGATGACACATCCCATCATTCTACATATATGGCCAAAATTCTAGAAGATTAGAGCCCACACATTTTGAGGAGGCCCACCTAGTTTGAGGAGGCACTTGGACATAAACATTCAGAATATGCCATGGATGAAGGTAGACATAGGTCTAGAGAGCTATTAGGGGATATCCATTGGATGGTTGAGATATGATGACACATCCCATCACTATGTATATATGGTCAAAGCTTTAGAAGAGGTAGAACCCATGTATTTTGAGGAGGAACTTTGACATAAACATTAGAATGTTAGATGGTAATGAGACATGGGATTTGGTGCCTTTGCCTAAGAAAAAGAAGGCAAATGGATTCTCAATGGATGTAAGTGTGTCTACAAAGTGAAGCATCGTTCCACGGGAACACTCACGGGAACACGGATTATGGAAGGAGGCCGGAAGCAATTAATGCGAGAGAGCGGAATTGTAGCCATGGGAACATAAAGACGCACATAATTTTTCCATATTTTTGTGCCGAAGTGCAATGTAAATCCTTTTAGGCCAATGTGGGTTCTAAATGAGAGTTCTAAGTGTATTAAGCAAGGCTCATTTATGGGGTTGTCCGCCCATGTGTGAAAGAGGCCTAGGGTTAGGGTTAGTGACATCTCTACAAAAGAGAGGTTAGCTAAAGAAAGTGGATGTTTTTGCCATTCTCATAAGCTATTGAGTGAAGCTCTTGAGCTCTCAAGCTATGGCAGCTCTCTAACTCTCTCTCTATTGTACTCTAATGAGCATCAAGCTCCAATGCGTATATCTCCACTTCTTTCTCTTAATCTGTTTTAGCATCATTGAAGTAGATTAATCTATGATTAGTTAAATGCTTCTTTCTTTCTCTTGTGTATGCTGCATGCTTGTAGTGTGTGTGTGTAGTCTCCATTGATGCAAGCTCTTGCCAACTTCTTTGGCAATGAGTTATTCATGGATAGACTCTCTGTATGAGCTTGTGGGTTAGTAGATGCACGCTTGTGGATTTGCAGGCATTAGGGAAAGCTAAGATTTAATCAATGTTCGAATGGGATTAAGAGATTGCTATGCATTGCTTGTTGTCTTGATTCGTGTAGTGGATTTAAGGGATTGAGAGATTGATTGAGGTGTTGAATGGTTGAATCATCAAGTGGTGGTTTGTGTATGTGAACTCTCCCTCATGGGATAAGCCTTCATGCACTAATCGGGTCGAGTCCTCGGATTGACATTGTGTTTCTTAACACATTTGTTGATCGGTAGTACTCTATGAGCACTATATTGCACGGTAGAGAGAACCTCTCTACAATGGCGCTGCTGCCGGGGAGCGAGTGCCTACATTAGTTGAGCACCATACACACACTACCACTCCTTGTTAAGCTCCAATCGGTTGCAAAACTGTTGGATAGGAGAGCAGGCTTTCGGACTAATTTTGGTATTTATTTAAGACTAATCTGTTGTTAAATTCTCTTTATTTGTCTTGCAATTTGTGTGCGATTGGCCAGCTATGCTTCTCCCTTGAGGTCAAGACAAGGATTCGACACACGGGAAGGATTGGAGGTAGGCGCTAAACCTGCAAATTTTAATTTTTGTGCGGAAGAGAGAGGCTTGTTTTTGCATTTTTGTCATTCTGTTTGAGGATAATTTTTACAGTTTCAATTTTCTGCATGTTCGTTTTATTTTCTATTCCTAGCTTAGTTTAGTTTTCTGCATCTTTAATTTTGTGCATTTTAGTTATCTGTTAAACCTGCATTTTCGTTCTCTGTTAAACCTGCACATGTAGAGAAACTAAAATCTGTACACACACATGAAGATTGAACATTTCGAATTTGCTGCAAATTTCAGAGCTACACATGCATTGAGTTCACTACACATGCATTTCAAAAAAGAAAAAAAAATAGTAATAAAAGAAGGCAATTGTGCGTGAACAGCGCACCGCGAGGAGAGACCCACACACTGCACCGTAAAGACCGTCACCGTACCGGATAAGAGAGTCTGGAAAATTTTTCATTTTTTGCCGCAAAAATTTGGGAGGTTATCTAACTTTTCAAGAGGAGTTAGAAAACACCCATCATCAAAATTTCGGTCCAGAAACATTTTCCCAGTGAGTCAGTATGGGAAACTGGTAAATTTTAGGCGATTTTCGATCCGAAAAAATACGCTATTTTTTTGGCCTAATGTGTTCGAGGGGGTTCAAAATGGGTTCTGGAAAAGTTTGAGCCAACTTGAAATTTTTTGGATTTTTTGAAAAAAAATAAAATTAAAAATTAAAAAAACCCCTTAAAATTGGACCTTAAGCACTTGCAGTCGGAGCGCCATATAGACACTACCATAGGACCTAGGGCACCTTCTAGAGTACCTACGCAGGAAAGTGGGACCCAATCGGTAGGAAATTTGGCAGATATTGTTGAAACCTTTTCCGAATCCCAATCTGATACCCTTTCCAGGACAACTAGCTCATTGTCTATGGACAATCTAGGGCCGTCAAATAGTCATCCCTTTGCCCCAAATAGGACACCCACAAGATCTTTTAATCCATTTGAAGCCGACACCACTCAATGTGAGACTACACGAATGCTCAAGGAGTTGAGATCTTTAGGGATCCACAACAACGGTATCTCGTTAAGATCGCAGACTTTTTCTCAGAGCTTGATAGAGCACCTCTAGTCAATGACCAGGGTAACATGTACATGGGTGGAGATGGTGTTCGCTCTACGAAGTCACCTATCATCCTGAGAATGTAGACAAATTAGGAGAGCTCTCTGAGAGTGAGTTCCTAGATTTATTAAAGCCTTCTAGAGCAAGGGAGTCTAGAAATGATTGGCTCATTGAGCCGGACATGCCTGGACCATCCAATGCCCAGTCCTCAAAGCCATCCATAGATGATTTACTTTGTGTAGATCTAAATTTGGAAAGGGACAGGAAAGGCAAGAGCAAAATGGATCAGGAGGCTGAGAACCAATGGGAGTTTTTATGACAAATTCCAGTGACAAAGGTCTTTCAGGATGACCCACTTCAAGAGGTCTATAAGGACTCTTTAGAAGGATATTATGCCACAGCTAGATTGCCAGAGCTATATCTTCCTCTAGCACTTGTGGTGATAGTCGAGAAGCTTGCAGGACACAAGAACCGAATCGTTGATAAATGGGCCAATGAATACCGAACCTTAGATTGGAAGGAGATTCGTGAGCTCACGTGGAGAGGACAACCATTATTCATGGAAGTGTTCTCAAGTAATACAGCTAAACCAGGAGAGACAGCCTTTCTTGGAGAAACTGTTGCTCCTCCCTTACGAGAGTTCACTAGAGAGGGACCCTCAACATCAAAGTGGACCACTGCAAGTAGCCCAACTCTAGCACCAAGATATTATCCTACACCAAAAGTGCGACCATAGATCACACCACAACAATGTTTCTCTCACTATGACAATCAGAGGGTAGGGGAGCCAACTTCGCCTCCCATTAATGCACCTCCTAAAATACGGGTAACAAGATCTTTGGAGGGGGTTGGTGAGGCAGGTAATAGGGGACCCACACCAATTTGGGATGCATGTGGACCATCCTACCAAAGAGAGGAACAGTTCCCACTGAGAGTGAGAGACCGTAGGCCCTATGATGAGTATTCAAGACAAGTAAGGCCATCAACTCTTCAGAAACTGGTAAAGAAGTACGAAGGGTCGGGAGATCCATATGACCATGTAGCAGCATTTAGGCAAGCAGTTTGAGCTGAGCAAGTGACTGACAAGCATACGCAAATTGAAGGATTTGGGCTCACTCTTGAGGGAAAGTCCCTTGCTTGGTTTCAGGCACTAGAGGCATCAGATAAATCTTCTTTACGAGTTTTGGAAGAGAGATTCATTGCTGCTTTTTCCTTGAACCCCATTGGGCTCGTGATTGTCCACATCGCCCAAGGCAAGTAGCTCGATCCAATACAACGGTACCACACTTTCCACCAATTAAAAGATATTGTCTAGGGTGTTGTGTAGAACACTTTCCAAAGGATTGTTTGATGAAACCACATGAGGAAACTACCTCTCAACCAAAGGTCTCACTCAACTTTGTAGAGGCAGTTCCATCGCTATCTTCATTAGAGAATGAGAATGTCGTGCCACTTAGAGTCATGACTAGATCACAGACACGAAATGCCGAAATGCAAAATGATGAGACACCTCGAACTAGGGATGCAAAGGCAAATCTAGTGGACAAGACCCTACATTCCAATAGAAAAAGGACCACTAGGAGGAAAAAGAACCGCAACAAGCAAACTAAGAGTGCATCCACTAGTTCTCAAGAAGTCTCTAAACAAAACATGAAGGATAAATCTTTCACATCCCAAGAAGTGCATGAGGAGCATCAACCTCAACCTGGGCCTAGTGCTAAACAAGATGAGGCTAGTACAACCGACGAGGATAGTTCAGGGGGTTCTGTTTTTGTGGATAAGGTGAACGAGACTCTAGATGCCATCATTGATGCTCATAGAAGTCGCATTGCAGCTGAGCTACCCAAGAAGCTTCAAGAATACCCAAACCCTCATGAGAGGAGAAAATCAATCTAGCTGTACATCAGCAACTGGTTAGGGAAGCTCAATCAATACTTGAGGGCCCACCTCCACCTATCCCTCGGGGCCCAACCTCTCTTAAGCCAACGTTAGAAACCATACCAGAAGTGTCATCAAGTTGGGAAATGAAAAGTGAGCTGATCTCCCAAGCTCATAGCGAAAAGTCTGCAACAATTGACACCCCATTGAAAGAAGGCATTTTGCCACCACCTAGTCTTGCCTTTCCATGCAATGATGAAGTTATTGATGCTAACGAGGACATGGCAAATGAGATGTGGGCAGCAGTTCATGAGAAAGTTAATGAGAATATGTCCTCTATTATTTCACCTCCATTCTCTGAGGTGGATTTTACCAGGGGCACAGAAAACAACTTTAGATGCCCAAGCATCCAAGAGGAAGTTCAAACAATTGTTTCTCCTAGAAGTAAGCATACAATGAAAACCTTACCATCTTATTTGGGAGAATATGAGAACTGTTCTCAAACCTTGAGGATATCCTCCATGCATAGAAGGTTGACAAAGGAGATGGATATGGGTATCATGCAAGCTATTTTGTCAGCACCAGTGGCTTGTACCTTACCTTTGCTTGATTTGATAAAGCTTCGACCTGAGTTGTGAAATGATATTGCCACATGTTTGTCAGAGCAGGTATTGCTACAACAGGGTCACCATCATTGTACTATACACCTTGAGGCAAAGCATGTTATGCCAGTTCCTATCACCAAAGTAGGAAAATTTTGTGAGGACGATCAAGGAAATGCGACCTTTCCATTAGAAGTGCGAAAAGTAGCTTCAACTGCAATACTTGACAGTGGTGCAAGAGTGGGCTTTGTGACAAGGTCCATTTGGGAAAAGTGGGGCAAACCAGCTATTAGGAGTACCAAGATGCACTTGCAGCTAGCAGAGGGAAGCTTAGAACATCCCATTGGGCTGCTAGAGAATATATTGGTCACCACATGTGGGATTGAATATGAGCACACATTTGCAGTAGTGGATTTTGGAAAACATCCAAACTATGAAGTGATATTGGGAAGACCATTCATGCGACAATTTCAAATGATTCAAGACTAGGGATACAATTATTTGTACCTCTAACATGATTCTGTCATCACAAGGTTCAACCTAAAGAATCACTCATATCGTGAGGTAACAAGGTCTCCAATAGATGAGTTTGATTCTGCTTCATCTGAGGGCTCAAGAGTTACATTGTAAGATGGGCGAGAAGATCTGTGGATGTGTGGAGCCTCATGTAAGGATTTCAACACTGAGAGACTTAAGGGTAATCGAAGTGTATCAGATGAGGCATACATTCCACAACCCTTCCTTGAGCACTTAATTGATCCAGGGTGGTTGCAAGATCAGGGTGCCCAGTTTTGTCCACTCAAGCACCCTGTAAACAGTAAAAAAACAGGCATTTGTTTACCTTTAGTGGCTAATCTCTCCTAGTAAATGAAGGAATTTCGTTTCAAGTTCTTTTGTTGGAACATCATATTCAAAGTTGGAAATATAGTTGCATAATTTGATTAAGCATTAGATAGTTAAAAGTCCTCATTTTCTTAGGTACAAAGTCAATGTATACACCCTGTCCCAAATTTGAACTGATTCCATAAAATGCTTATATCTTTTACATATAAACTCATATGAGATTCCCACTTTGTACCTTAGATCTTCACATAATATGGAGCTTAACTTGATTTTTTGAGAAAATTTAAAGATATTTGTCTATTTTCTTTAAATATTTCAAGGTCTTTAAAGTGTTATAATATACGCCACTTTTTGTACCCACAATAGCTACCACTTAAAATCCTCAATATTATAGATCAAAAGAGTGGGTAGATACTGAGACATTAGTAGAATGTGGTGGTTAGTAAAAATTACAAATCTAATGGTTGGATTTTTAATGATCTCTTTTTCAAAACTCTTTCAGACTATCAGAAGGCCTACAAATATTAATAATCTAATTAGTAAAATTATATTTTTGATGTGAATCATCTAAAACCTATAGGGACTAGTATACTTGTAATGGTGCATTTATGAAAAAATAAATTGGATCACTCTAAGTTTGGAAAGATCATTTGTTTATCAATTCATCATATTTTTTATTAATTTTGTTTTATTAGACTAATTTATATTAATTTAAGTTATATTGGGTTAATTTAAGGGCAAGCGTATTTTCTATTATTTGCTTGATCTCATTTTAAGTACCTTGCCCCCCAAAATTTGCTCTCCAAGCATTGTCCCAATCCAGCATAAACTGGATAAAACTGGACACCCTGATCTTGCAACAACCCTCCACTAGAATGGAGTCATGTCCTTGCAACATTATCGACATGTGATTTACCTAAGCCAATTCAATTTTGTGACTCAGATGGATATGACATTATTCCTATACGAATGGTACAACCACGTGACCTTCTAGATGATTTGTACTATGGGGATGCATCCACAATAGCACTGCATGTAGAGGAAGTCTCAGTGGAGGATTTAACACTCGAATCTGCTAATGATGCTGATAAGGAAGATGGATGGGACTCTAATTTTGAAGATGATGTGATAATCCCAAGGAAGAGTTAGGAAAGGCACACCTACTCTTGAGAGGAAGGGAGGTTCAAATAGAGATCCCTCGAAGCTGACCTAAACGTAAAAGCTGTAAGAGCCATAAGAGAATCCGTAAACAAGATGAGAGGGAACGATGTGAGAGAAAACAAAAAGAAGACGAGGAGTTTAAGAATGAACACTCTCGACCACCACCTCACTTCTCAGGAAAGAATGGATATCTATACTATGTCCAAGCACAAGATAGTATCAAAGACCAAGTAAAACGATCAGATGGATTCCAACCAAGAGAAAAGCTAAAAACTGTTACAAAATCCACAAAAAAACAAAGAGACCAAAACAAAAACTCAAGTCTCAAACAGATTCAAAAGAGAGTGTCCGAAGTGCAAAGATAACGGCGGTTGAACAAAAAACTCTGATGCAAGATTGCAAACGAGAGCTCAAAACCGCATGGTCTTCAATGAGTGATGACTCAAGTGGACAAGAACAAGGTCTCAATGTTCCCCCCAACTTCACATAGTACACTCTTCAAGATCGGAAGATTGTTCTTCAACAGCCCATGTGACAAAAGCCAAGCATGCCAGGGGTTTCATATGATGGTCTAGAAGATGCAAGAAATTTGATATCGCCAAGCCAAGAGAAGAGCCTCGCTATGTGTGGATTGCCACAGACTTATCCTTAGATGAGGAGAAGTTATTAATTCAAACAATAAAGGAGCATCGCGATGTTTTTGCTTGGAGTTATAAAGACCTCAAAGGAGTTGATCCAAGCATATGTCAGCATACAATTCCATTGCGATAGGATGCAAAGCCTTCCAAGCAACGTCCTTATACTTACAATGAGAATTTCGCACGAAAGATAAAAGAAGAAATAGACAAGCTCTTAGAGGCAAAATTTATCTATGAGATTGAACACACTGAATGGGTCTCCCCTATTGTAGTGGTGCCCAAGAAAAATGAAAAACTTCGAGTATGTGTAAACCTCAAGAAGGTAAATACAGCTACTGTACGTGATCATTACCCACTTCCAATCACAGATCATGTTTTGGAATGAGTTGCAGGGAAAAAGGCATATAGTTTCTTGGATGGATTCTCCGGTTACAATCAAGTGTCAATTGATCCAAAGGATCAACACAAGACAGCCTTTGCTACTGAAGATGGCATCTTTGCCTATCGTGTTATGCCATTTGGTCTAACAAATGCACCAGCAACCTTTCAACGATTAATGAGTCATGTATTCAAGGAGTACCTTAGGAAATTTCTTGAGATCTTCATGGACGATTTATGTGTTCACTCACAAGAGCATGATGATCATATAGAACACCTCAGACTTGTGTTTCAAAAGTGTCAAGTTTATCATATATGCTTGAATCTTGACAAGTGCAAATTCATGGTAAGACAAGGGAAAATTTTGGGCCATATTGTTTCTCGCAATGGGATTTCAATAGATATAGATAAAATTGATGTCATTGTCTCATTACCTTGGCCTATCAACCCTAAAGGGGTACAAATATTCATGGGACATTGTGGCTATTATCATCGATTCATCTACATGTACACTATCCTAGCCAGACCATTATATGCTCTTCTTGTAAAGTTTAATTGGACTGATGAGTGTGAGGAATCCTTTGAAAAGTTGAAGCAAGCATTAGTGACTGCACCCATCTTACGGGGACCAGATTGGAACCAAATCTTTCATGTCCATATTGATGCTTCAAACTTTGCAATTGGATGTATTTTGGCTCAATCGGGAGAACATAATAAGGATTTCCCAATCTCATATGCTAGTCGACAGTTGAACAATGCTGAGAAGAATTATACCACAACAGAAAGAGAAGGTTTGTCAATGATATATGCAGTGAAAAAGTTTCGCCATTACCTTTTGGCAAACAAATTTATATTTTTTGTGGACCATCAAGCACTGCTATATTTGGTGAATAAGCCTTGTGCAATTGGAAGGATTGTGAGGTGGTTTGTCATCCTTCTTTAGTTTGATTTTGAAGTGGCAGTCCGAAAAGGAACAACTCATCTAAGGGCAGGTCATTTGTCTCAAATCACCTCTAGAGAAGCTCCTGTGGGTGGTGTGGATGATGATATGTTAGATTCAACACTTTTCCTTGTAGAGACAGCTCCTAAATGGTCTAAACCCATCTTAGAAATTTTGACAAGTGGGCAGATACAGCTAGCGGTCCTAATGTGGACCTATCGCAACCATTCAAGTTAATCTCAGGGAGATTATATCGTCAAGGTAATGATGGAGTATTGCGGCTTATACCTAACCCTTACCAATATGACGAGATCTTGGAATGGGCACACGAGGGTATTGGTGGAATCCATGCATCAGCTACTACTTGTGTGTGACGTATAACTCAGGATGGGCAATGGTGGCCTACCATGCATGCGGATGCTGAAAAATTTGTTCGTAACTGTGCTTCTTGTCATATTCAACAACCAATTCATAATGTCACATTATTCCAAATTTCAACTACACCAAGTTGGAGTAAGTATATTGTGGACTATCTTAAGCATGATCATACTGATCGAACAATTCCTAAACATCAAAAGCGTGCTATTGAAGTTGAAGCGGCCAACTATATGCTGATAGAGGGCCAACTCTACAAGAGGGGCAAGGATGGCAACTTGCGCCTGTGTGTATGTGAAGCTGACTACTTGAAAATCTTGACTCATGAACATGCAGGTGTTGGGGGTGGACACTTTTCGAGCAATACCACAGCTAAGTTGATTAGGTGGTCTAGGCTTTGGTGGCCAACCTTACAAATGGATGCCGAAGAATATGTGAAACGTTGTGATGATTGTCAAAGGACCAAACCTCCCATCACAAAGGACAATATGCCATTGCGGCCTATGTTAAGCACACATGTGTTTGCCAAATGGGGTATTGATTTTGTCGGTCCCATTAAACCTCCAGCTTGTCACACGCATGTCGAATATATTATAGTCGCAACAACTGACTATTTGACCAAATGGGTAGAGGCAAAGGCTACAATAAAAAATGATGCAAGAACCACAGCCAAGTTCTTGTATGAGTAGGTGTTTACACGCTATGGCTTACCTATTAAAATCGTTTAGTGATCAAGGTGTGCACTTTGTGAATGAGATCATAGAGTTTTTACTTCAAGAATTTATGGTAATTCCTGAGAGTACTAACAAGATTCTCTGCACAGCACTCACAAAGATTGTTGAGGGACATAGGACTGATTGGGAGCAAAAGTTGCACTGAGTTCTTTGGGCATATAGAACAGCCTATAAAACATCTTTGGGCACAACCCCATTTGAGCTTGCTTTTGGGCTAGATGCAATTCTTCCTATTGAATTTCTTGTACCTACTCTATGACTTGCTAAACAATTGGATTGGACTGGTCATAAACTTTATCAATGCATTGATGAATTGGAAAATCTGGATGAGACCCGCTTATTGGCGGTAATGGGGATGTTTGCCGAGAAGAGGAGAAAAAAGCAATGGTATGATCGAAATGTAACAATTGGCCGATTCAAAAAAGGGGACCTTGTGCTCTTGTACACACTTAAGAAGCATAAGCGAAAGCTCAAAAAACTCCTAGTGGTGCAATGCGTTTAGAGACACTAGAAGGTGAGCAAATGCCTAACTTCATTAATGGAAGTCGTCTCAAGAAATACAATGAACCATTAACTGAAGTCATGCTTCAACAAATGCATGTAGCCCACACACGGAAAGAAGCACATGACCTACTTAAACGTCAGGCTCAAGAAGAGGCTAAAGCAAGAGTTGCAAAAGCCAAGGAGCGTCGCAAGGCTTCTGTGTTGGACTTACAGTTGGCTACTGATGAACAATATGTCGAACCTTTCAATATTCACGTGTGTCTACATCTTCATGAGACTACCTACTTTGTCTCTGCCTTAATTGACTATGGTGCAAATTATAATGTTCTCTCATTTGACACATGGGTAGCCTTGGGAAAACCAACACTTGTGCACATTCCTATTGACTTACGAAGCTTCTCAGGTGAAGATAACCCTATAGAGGGAAAATGTGTCATTATGATGTCCATTCAGGATCACCAGATATCAATTCCCTTTTATGTGGCTAGTAAGTCCAAGGCAGTGGTAGAGGCTGTTCTTGGTCGATCGTGGTTAAGTGCTACCAATTGTTCATTAGATTGGAAGAATAGACAATACAAATTGCAAATTGATTCTGATTGCATCTTGGGATCTGCTACTCCACGAGTTGTATCATGTCAAAAGGGTGGTAGTTCTACCTTACACAACCCACTTTCAACATCTTCTCTTCAAGCTCCAAAACAAATTATGTGGATAATCGATGAGTCCTCAAATGAGGGCCATGGGTGGCATGTTCCAACTACTCTAGTCACTGCTCAAAGGAGGCCAGGCAAGAAGGAATTGTCAATTTGGCTACCCAAAGATGCGTACAAACTTGTACCATCTAGCCTAGTTGCTAAAACTCCTAAGAAGCATATCTTTTCCAAGCCTAAATTGAGTTTGAAGAAATTGAGTCTGCCTCATCTTGCTAGTCCTATAGGTAAACCCTGAAACTGAACCCATGCTCCCCTCAATTCATACACTATATGTATGTATGTATGTGAATGTATTTATTTCTCTTTCATAAATACTTACTATATAAAAGCTCACCAAAATGTATCATTTTTCTTACATGCTCGCGCATAAAACTATCTTATCTCCAAAAAGCTCGCCAAATAAAGCTCGCAAAAAAATCAAACCCTTTCCAACTTAACCAAGACACTTAGGTGAAAAGATTACTTCAAATCTGAAAGGAATTAAACTTTAGATCTATTTGATCCTAGGGTTTCTTATAGTTTGGTATACCCTCATAGAATCCTGGAATAAAGATCCCTTCTATAAGAAGCACATACAGAACTCGCCATCATAAAATAGTTCATTCATATCCTTAACACAAAAATGGTCCATTAGACGAGTAAATTCCAATTATCATCTGAACATCCCCCACCACAGGAATTTCAGTTATACAAGTTCTTAAATTGTCATTCCTTAATTGGGTCTACTGGGTCAAAGGTCAATCTATCAGGCACAATGCACTAATCTCATATTGATCTGCTGAAAGTCATAATCATCTTCCAAGTTACTAACATCATCACTGGGATTCTCTCCATTCATCCTCATTGTGGCTTTATTCAACTTATCTTCTTTCAACCAGAATTTAAAAATCATCATCTTTCAATCAGAATCCAAATTAATTCATCAATTCTCAACCAGAATTCTCAAATCATATCAACTAGCATTCGAATTCATCATCTGGGATAGCATTTTTGCTTATAAATTCAAGGTCTTAGATTCACTCGTATATATTATCAGTAAAGAGCTGCAATTATACCCACGGTATATACGGGTAATCATAGTCCTTGGAGCTATAAGGCAAATACCATCATATCTAGGCCTCAAGCAAGTCAGGGATTCCACACAATTGTGGTATTTCCATCTAAAAACCCACTTCATCCATTAAAATTCTTCATTAATGAAGCTTAAGGAATGAGAATACAATATATAAATGCTCTTTCTGAGCTTATAAATTTATGATAAAATTCATTTTTCCTTCTTCCATACCGTCCACGGTGCGAGTTAGCTTTTTTCACGGCCATACCATCCACCACGGTGATGCGATAGGTGCATTCCGGTGTCGTTGCTTTCCCCTTATCGCATGGTGAACGGATTCCACCTAGACATTTCATTCAAGGTTGGTCCATCAATTATTACTACAATCTCTTTCTGAGTAAGCTAGTCGTATTTTTTGATCCAATGGGTAATCGATGGAATTATCAATGGAACTGGTGTTTCGAGCCTTTTTGGCAGGGAGGGTGCAAAATATGGGGGAAGTGGTAGAATATCTTATTATTCATTTGGATTATTTACTTAAGTTATCCCACTACTATTACTAATAGTTGTCGCTTCTCCAGTTACTTAAGAAAGGCGCTCCAATTCGTGTTCATTTCTTCCGACTGCTCCTCACCTTCCCTCAATCAGAGAAGCGATGAAGGTTAAGGGTTCTCACTTGTACAATGCTGCAGATGATGTGGATGATCTATTGCTGGAGGAGATTAAGGAAGAGCCTAGCACCACAGAGCATCTCTTTGATCTACTGAAGAGGAGGGCTAGGCGGGAGAAATCCCTTTGCCATGTAGAGCCTATGTTCAACATTCCTTTCAGTCTGGAGGAGATTATCAAGGACATGGCAAGGACATCCCTAGAGGGAGAGTGGATAGACTATTGCAAGTTGGTCGGCGGAGGGACCGTCTCTTATGGGTCCACTACATATGTCCACATGTCAAGCCTCACGTCTCAGAATTCAAGCATGTCGAAGAGGTGGGACATGTCGATGATCAACGTATCAAGATTTGTGTTGACATGTGCCCAGTGCATGGCAGGAAATGCAGGTTGCTAGAATATCATTTTGGGTTTGTTGCCTATCTCTTTCTTCATGATAATAATAAGGATTACACAAAAGAGGAGCTCAAAGAAGGAAGGACAGATAAATCAGAACAGTCCTTTATTTCAAGTGCTCAGTCTGCAAAAGAAGAGGTCCTGGACCTTGTGTCCAAGAAGGAGGAACTTCTCAACACAAATTTTGATGTGGCAGAGTTTAAGGCCTCCACCATCATTGATGAAGGAACGTCATCCGTCCATGGGGAGCGATTGACGTCCAATTTTGTCATGCTTGGGCTACCGTCCTTCCTAATTATGGAAAGTATTACCTCCTCCTCTCCCACATTCAAAAACTACAATTTTAGGGAGGATTACTGTCTTGCTATAATAGCAGACGGTTGTGAAGTTGCGTTCGGTGTTCTCGATGTAGAGAATGAGCATAAGGATGAATTTCTCACACTGGACACAGAAATGACAAAAAACTTCTTAGAGGCCCCAGAAGCAATGTCCTTGTGCTTTAAAAAAGCCAGGGAGAATGAAGCTTTTTTTCCTTCAGAGGAAGAATTTCAAGCCCTTCAGCAGGATATGGGAATTTCTGAGTTTGGTAAGGAACCTGCTCCTCCCGAACTTGACCAAGAAAATGAAGAGGGCTCCATCAACCTTTGGGATCAGCGAAGTTGGAGGAGGATGAGAACCAGAAGGTGAATTATTGCTTCTGTTACTCGAATTAATTATTTCTTTAGTTTGTCTGGTTTAATTCTTATTGCTTCATTCTGTTTAAATTATTTCTTACTTTAGTTTGTTCCCTCCTATTTCTTTGTCAGTGCAATTAGAGCTTGACGATGCCGATGGATTTCTTGGATGAGGTGGTGCTGGTCGTGCAAGAGTTGGGCAAAGCTCTTGCACACTACGTCTCTTCTATCGACAAAAATATATTTATTATATATCATAGCAAGTACTCTAGGGAGCAGAGATTCCACTCCTTACACTGAAAGCCCTATCTAGGTATACAAGGTATGCATTTATACCTTATAATATACATAAAGTCATGCTTATAGAGAAGTGTGCTGCCATCCGTACCTTTGGATACGGCCCTAGTTTTTGGCCTTCTCTCGAGTAGGTTATTTTATATGTTATTCAAGCTATGTCCTAGGTGCAGGAGTGGAGGATGTAAAGTCACTCAAGAGCTATAGTCGTAAGAGGTTTTTGCATTATAGAGGAAAAATGCCTATCGAAGAGGGGGAGCAAGAAGAGAAGAGACTCAAGAGCAATTAGCTCTTTTCGTTGTAAATATTTTCACTTTAAATCTTCAATATAATGGAATGGTGCAATTGTTTTTTATTTT
The DNA here is from genome assembly GCF_041138505.1 of Cibotium barometz. Taxonomy (NCBI): domain Eukaryota; kingdom Viridiplantae; phylum Streptophyta; class Polypodiopsida; order Cyatheales; family Cibotiaceae; genus Cibotium; species Cibotium barometz. Next base: position 47,442,206 of record NC_141049.1, read on the forward strand.
CAAGTCAAAAAGCTTTACAACTTTCTTCTAAATGTTTACTTCGTAAGTCAAAAATGTTTACAACTTTATTCCAAATACTTTCAATTTCAAAGTGATGTTTCTACTTCCAAATTCTTCCTATGCGTCTTCATGAAGATCTCCATGCTGCATGACATATTAGGTCTGCCAGCTTTCCACTTTAGTGATCTTCTCTATTTGGCATTATTTTGTGCTTCCCTTGCTAGATTACTCATACGTGTCCTTTCCATGGATAATTTTCGCCCAAAAGTGTATCTATAAAACTAGTTAAACATCTCATTGAGGTAATTTGTACGAGTCTTTCCTCCTCCATGCCTGGTGTTTTTAAAATATACTCCTCTAGCTTGATAGTGAGATTTCTCCATTCCTTGTGTGCTCCACATGTCCAGATAACCATACTACCACGTTCCAAAGTGATATACCATACATTCACTGATATGGAGCATATGGAGGATGTAGCAGGCCGCAATGAAGATGATGTCGAACATGCCAATGAAGATATTGTGATCGATGATCAAGAAATAAGAGATGATCATGATAATGAGGATGAGCGTGCCATTTCTCATGATCATGAGGATGACCCTACCATTGATGAGATGATGGTGATGTTGATGAGGATGATCAAGGCATCGGTACCATTATCAATGGACAGAACATCGATAGTGGAATAATTTTAATCATAGCCTTACAAATTGATCAAATGGATATTGATGTTGATTGTTTGGAAAGGATGGATCTTATTATTGAAGATGAGATCGAATCCTAACCAGTCCATCATTGTATTGTTCTAAATTGATGACAATTCTATTGTATATGTTGTCTTTTAATTATCATCTCATGATTTGTTTTTGAATATATATTGTTATAAATGCATGTAGTGGGATTGTGTAATGATATATATTGTAATGTACTATGAGATGGTTTAAAGAAGATGGTTTTTATTTTTTTAAAGGTATGGAGTTTTTCTTAAATAATATTTGCTCTTTGCTATGGAGTTTTCTCTGCTGCTATCGTGTGTAATAAAGCGTGTATATCTGTGTCTAAAACACAATGTTTATGCATATATACACGCGTTTATGAACTTAGTATACACGCGAATTTAAATGCCCACGCGGCCAATTTTACTCATATACATGCGCGACCATACACGCGTCCGTAACTTATCGCGTGTATCAAACGCGTGTATGGAAACATTGTCTTGTAGTGAAAGCCATTGTCATCATCAAAAATATGTACAACTGGATTACGCCATGATGATTGTATCTAGATGCATGTAATACATCACTTTCTCTATCAAGACCATATAGAATTTGCATGAGTCAATGTAGAATGCTTAGCGAAATAAATATCATTTACTATAGGCTAATCATGTCTCTCTAGTACCGGTGCATCATGACATCTTCCAAACTGTAGCTCGTGGATAGGCATTACTGTCGTGTCCGTCGGTGAGTGCCTCGATAGTTCATAAACCAATATGGAACTCTCTTCTCATAGTATGTATATGCCTCATCAGCCTCATGCACGGCCTAGTAGGTATTATATGTGCTTGTAATCTTTATTTAGACTCTTTTTTTTTGTTGCAACCTATGTCTACATGATATGAAGGTCGCTAATAGCTTGATGGAAGAGTGTTTCAGTGTGTAAGATTCCTCCCCAGTCTGTCAAGATGTCCAGTATCTTCCCCTGTAATCAAATCCCTCTTCAGATATATAAAAGATCTTGTTTCTACCTATTTTGGCTTAGAGAGAGAAAATATTCTAGAGAGAGATTATTTCGATTTTAGATATTTTTGGATGAATAAATATCTCTTCTTATTAAAATAAATTTCCCTAAAATAGAAGTTCAAAAAGATTTTCAGAAGGTGCATTAGAAATCAATTATAATCTGTTCAAAAGGCCTTATTCTAGGGGTTTAGATTTTTTAAAAATTTTAAATTAAGGTTTTGAGGGGAAAATTAGATTAATCCAAATGTGTGGAGGAGATAAATAGAAGAAATAAAGAAAATCCCCCCAAAAATGAGTAAATACTCACATAAGATGAAGAGTGGACTAAGGACCAAAGGAAATACTAAAAAAATGAATTTTTGACACCTCAGATGTGGGGATTCTCCCTCATGAAGGAGGCGCCTATTTCACATGTGTGGTGGAGTTTTAAATTCCCAAAAATTGAGATATTTTATCTCTCCTCTCTCCTAATTCAAGTCTAGTTCTAAAAAGTAAGCTAAACTGACCCAAAAATGGTCAAAAATTGACCAAACTGATCTGGAAAATTCTAGAATCAGTTTGCTTGGTTAGAAGCTCACTTTTTCCTATAAATAGAAGCCTCCCCCTTTGTTGAATCTTAATAGTGTTTTATGCACTGTTACTCTACTCCTCTCTTAGAGCCAAAACCTGTGAATTTCTTAATAATTCATTAGTTTTTGACCATTCCCTCTTCTAAAGAATTGGTGGCCACTCTTCTAAAGAATTGGTGGCCACTCTTGTTGCAAACAAGAGTAGAATCCTCAAACCATCAAGCCAAAGGAAAGCTCCCATAAATTCATGTAAGTTAGAAATCCTACTTTTTCTTATTCTTTTAATGGTTTTCTAATTTTTTTGTTATCTTTAAAATGATAATCTGATACTATACCTTGCTGGAAAGGCTTTCCCCCTCTCTCATTCTTAAATTTAGCCCTTCTTTATCCTAGTTAAGTAATCAAATTGTTTGAATTAAACTTTTCATATTGTTTCTCTTTTAAAAGTGGAAATTGATTAGCTAAGGATGCTTTAAACCAATTGGGGATAATTTTTAAGTAAATTAGCTTAGGATGCTTTAAACCAATTGGGGATATTTTTTAAGTAAATTAAGAATAGGAAAAATTTAAAAATGGCCAGCCATACAAAGGAGGTTATGGCAAAATTTTCTTAAATTTTGTGAAATAAGTATTACCTTTTATTATTCAAAAAGAGTAATCCCCATCAATTGTGTATTTTAAAAGTGTTATTTTCATTCTATGCATAGAAAAATGCATAGTAGAAATATTTTTTATTACAAAAGAGTGATTTCTATTAGATTTAAATTCTATGCATAGAAGGATGCATATTGGTTTTTTTTTTAATTATAAAAGAGTGATTTCTATTAGATTTAAATTCTATGCATAAAAGGATGCATATTGGTTATTTTTTATTATAAAAGAGTGATTTTTATTAAAATTAAATTCTATGCATAGAAAGATGCATATTGATTTTTTTAAATTTTATAAAAGAGTGATTTTCACTAGATTTAAATTCTATGCATAGAAAGATGCATATTGATTATTTTTTTATTATAAAAGAGTGATTTTCACTAGATTTAAATTCTATGCATAGGAAGATGCATATTGATTATTTTTTATTATAAAAGAGTGATTTTCACTAGATTTAAATTCTATGCATAGAAAGATGCACATTGGATAAATTTTTTTATTATAAAAGTGTTACTTTTATCATTATTGATTTTTACGCATAAAAGAACATTTTTATCATAAAAGTGCTACTTTCATCAAAAATGGATTTTTATGCATAAATAGATGCATAAAAGAAATTCTTTTAATTATAAAAGCGTTACTTTCATCATTATTGATTTTTATGCATAAAAGAATTTTTTTATTATAAAAGTGTTACTTTCATCAATAATGATTTTTATGCATAAAATGATGCATAAAAGAATTTTTTTCATTATAAAAATATTACTTTCACCAATATTGATTTTATCCATAAATAGATACATAAAAGAATTTTTTTAATTTATAAAAGTATTATTTTCATCAATATTGATTTTTATGCATAAAAGAATTTTTTTAATATAAAAGTATTACTTTCATCAATAATGATTTTTATGCATAAAATGATGCATAAAAGAATTTTTTTTAAATTATAAAAGTGTTACTTTCATCAATATTGATTTTTATCCATAAATAGATGCATAAAAGAATTTTTTTAAATTTATAAAAGTATTACTTTCATCAATATTGATTTTTATGCATAAAAGATTTTTTTTGTAAAAGTATTACTTTCATCAATAATGATTTTTATGCATAAAAGAATTTTTTTAATTATAAAAGTGTTACTTTCATCAATATTGATTTTTTTGCATAAATAGATGAATAAAAGAATTTTTTTTATTATAAAAGTGTTACTTTTAGTTTTATCAAAATTGATTTTTATGCATAAATAGATGCATACATAATTTTTTATATCAAAATGAGAGTTATGTTTAATTATTGTTTAAATTCCATGAATATTGGTAAATGAATAAGTAAATACTCTGTGAAGGAAAATTCTGCTATTTCATATTCTCTAGGATGATAATGAGAAAATTCAAAAAAACTATCGAAGTCAGAATTTTAGATAAATGATTAATTTATTCCTCATAGAAATTCGTGACTAGTTTTGACTTCAGTTAAGCAAAATACTCAATGAATAAAGTTCAGTAAAGTAGTATAATTGAAATATTACCCTTCGAGAAAGATAGTTCAGAGAGAACCTTTCTAGATTCAAACCCTGAATCAGACTATGACCAAGACGTAACTCCTTTGTCAGTTTCAACAGACGATGTGACCAATTCAGTAATCTACACTCAAATCATCACCGAATCTAAAACTAAGTTGAGACCTTTGATTTTGATATGAGGATCAAGAATTTAGAATTCGAGGAATTTTGCTTGGAAATCCAGACTTGTGATCTAAAAGTCTTGGGATATGGAATTAAGATATACTCATTGTATTCAAAAGAAAATCAAAACTAAAAACTTACATAGAAACCCTATTTTCTTAAAGGACTGTCTTACGCTAGAATGCTTAAGGGAGCATTCTGGTATATGTGTTTTTCTAAGGAAAGTTTGGTTGCAACAGCTGGCGGGGAGTGTTCAAAGGACGGCTCACGCGGCAAAAACCTCCTCAAGTCTTGACCAGCCTGGGTATGGTGTAAAATGGTATGCTTCCAGTACGATGGGCGAGGGCTGACGAAGTGGTCCCTGAGAGTGAAGAGCGAGGACACCTAAGGAGGATCCTGGAGGGTTCTGACCAGGTGATGCACGGGCTCGCAGTGCTTATGACACCCATGTGTATGTCGTGGAAGATATATATAAGTATGATGACGAGAAAATTATTGTAATCTGTTTACTGGATCTCGTTGTGCTGACCTGCTGGTCTCAATGGAGAGTCCAGAGTGATACTGTTTTGTGAGAAACAAGGATTGAATGGAAATTTTGAGTTATGACATCTGTAACCAATAATTGTTTGTGAATGGATTGTTTTAGAAGTTAAAGTTTAAAGAGAAGTGTGTGCGTTTCTGTATTCTAAAGCAAAAGTTAAGAAAGGCATTCAATTATGGGTGGGTGAGTACTTGTCTGGTTCTACCAATTCCAGTGGTTGGGTGGTGGCTAACCCATGGGCCGGATGGGGTTAGGCTGGAATCAATAGAGTTTTAATAATAAAATTGATCAATAGGAATACGCTTAGAACTCGAATAGATAAATAATAACCTGAAGACTTCTCAAATAAATAGATCAACGGTTGTGCCTAATTCAATTAGGAAAAAAGCGTTGATTTCTTCAAGTTAAGTATGTAATAGTTTCCCTTCTATCTTGTTTATTCAGATGAAGGTTAGTTCAGTATCTTGACCTTGTTAGAAAAATTCGTTTAAGAAATTCAAAATGGTGGAATCGTCCCCGTTTTTCGAGCATGGGAAATTTTCTCGGTTTTGTTTTTCAGAATGACCACCAGCTTAGTCTCATGCTCGGACATTCGAGGGTGAGGCCTCGAGTGGGAAACCCTACCCGCGCAAGAGGGAGCTGCTTCTGCTGTGCCAGCAATCGGGAATCCGGTGCGTGGAGGGGGCAGTGGGATCCCACATTCACAGCTCATAGTTATTGATACATGAATTTATTTTCTATTCTTGTATGTGACTTCGAAATGTGTAGGAGATATTGTGCAATGGCAAAGAATACCGTATACATCCTGAGTCATGGAGGACCTTTCGGTGAGGGATGTAACTCAAGACACATTGGGATCAGCAAAAGGTATGTAATATTTACTCTCTAGCTATGTACTATTTTATTTCTTAAATCTTAGGTCTATATACATATGCTTTTTTATTTTGAACATATGTCTATAAGATGCAGCACAAGCTGGGCTGCTCTACAGGCTGCTGGGCATACATCACGTCTTGGCAGGATGGGCAAGAAGGGCTTAACTGCCACTTTTGTATGCACATTTTGTCTTAGACATGAATGTAGGTGTGTATCTTATGTTCTTTATATCAATCGATAACTCATGTGGATTTTAAAAAACACGTGAAGGACTATGATCATGATCCCACTCCTCAAGAGATAGAGACGGCCACCTGTCAGGGTTATAGGTTTCTAAAGACCCAACTACCTCTACCAGCTACTTTTGTAAGTAATCTAGATTAAATTTCATTCGACTTCTAATTAAAGTATTCAAACATCAACTAATTATGTTTTCTAAACCATAGGAGTTGCACAATGATGAGAGGACATGATGGAGGTAGATCGACAAAGTGCCAAAATCTATGTCGACACAGAGCAGCCTACATTAAGGGACAATGATCATGAGGACGACAAGGGTATAGACCATGGATACTAGAGGATCCTCCTTCTCCTTGAGCCACATTTTATATTTGGAGGCGACATTGTACATAGTTATACGTACTATTATCCATAGACATGAGTAGAGGATTAGGTAGACTATGCCGGCCTCACATTCTACCATTTGTACTCATCATATTTTATAATTTACAGACATTTAATCACTTTATATACTTTGTACTCTTGTACGCTTATGTTGGAATTAGGGTTGCAGGAAAGCACACAAAGCTTGGAGAAGAAGGAGCAAGAATGCACACAACACAAAGTGTATTAGATTGTGTCAATATACAAAAGATGAGTTAGCCCTAGAAGGATGGGCGTATATACAAGGGGGGGAAAAACCTCCTAAAGAGGGAAAAAGTGCCCCAGCGGTCCTAAGTGTTCACACACATCACTGCCTATATATATATGGCAACAAATCCCCCTAGGAGTGATGGTGTGAATGAGAGCTGGCACTCATGTATAGGGGAGTGCCATGCCCGAAGTAGATCAGTCCACAAAGGGGAGCAATCCCAAAGCTTTGCGGAAAGCTTCGAACTTTTCACGAGGAAGCGCCTTTATGAAAAGATCGGCGAGGTTGTCCTGTGTTGGCACATAGGCCAAGCTGATCTCTCCTACTGAGAGTCTCTCCCTGACATAGTGATAATGCACCTCAATGTGCTTTGTGCGAGCATGAAAAACTGGGTTTCTCGCGCAACTACCAATGCACTCTGACTCTGTCAGTGAAGATAGAGGTGGCAGACTCCTATCCAACACCCAAGTCAGCCATAAGCCGTCTGAGCCACACACACTCAATCGTAGCTGTGAAAGCTACCCTGTACTCAGCTTCACAACTAGAAGTGCCCACAGTAGGTTGCTTCTTGCTCAACCAAGATATGCATGAGCTACCGAGCATGAAACAAAAACCACTTGTGGACACTCTTGTGTCATAGCAACCAGCCCAATTTGAGTCCGAAAAAGCATGTAAATCTGGCGGCAACGATCCCCCCTTGGGATAAAACAACCCAAGATGTATGGTGCCACTCAAGTAGCGAAAGATGCATTTAACTAACTTCCAATGCTGAGACCCTGGGCTATGCATAAACCTACTCACCTGTGAGACTGCAAACTGAATGTCCGGCCTCGTAATGCATACATAAATGAGGCAACCAACAGCTGTCTGATAGAGTGTGACATCAAAGTGATCTCCAGCATCATGAAGACTCAACTTCAAACCTGTCTCCATTGGAGTAGCAATAGGCTTGCAGTCTTCAAGGCGGCCAAATCTCTGTAACAATGTCTCAATATACTTTGTCTGACACAAAGCAATACCTCCATCACACTGCTTAAATTGTATCCCCAAATAATGATGCAAATGCCCCAAATCGGACATCTCAAAAGAGGCATTCAAATTAGCCTTAAAATCAGCAATATGACTTTCATTTGGTCCTGTGAGAAGCATGTCATCGACATAGAGAGCAATGATTAGATGTACATCATCCACACATTTAACATATAAAGTGCTTTCTGTTGGACTATTCTGAAAACCATGTGCAGTCAAATATGCATGTATCTTTTCATACCAAGCTCGTGGAGCTTGCTTTAAACCATATAAAGCCTTTTTCAACCTGCACACTTTGTTTTCCTGCCCTCTTTGAACAAAACCACGAGGCTGCGATACATACACCTCCTCATGCAAATCTCCATTCAAGAACGCAGTCTTTATGTCCAACTGATGTACATTCCAACCATTATGAGCTGCCAATGCACAAATGCTACGAATGGTAGTCATACGACAAGTGGGAGCAAAGGTCTCATCAAAATCAATGCCCTTTTCTTGAGCATAACCCTTTGCAACAAGTCTAGCCTTATAGCGATCAACACTGCCATCTGGCTTTCGTTTCAATTTAAAAACCCACTTACATCCAATGGCCTTTTTACCAATAGGCAAATCACACAAAGACCATGTACCATTCTTGATTATAGCATCATATTCACTTTGCATTGCAGCCAACCAATTTTCTGATTTTTGTGCCTCATCAAATGAAAGAGGTTCTTCCTCTTCACACATACTAGACATAGCCAACACATAACAATCTGATGCATAAGATGCATGCTGAAAACCTGAACGAGTACGACTAGTTATAGGTGCATCAATCTTACTATCACGCAAGGTTTGCACCAGCCATTTAGGCATACCTCTAGCCTGCTCATTTTCAGCCCTATCCTCATGAATTACATCCTGTAAATCTGCATCAGAAATAGGCTGATCTATGATGTTTGAAATCTGCATAGGCTGAATATTTGCCTCATTAGGACTTACATTTGAATTCCCACCTGTAAATAGAGGCAACAACGTATCAAATACATCTCATGAGCTCACACCTGTCTCTTTGGTACATGATAACAAAGGCTGCACAACAGCTTCCACAAAAACAACATCTCGACTAATCAAGATACGCTTTGACTGCGGATAATACAATCTGTAACCCTTGCTCTCAGCACTGTAACCAACAAAAATGCATTTGACAGCCTTATCATCCAATTTTTTGCGTTGTTGCACAGGCACTAAAGCATAGGCCAAGCAACCAAAGACACGTAAGTGACCAATAGAAGGCTTCCTGCCATGTCAAGATTCGTATAGAGTAATAGACTGCAAGGCCTTAGTGGGACACCTGTTGAGTACATATGCAGCACACATGACAGCCTCAAGCCAAAACGCATGTGGCAAAGCTTGGCTCTTGACCATACATCGTGCCATCTCCATAAGTGACCTGTTCTTCCTCTCAGCAACACCATTTTGCTGAGGGGTATACGGCACTGTACATTGGTGTTTTATCCCACGACTAGCCAGAAATGCATCAAACTCTTTAGACATGTACTCCCCCCCTCGATCAAAACGGAGGGTGCCCACAGTACAATTGGATACATTTTCAACCATAAGCATAAACTGTTTGAAGCACAAAAACACTTCGGACTTTGCCTTCAGTGGATATACCCATGCATGCCTTGAGTAATCATCAATGAAAGTCACGAAGTACAAGTATTTACCAAATGACGGAGTTTGCATAGGCCCACATACATCACTATGTACAAGCTGCAATTTGCGAGTGGCCCACACAGAACCATCCTTTGGAAACGCAGAACGCTGCATTTTGCCCAAAATGCAGCCTTCACAAACATGTTTCAATGGTGCCTCAAGAGGAGGCAATGAAGCAACCATATCAAATTTCTGCAAACGCAGCAAACTAGCAAAGTTCAGATAACCAAAACGAGCATGCCATAGTTTTGCATCTGAAACTACCTTTTCATCAGAAACTACATTTGCTGAATCTTCCACACACTTGTCATAAGAATTGAGCCTATATAGCCCACGAAACACCTATTCATTGACACCTTGACCCTGTAGAGATTCAAGGATACGATTCATAGATATGACCTAGCTCTATCCCGCAAGGGGAGCGTGATTTTCTAAACATCAAATCACCCATAGGACAATTGATCAAAAATTGGGCAACTACTAGACTTGATTTCTAGAGACAACGCTTTTTTCCTCATCTTATGCAAGGCACAGCCGCTGACCTAGTCTTCTAGAATAGAGTTGCCCAAGAACCTAACTATCTAACGTAGGGCTTTCACTTAATTTGTTGGAAAGCTACCCGACTAATCGGGTCTACCCATCCGTAGGATGGTGCCGTCAGGGCATTCCACCCTCCCACTTTCCACCCTACTCACGCATCAATTTGTTTTCTAATTAATACTACCACACTGTTTGACATAAATAAACATATTCCTTAATTAGGGCCCTTCTTCACAAGGTTCGTTATAACAGCCTTCTTACACAATACAATCATACCAAAGACAAGATGCAATTATATAAAAAGTTTATACATGAATCCATTTCCATACAAGCCAATCCGGCTCTCTTATTCTTATTCTGCCGATGATCTAGAATTCGGCCTTCCAGCCTCTACATGCTGGGCAAAACCCTACGGGACCATACACCTCATCGTCGGCCGCTGGCGAGGACTCAAGCTGGCCTGTCACCCTCTCAGGCTCCATCGCTCGATCCTCCCGCCCCTCAGAGGGATGTCTGCACACTAGGGTGGGCTTATTTACCGCACTAGCCTGGGCCCTCAGAACTAGGCAGCCTCATAATCTCTCGCCTCAATCGGCGATCCTTATTCTCCCAAAGGTATGAGGGATACCTTGGGCCATTCCCGAGCTTTGCTAATGACGCCGCCCGGCTACACAAGCATGGAACGGAGTTAGCGTTGAAGCCAAAAAAAATCTTGAATTCCAAAGATAACAACTTCAAAGCAATTTTCTAAGTATAACATTCACAATTCATGAAGATAGCAATTTCAACGCAATTTATGGAAAACAACATCACATAATTCGTAATTTCATATAATTTTTATGTCCTCATTTTAAAAGAAAAAGACACCATTCATTAATACTAATTCAAGAAAAAATCTCTTCTTTTGAAAATTAACCAAGCTAACCTGGCCACCGTTTCCTTGAGGGGCTTGAAAAGGGAGGACTGGAGTCGCATTGGGCGCATCTCCCTCCATCTCGTTGTTACGTGCGCCTCTTGAGGTAATATTTTGCTGTCTCCGAGATGAGGCCATCTTAGGCGTCGCCTTGTAGAGCTCACTGCTGCGATCGAAACGCTTCAGTCGGATCTGAATTCCGAGCTCGTTTGCTCACCGTATGAGCAAAAGAATATGGCGCACGAACCCTCGCTTGAGTCAAAAAACCCTTACTAAAGTCTACGCAAATGGGGGGGGGATTGTGAGATGTCCTTAAGGCCAAAGGCAAAAACGTGGAGAGGGCTGGGAGGGGTGGCTGCAAGCCTCTCTGTAAGTCTATTCACACGGGGGGGCGGGGGGGCGGGGGGGGGGAGGAGAAGAGTTAAGGGCACTGGCCTCTAGCACGAAGGGGATGGAGGAAAATTGGCTTATCTGAAAAGAGCCAAATGAGGGGTGTGAGAGGGGTGGCTGCAAGGGCGGCTGTACTTGCAGCAAGTACGCCACACAGGGACGGACAGCGGTACGGACGGCGGCACAACAGGGCGTACGCTACACAGAAATGCGTGCCGACTGAGGAGCATCTCGGGGGTTTATATAGCTGAGGGGTGAGGGTACGGGCGCTGCGCAAAGCAAGGACGAAAGGACGGTGTACCTTCAAAGGCTATGGATCAGTGGCCTGCATGGGTCTACGGGAAAGGTACGGTGTCGGTTGTCTGGGAAAGGAGTGGTACGCATATACCTTATCTGGTCTGGGTGTCCACCTAAGGGTGCACGTGGACCATACAGTGGGCGGCCGTCCTTTGGTTCTTGGGTGACCATTATACGGGCGCCCTAGTAAGTGTGTACGGACCAAATTTTGGGACAGGATACCCAAATTTGGGGCGCCTGCCTCGATTTGCATGCCGGACCGCCCCAGGGGGCGAAATTTTTTTTTGTCCGGGAGGTTCTCCTTGTCGCAGGGGTTCAGACCGTTCGTCAATCGGACGTGCGGTCGTGCATTTATTAAGGTTTAAAGGTCGCCGTTTTTTAACTAAAATGATTAAAATTAGCGTATAGACTTGATCCGGTGTCCGTTTTGGATGCTGTAAAATCCTATATTAGGGCAAAATCGCACGCAGATTCCAAATTTGGGCTCAGAATTTGAAGATTCTAAGTAGAAATGACTCAAATAATAAAATCATTGATATTTATACCATAAAAACTCATAATTACATGGACATTTCTTTATTAGTGAAGATGGGTACGTTACATCCTTCCCCCCTTAAAGAAATCGAGATGTCCTCATCTCGTCATGAATTGGGGATAATCCTTTAAGAGTGTAGCTTCATCTTCCCAAGTTGCATCCTCTTCAGGGTAATCTTTCCACTGAACTAGATGTTCTACAAGAGTTCTATTTCGGAGTTGCCTTTCCCTAGAATCTATGATGCTACTGGGCTGTAATTCAAGGACTCCTTGAGTAGGGATTACAACTTGTTCATCATCAAGAATATGATCGAGACTGGGGACATATGGTTTTAATAAACTTACATGAAATACATTATGGACTTTGATATGGGCTGGGAGTTGGAGTTTATAGGCACTTTTACCTAGACACTTGATAACTGTATCAGGACCACAATACCTAGGGCTGAGCTTCTTATATTTCCCAAGTGATAGAGAACTTCTTTTGGGTCGCACCCGTAGAAGAACTTTGTCTCCTTCCTTGAAGATCCTTTCAGACCTCTTGTTGTGTCAGCATAACGCTTTTGTCGATCTTGGGCAGCTTTAATATCCCTTTGGATAGCTTTGGTTTGTTCCTCCATCTCTTCGAGCATTTTCCTAGATGCCTCAACTCTTATGGTCGGATCAGAGAAATTTAGAGGAGACAAGCATTCTTGCCCATAGAGTGCTTTGAATGGTGACATTCCTATGCTTTGATGATAAGACGCATTGTAGGCAAATTCTACCAGAGGAAGGTATTGAATCCACCTTCTGGGTTCCCGTCCACAGTATGCTCTGAGAATGTCTTCAATTACTTGATTGACTCTTTCAGTCTGGCCATCGGTCTCTGGGTGATAAGCTGTGCTAAAGCAAAGTTGAGTCCCCAGAGCTTGAAATAGAGACTGCCAGAATTTTGAGGTGAAGTTAGAATCCCGATCACTTACTATCCTTTTTGGGAGACCATGAAGTTTGAGGACTTCCTTGATGAATATTCGAGCAACATCAGAAGCTTTGCAGGTCTTTTTTGCTGGTATAAGGTGAGCTACTTTGGTAAGTAAGTCCACTACTACTAGAATGGAGTCATATCCTCCTTGAACAGTGGGGAGACTTGTGACAAAATCCATACTAATGCACTCCCACTTCATTTGGGGAATATCTAAGGGTTGAAGCTTTCCAGGCATCTTGACCCTTTCAGCCTTGCTCCTTTGGCATGAGAGACATTGTTTCAAGTACCGAAGCACATCATTTTTCAAGCCTGCCCAATGAAAGCTCCTTCTTACCGCATTTAATGTTTTTGCATAACCTGGGTGTCTTGCAGTAGGGCTATCATGAGCTTCATGGAGGATTAGTTTCTTTAAAGCAGGATCCTTAGGGATACATAGCCTGTGATTGAAGTAGAGGCTTCCTTCATGAGTGGAGTATCCCTTGATTAGATTCTTCTCTTTCTCTGAATGTCCCCCTTCTTCCACTAACTTTATCATCCTCTGATAATCTGGGTCATGAGATGAGACTTCTTCCACCTTGACCATTATGGGATTATTTGGCATTGAAATTGCATTCAAGAAAGATTTGCGGCTAAGTGCATCAGCTACCACATTATCTTTCCCAGGGCGGAATTTGATGTCGAAATCATATTCTTGTAGAATTTCAATCCATCTCCTTTGCCGCATGTTGAGGTTAGGCTAGGTGAAGATCCACTTTAGACTTTTGTGGTCAGTTACAAGCTGGAATTTGCCTCCCAAGAGATAATGTCTCCATAATTTGAGGCAATGAACAACTGCTAAGAGTTCCAAATCCTGGGTGGCATAGTTTGCTTCATATTGCTTCAGCTTGCAGGAAGTATAAGCGACTGGTCTTCCTTCTTGGCCTAAGACACCACCAAGTGCTAGACTACTAGCATCGGTAACCACTTCAAATTCCTTGGAGAAATCAGGAAGCTTTAAGACTGGGGCAGAAGTAATAATGACTTTCAGCTGATCAAAGCTGTTTTGATGGATTGGCAGCCACACTATTTTGCAATCCTTCTTAAGAAGATCTGTCAAGGGTGTAGCTACCAAGGCATAATCTTTGATAAAAATCCTATACCAACCCGTGATTCCCAAGAATCCACGAACTTCACGAACTGATTTAGGGGGTGGCCATTCTAGAATATCCTTGACCTTGGCGGGGTCTACTGAGATGCCATCTTTGGAGACGATGAATCCAAGATACTCAATTTGATGAGTAAAGAAGGTACATTTGCTCTTCTTGGCATAGAGTTTGTGTCTGTGCAGCAATTGCAGAACTCTACGCACATGCTCCTCATGCTCTTCCATTGATTTGGAGTAGATTAGGATGTCATCAAAGAAAACAAGCACAAACTCATCCAAGTACGGGCGGAATATATCTTGCATTAGGCGGTTGAAAGTTGCAGGAGCATTGGTTAACCCGAATGACATTACAGTAAACTCATAGTGGCCATAATGGGTATTGAAGGCTGTTTTGGGTATATCTGCTTCCTTAACTTTGATCTGATAGTAACCAGACCTCAAATCTATTTTTGAGAAGACTTTGGTCCCATGAAGCCTGTCAAGAAGTTCATCGATGCGAGGGATAGGATACTTATTCTTGACAGTGACTTGATTTAGCCCTCGATAATCTATGCAGAGGCGGAGAGTCCCGTCCTTCTTTTTTTTGAAAAGAACAGGTGCTCCCCACGGAGAACTACTGGGGCGTACAAATCCTTGTTCAATGAGTTGGGAAAGTTGCTCCTTAAGTTCAATGGCTTCAGGAAGGGACATTTTATAGGGAGTTTTTGAGACGGGTTGAGCTCCAGGGATCACCTCGATTTCATGGTCGACTTCTCGAGGAGGCGGTAACCCTGTAAGCTCGTCAGGGAAGATGTTAGAGAATTCTTGGAGCCAAGAGGGATCTGTCTCCATACTAGGTTCAATGACTTTGTTGAGTTTGACTAAGAAAACTTGCTGACCCTTACGTGTCCCCTTGAGAAGATGTTTTGCCTTGACTACCCTAGACTTAGGTTTTCCTGTGATTCCCTAAACAGATATTACTTGGCCATGCTCATTTTCAAAAGTGATACTCCCCTGGTTACAATGAATGCTAGCTTTGTTTGCAATTAACCAATCCATCCCAAGGATTCCATCATAAATTCCTAGTGGCAAGACTCTAAAGTGACCATGAGTTTGCTCATTACCCAGCTCAAAATCAAGGTTTCCTATAGAGTGGCGAGATACTACTTCTTTCCCACTGGCTAACTCTACAATCATTTTTCTAGCTGTTTTTTGACTCAAGTTTAATTTTTGCAAGCACCTAGGAGAAAGGAATGAATGGGTACTGCCACAATCAATCAAAAGCTGAAATGGCTTACCGTGATGAGTGGCGGGGGCTTGGATTACACCAAATTGTTTATTCGGACCTTGGTGTTCTACCGTCGCATGGACGGTGGCGCGCTCTTCTTCAGCCGTTTCCAAGGTCGGTTCTTCACTTATAACACAGGCAGTTCTAGCAACTGTTCCTCCGCGGCCTCTGCCACCACGACCACTGCCTCTTGCACCTTGGTGGGTAGGGGTTCCACGGCCTTGATTTCCTCTGTTACCTTGGGGGAATGATGTTGCCATCTTGGGACAATTGGCTCTAAAGTGTCCCGGCTCATTGCACTCAAAACACAGAGGGCCTTCTCTGGAAGAAGCAGCATACGAGTGGGGGACAAAAGAGTTGCCTTGTCGCCCTCTGTTGTAGTAGGGAAAATTCTGTTGAGGTTTCTTGTAGGGTTGATCTCTAAGGTTTGCCTCAGGGTAAGATCTCTTTTGATTCTTCGGTTTGTTAGCCTTCATTTCTTTCACAAGGGGCTTAGCTCGTATGAGAGCATCCTGTAATGTGCTTGGCCTCATTGCTTCAAGGCGGGAATCTAGGGGTTCGTTTAGCCCTTGGCAGAAACGAGCCACTTGCTGGGAAGTAGTCATAGCTGGGGCATACTTCCGAAGGGTAATGAATTTGGAATAGTAGTCCTCAAGAGTTAAGCTGCACTGTCTAAGACTAAAGAACTCATTCATCTTTATGGATTCATGGGATGGAGGAAGATATCTTTCCTTCACTGCCTGCTTGATGTCTTCCCACGTTTGAGAATGCTCGGTGACTTCCTTGTCACGGCACCACTGTTTCCACCAGAGTTTAGCATCTCCAGTGAGGCGAAACCGTGCGAGCATAGACTGATTTGCTTCTCCAGTACCGGCAGCAGAGAAATAATCGTCCATCGCCTCAATCCAGACTTCAGCATCCTTCTCAACCTTTGAACCTTCTCCTTTAAAGGAGGGAGGTTGCATTTGCTTGAGCAGGAGCTTCTTCTCCTGGGTATCAGTGTAAAGCGCATTGGGAGGTGGAGGGTGGTCGTCCTGGCCATCATCGTAAAAATAATTTTTAAGATTACAAGATTCATATTTGCACAACGCTTAATTTTTGGAGAGTAAAACCATTGAAATTATTTTATTTCCAAATATTTACAGGGACAAGTTTTATTACAAAGTTCTGAGACTATAATCAGTCTTATTTGCTATGAAGGGAAATTCTTAGGCTTGACTATGACATAAGGGTAGAGCGGTCCACATAGGTGAAATATGGGGGTTCCGCTGTAGTTTCTAAGACTCTAAAAACTGATGGTAAGGGTGGTAAACTCTGGATTGGGGTAGGTCCCAACACTGCTACTCTATCAGCAGGTAAGACCTGCATCACTTTGTCATACACCCAACGATCCTGAGGTATGCAAACCCCATCTATAGTCACAGAGGTGTCGGCCCTGGGGGTACCGACGAACCAAAATAAGCGGATCATCTTCAGCTTCTCAATCCAACGAATCCGCTTAAGGTCGGTGGTGAGGTTCCCAATCTGATCTGCTCGGATGATGAAGTATCTCGGCCCACGACTCCAGAAATCTCTACCCCATCCTCTCTGAATACGAGAGAAATGAATCCTCTCTGAATACGAGAGAAATGAGGGAGGGATATCTTCTCTAATATCTGCACCATGGTGTCGCAGAACTCGAAATTCGAGGAGTGACTAGCAGTCTCAAAGATGCATTGGAAAACTAGAAATTTGGAGTAGGCATCTTCCTCTTCCTACAATCATTCAAACATCAATTTAATTTATTTGTTTTAGTAGGATGTCTTTACTAATTAGCATTATGTTAGGTAAAACATTTATTGCAAAACAATCCTTAAGTGACAATCCCTAGGAGCTAAGATCGGCTCTGATACCAATTGTAAGGTTCCTCCCTTTAAAAATGGGAGAAACACTTAAGATAGTCCGCTAAGTCTTATCTTGGAAAAAATTTCCTATTCATCGACACCTTGACCCTGTAGAGATTCAAGGATACGATTCATAGGTATGACCTAGCTCTATCCCGCAGGGGGAGCGTGATTTTCTAAACATCAAATCACCCATAGGGCAATTGATCAAAAATTGGGCAACTACTAGACTTGATTTCTAGAGACAACGCTTTTTTCCTCATCTTATGCAAGGCACAGCCGCTGACCTAGTCTTCTAGAATAGAGTTTCCCAAGAACCTAACTATCTAACGTAGGGCTTTCACTTAATTTGTTGGAAAGCTACCCGACTAATCGGGTCCACCCATCCGTAGGATGGTGCCGTCAGGGCATTCCATCCTCCCACTTTCCACCCTACTCACGCATCAATTTGTTTTTTAATTAATACTACCACACTGTTTGACATAAATAAACATATTCCTTAATTAGGGCCCTTCTTCACAAGGTTCGTTATAACAGCCTTCTTACACAATACAATCATACCAAAGACAAGATGCAATTATATAAAAAGTTTATACATGAATCCATTTCCATACAAGCCAATCCGGCTCTCTTATTCTTATTCTGCCGATGATCTAGAATTCGGCCTTCCAGCCTCTACATGCTGGGCAAAACCCTACGGGACCATACACCTCATTGTCGGCCGCTGGCGAGGACTCAAGCCAATCCAGCTCTCTTATTCTTATTCTGCCGATGATCTAGAATTCGGCCTTCCAGCCTCTACATGCTGGGCAAAACCCTACGGGACCATACACCTCATCGTCGGTCGCTGGCGAGGACTCAAGCCGGCCTGTCGCCCTCTCAGGCTCCATCGCTCGATCCTCCCGCCCCTAAGAGGGATGTCTGCACACTAGGGTGGGCTTATTTACCGCACTAGCCTGGGCCCTCAGAACTAGGCAGCCTCATAATCTCTCGCCTCAATCGGCGATCCTTATTCTCCCAAAGGTATGAGGGATACCTTGGGCCATTCCCGAGCTTTGCTAATTACGCCGCCCGGCTACACAAGCACGGAACGGAGTTAGCGTTGAAGCCAAAAAAAAATCTTGAATTCCAAAGATAACAACTTCAAAGCAATTTTCTAAGTATAGCATTCACAATTCATGAAGATAGCAATTTCAACGCAATTTATCGAAAACAACATCACATAATTCGTAATTTCATATAATTTTTATGTCCTCATTTTAAAAGAAAAAGACACCATTCATTAATACTAATTCAAGGAAAAATCTCTTCTTTTGAAAATTAACCAAGCTAACCTGGCCACCGTTTCCTTGAGGGGCTTGAAAAGGGAGGACTGGAGTCGCATTGGGCGCATCTCCCTCCATCTCGTTGTTACGTGCGCCTCTTGAGGCAATATTTTGCCGTCTCTGAGATGAGGCCATCTTAGGCGTCGCCTTGTAGAGCTCGCTGCTGCGATCAAAACGCTTCAGTCGGATCTGAATTTCGAGCTCGTTTGCTCACCGTATGAGCAAAAGAATATGGCGCACGAACCCTCGCTTGAGTCAAAAAACCCTTACTAAAGTCTACGCAAATGGGGGGGGGGAATTGTGAGATGTCCTTAAGGCCAAAGGCAAAAACGTGGAGAGGGCTGGGAGGGGTGGCTGCAAGCCTCTCTGTAAGTCTATTCACAGGGGGGGGAGGGGAGAAGAGTTAAGGACACTGGCCTCTAGCACGAAGGGGATGGAGGAAAATTGGCTTATCTGAAAAGAGCCAAATGAGGGGTGTGAGAGGGGTGGCTGCAAGGGCGGCTATACTTGCAGCAAGTACGCCACACAGGGACGGACAGCGGTACGGACGGCGGCACAACAGGGCATACGTTACACAGAAATGCATGCCGACTGAGGAGCATCCCGGGGGTTTATATAGCTGAGGGGTGAGGGTACGGGCACTGCGCAAAGCAAGGACGAAAGGACGGTGTACCTTCAAAGGCTATGGATCAGTGGCCTGCATGGGTCTACGGGAAAGGTACGGTGTCGGTTGTCTGGGAAAGGAGTGGTACGCATATACCTTATCTGGTCTGGGTGTCCACCTAAGGGTGCGCGTGGACCATACAGTGGGCGGCCGTCCTTTGGTTCTTGGGCGGCCATTATACGGGCGCCCTAGTAAGTGTGTACAGACCAAATTTTGGGACGGGGTACCCAAATTTGGGACGCCTGCCTCGATTTGCATGCCGGGCCGCCCCAGGGGGCAAAATTTTTTTTTGTCCGGGCGGTTCTCCTGGTCGCAAGGGTTCAGACCGTTCGTCAATCGGACGTGCGGTCGTGCATTTATTAAGGTTTAAAGGTCGCCGTTTTTTAACTAAAATGATTAAAATTAGCGTATAGGCTTGATCCGGTGTCCGTTTTGGATGCTGTAAAATCCTATATTAGGGTAAATTCGCGCGCAGATTCCAAATTTGGGCTTAGAATTTGAAGATTCTAAGTAGAAATGACTCAAATAATAAAATCATTGATATTTATACCATAAAAACTCATAATTACATGGATATTTCTTTATTAGTGAAGATGGGTACGTTACATCATCTTCTTGCATAATCTTCAATTCTAGCTCTTTACGCAGGTAAGCTATTTTTGCCTCGTTTTACAACCTGCATACAAACCAGCTAGAATATCCCAAGCCTGTTTTGCTATTTTAGTTGAACGAATATGTGGGGTGATGTTACGTTTGACAGAAAGTGCAATCAAGGCATGAGCCTGCGCATCTTTACCATCCCAACAAGCTTGTTCAGCAGTGGGTAAAACAGCAGCAACACTAGAGCTACTAAATCCTGCAACATCCTCAATAGATCCTACATCCACATAACCTGGACGTACATCCATACCCTGCACAATGTTCCACACTCCTTTTGCAACCAAAACATGCTGCATCATGTATGCCCAAAGTGGGTAGAGTTGCTGTCTCCATCCAGTTTGTCTTCAGCAGACAACATGCGAAATACATCATTGCTGTTATCAGCCATGGCCACTGACTGAAACTGATGTAAAAGCTACCTGTAATGAAGCAAAGACTGAACAGAAGACAACTTGTGCTATGTAGCATGATCCACAATAGAACACGTATGCCTGTTTTTTGTAGAAAACTGCACTGTCGAAATTTCTGCAAAAAATGACGAAAACACCTGTGCAGAACGAAATGCAAAAACGAAGCTCAAAATGACCTCAGATGCAAATTCTGAGAATGCAAATCCCTATGGAATTATTTGCAGAGTATAGGGACCTGCAAACGCTCGCAAAAACTCACCTCAATCAGAGAATGTGAGTCGGAGGGTGCTGGCGGTGTAGCCCTGGGAGCCAATGCTTGCTCTGATACCAATTGTTGGAATTAGGGTTACAGGAAAGCACACAAAGCTTGGAGAAGAAGGAGCAAGAATGCACACAACACAAAGTGTATTAGATTGTGTCAATGTACAAAAGATGAGTTAGCCCTAGAAGGATGGGCGTATATACAAGGGAGGGAAAAAACCTCCTAAAGAGGGAAAAAGTGTCCCGGCAGTCCTAAGTGTTCACACACATCACTGCCTATATATATATGGCAACAGCTTACATATATTTACATGAGGTTTTATTTTTGGCCAACTTTGTGCACAAATGTAATTTGCTTACCGATGTTATAATTCGCCATGTTGAATTGATCTTTGCTCACTTATGTGCTCGACTTGAGAGAGAGAGAGAGAGAGAGAGAGAGAGAGCTCTTTAATTAATGTGTGCTCAATCCAATTCAAGTCGAGAGAGAGAGAGTTCTAATCTAATGTGTGAGCTCAATCCAATTCAAATCGAGAGAGGGAGAGAGAGACTGAGAGATTGAGTACTTTGATATTGTACGTATGTGTGAGAGAGAGAGAGAAGTATTGTAATGAGAGAGACATAGAGAGAGAGATAACCGTCGTTCCAAAGCAAATACATGCTAAAGAGGCGAGACAGACAAAGAACTAAGAACTGAAATTTTGAATCATTAAAATATCCATAGAGTGCCACTTATGCGATGCCCATCATCGCATACATGATGCTCTAGATATTTGCGTCTAATAAACGATGCCTCCTATTAAGCGTCACTTATGCGATGCAAATGTGTTGCTTAAGCGATGCATATGCGACACTTAACACGTCGCTACTGGGGTCGCTAAAGCAACGCGCTAGATCGATGCCCATAGCAACACAAACAAGTATTGCTATGGTGGGTTGTGTTGTAGTGACATTAAAAATGAACATAGAAAACTTTCTTAACCCAACCTTGATAATGTCTTATATTGTTTCACAATAATCAAGCATGCCAACTTTTTTTAATACTCATGTCACTTGCACGTGAATGACTTTCTTGCATGAAATTTTCCTTGGCACTCCAGTCAAATGTGGTTCTCTTCTTATCTATTCACTCCACTCATAAGTGTTAGAGAGAGAGAGAGAGAGAGAGAGAGAGAGAGAGAGAGAGAGAGAGAGAGAAGTAAAAAGAGTTGGAGAGAGAGTGAGTGTTAGAGAGAGAGTTAGAGGGTTAGAGAGTTGGAGGGTTGGAGGGTTAGGGAGAGGGATGGGTCTAGAAAGAGAATGAAAGAGAGAAAAGAGAGAGATAGAGAGTTAAAGAGTTAGAGAAAGGTAAAGAGAGTTAGAGAGAGAGTGAGTGTTAGAGAGAAAGAGAGAGAGAGAGAGAGAGTTAGAGACACATAGAGAGTTAGAGGGTTCGAGAGAGAGGGGGGTTACAAAGAGAAAAAATAGAGTTAGAGAGAGAAAGAGAGAGAGAGAGAGCATAAGAGTTAGAGAGAAAGAGAGAGAGAGAGAGAGAGCGAGAGTATAAAAAAAAAATTAAATGTATTTGATTTGTATATTTCATTTACAAGGGTGATTTATATATTTCACTTGTTAGTATGTATAGTTTTTGAAGGCTTAAAAAAGTATTTAAAAATCCCCAACTTGAACAGGGTGACTTTTGCCCCAGACAGGCTTCAACAGGGTGACTTTTACCTAGACAGGCTTCAACAGGGTAACTTTTGCCCAGATAGAAAGCCTGTCTGGGAAAAAGTCACCATGTTCAGGTTGGGGGTCTTTCTGCCTTTGTAAACCTTC
Organism: Cibotium barometz; assembly: GCF_041138505.1. Lineage (NCBI taxonomy): Eukaryota > Viridiplantae > Streptophyta > Polypodiopsida > Cyatheales > Cibotiaceae > Cibotium > Cibotium barometz. The sequence goes on from NC_141049.1 coordinate 47,464,937, forward strand.
CTCTCAACCATATGTATTAAAATTTTTTGGTTTTAATATTATTTAGTTGTAAATTTCTTGGTGATACCAAAACTTGCAATGTATGATAACTAAGTGATATCAAGCCCAGTGTGAAGGCACCACATCTTTTATGGTCTTAATATTACTTTGTAAGGTAGTATATATATTTAATTTAAAGTTCTTAATTTATAATAAGGTCCATATAAATGCTTATACATGACAATTGGAGGCTTAAAAATGCAAATAGAGCCCTAACCTGAACAAGGCAACTTTTGCCCAAACAGCAAACCTGTCTGGGCAAAAGTCGCCCTGTTCATGTTGGGGCTATTTTTGTATTTGGTGACCTCTAATTGTCAGGTACAAACATTTATATGTATTCATATTCACATATACAAACATTTATATGTATTCATATTCACATATACATAGGCCTTACTATCAATTAAAGCTGAGTATTGGCTAAATTAAATATAACTATACTCACGTAAGAACTCTCTCTTTCCATGTGTAAGAACTCTCTCATCATATAAAAGAGTATCTTTTATAATCTTAATATTACTTTATAAGGCACTATATATCTTTAATTTTGAGCACCTTATTTATAAAAAAAATCTTATATGAATGCTTATACACATGACAACTGAAGGCTAAAAAACACAAAAAGAGCCCCAACCTGAACAGGGCAACTTTTTCCCGGACAGCAAGCCTGTTTGGGCAAACATTTACCCCGTTCAGGTTGGGGATATTTTATATTTGGTGGCCTCCAATTGTCATGTACAAGCATTTACAAGTAGTCACATTCATATACACATAGGCTTGCTATGAATTAGAGCTGGGTGTTGGCTAAATCACACAGAACTACACACTCATTGTGGTCCAATGTTATCCACAATGGCTCTCTCTCTCTCTCTCTCTCTCATATCATGAAAACTTACATTATTCAAACTTTATGTAGAAATTATGTATAAAAAACCCACTTGTATTAATAAAAAGGATTTACATTGATTGTCGAACACAGTATCTATGATAAATTTTCAAGCTAACTCATAATGTTCTTGAGATGCCTAGCTATAGTCTTGCGCCTCTTCTTGCTAAAAGTGGAAGGGTCTGTGGTGACAATATGGCATTGACGACACAATCTGGGTCCTTCTCACCAATACTCTCTGCAAATGCAGACAGAGCACCAAAATCTATGCCGTCCACAAAATGTCATAAAAGTGACCTTAGAGTGAGCTGGGACATGTAAATCATGTTTAATAAAAAGACCTCAACCCCCGCCGACAATCGCAGATGGCGCAATCACATAGCGACCACCCCAAAAGCTAAAAACCTCTCCATCAGCCGGAAGTGATGCACCCAACCAGCTACCATAATGTCTACGATTATATGTCTTTATGAGAGGTAGTAGGGCAACTAGGCAAGGAATGATCGCCAAACGTCTCGACCTGAGAGCCAGAAGGTAATTGGTGCGCACATGCCTCCATTTGTAACTAAAGAATAGCTTGACTGTGGCGCATGTGAAGAAGCATAGATCGATCAAGCCCATGAAAGCCATCGTCATCATCAAAGACATGTACAACTGGATCAGGCCATGATGATTGTACCTAGATGCATGTTATACATCACTTTGTCTATCAAGACCATATAGAATTGAGATAGAATTTGCACGAGTCAATGTAGAATGCTTAGCAAAATAAATATCATTTACCATAGGCTGAGCATGTCTCTCTGGTATACTGGTGCATCATAACATCTTCCAAACTCTAGCTCATGGATATGGCATTACCGTCATGTCCGTCGGTGAGTGCCTTGACAATTTAGACACCAATATGGAACTCTCTTCTCGTAGTATGTATATGCCTCATCAGCCTCATGCACGGATCTAGAGGAAGTCACACATAAGATGTCGATGGAGACAAGGACACGCCTCCTCCCCCTATCATAGGAGCTCGTAGGCGTGTTGGAGGAGGTGGTATACCAGAGGATGAGTCGGAACCTGTTTGCCATTAGAACAAAATAAAAATTACACCAACTATTCGTTGAAGTCAGTTATGTATGAGTTTGCAGTAAAAGTATTCATAGCATGTTCAATTCTTTTGCATCATATGAACCTAGTAGGTATTATACGTACTTGTAATCTTTATTTAGACTCATTTTTTTGTTGCAACCTATGTCTACATGATGTGAAAGTCGGTGACAACTTGATGGAAGAGTGTTTCACAGCTCATAGTTATTGATACGTGCATTTATTTTCTATTCTAACTTCTTGTATGTGACTTCGAAATGTGTAGGAGATATTGCGCAGTGGCGAAGAATACCCGCCCCACTACTATACATCCTAAGTCGTTGAGGACCTTTTGGTGAGAGATGCAACTCAAGACAAATTGGGATCAGCAAAAGGTATGTAATAATTACTCTCTAGCTATGTACTATTTTATTTCTTAAATCTTAGGTCTATATACACATGCTTTTTGATTTTGAGCATATGTCTATAAGATGCATCATGAGCTACGCTACAAGCTGGGCATACTTATGTCACTTGCACTTGAACGACTTTCTTGCATGAAATTTTTCCTTGACACCGCAGTCAAGTGCGGTTCTCTTCTTATCTATTCGCTGCACTCATAAGTGTTAGAGAGAGAGAAGTAAAAAGAGTTAGAGAGAAAGTTCATGTTAGAGAAAGAGTTAGAGGGTTAGAGAGATAGAGAGAAAGAGAGGGTTAGAGGGTTAGAGAGTTAGGGAGAGAGATGAGGCTAGAAAGAGAGAGTGAGTGTTAGAGAAAGAGTTAGAGGGTTAGAGAGATAGAGAGAAAGAGAGGGTTAGAGGGTTAGAGAGTTAGGGAGAGGGATGAGGGATGAGGCTAGAAAGAGAGAGAGACAGAGAGTTAAAAAGAGTTAGAGAAAGGTAAAGAGAGTTAGAGAGAGAGCGAGTGTTAGAGAGAAAGAAGAGAGAGAGAGAGAGAGAGAGAGAGAGAGAGAGAGAGATAGAGAGTTAGAGGGTTAGAGAGAGAGGGGGGTTACAAAGAGAAAAGAAAATAGAGTTAGAGAGAGAGAGAGAGAGAGAGAGAGAGCATGAGAGTTAAAGAGAACGAGAGAAAGCGAGAGGGGAGTAAGAGAGTGTTAGACAGAGACTTAGAGAGAGAGAGAAGTTTAGAGAGAGAGTTAGAGAGAGGGTTAGAAAGAGAAAAAAGAGAGTTAGAGATAGAGATAGAGAGAGGGGGTTAGAAAGAGAAAAAAGAGAGAGTTAGAGAGAGTGTTAGAGACAGACAGAGTTAGAGATAGAGAGAGGGGGTTAGAAAGAGAAAGAAACTAAGTGAGATAGAGAGTTACAGAAAGGTAAAGAGAGTTAGAGAGAGTGTGTTAAAGAGAGAGAGAGAGAGAGAGAGAGAGAGAGAGAGTTAGCTAGTTCCAAAAAGTTAGAGAGAATATGAAAGGATTAGAAAAAGGTAAAGAGAGCAAGTTAGAAAGAGAAAGTGAGTGTTTAAGGGGAGAGAGAGAGAGAGAGAGAGAGAGAGAGAGAGAGAGAGAGAGTTAGTCAATTCGAGAGAGAGAGAGAGAGAGTCAGTCAATTCGAGAGAAATAAAGAGAATTAGAGAGAGCAAGAAAGTTTGAGAGAGTTAAAAAAGAGATTAGAGAGAGAATTAGAGTGTTAGAAAGAGAGATTTAAAAAATGGGTTAGAGTTAGACAATGAGACAATTTTAGAAAGAGCAAGAGAGAGTTAGAGGGCTAAAGATATATATATATATATATATATTTCAATGGTATTTTGTTTTATTAATTAGCCTTTTTAAGGGGGGAAAAAGAGGAGCAGGAAGAGAGAGAAAAGCAAGGGGTAGAGAGAGTAGAAATAGTATAAACAAAATGTTTTTTGTTTTGTTTTACAGGGAAAAAATAAAAAAGAGCGAGAGAAAAAGAAAGCGAGAAGGGCAATCAACCCATCTCGAAAGGCGGCGGGTCTAGGCCACTCGTATAATCAATGTAAGAGGAGAAAATCTTTAAGCCTCTTGAGTAAAGGTTCAAGACAAAAATGTATCTATTGAGAGAAAATTGTAAATGTGAAATTTGGTAACTATGGGAGGATCTTAAGAGGCCAAAGGAGAGTTGAAAAAAAAAAACATACATATTTAATTAATTGTTGAAGGTCATTGGCCTTCAAATTGATGGTTATGGGGTAAGCCCTTCGAATACATGGGCTCATCACGTATGCGCACACACAACAGACACACAGATCGACGTGATATGTCGGCAGATTTAGGGTCTGCGTTATGGAAGAAAAGGTAAGTCTGGACTCTCGACTCTCTTTCTCTGAGCCTCAAGTCTATTGCTATTCGGAAAATTTGAGAATTTTGACCCCGTGTGTGCGCGCTGCGGCCGTGAAACTTCCCTGGAAATGTCGTGGCCATTCTCATCCACTTAATCTCCTACGGCCCCGTGTGTGTGCGCTGTGTGTGTGCGCTGCCTGGAAATGTCGTGGTCAAAAAATATATATATATATATATATATATATATTGTCCAACCAACCAACCCTCCTTACCACCGCTCTACATTCTACACTCATTCTGCAGCAGAGTCCTCAGAGATCCCGGCCGCGTCGCCACGGTTGATTGCGAGCTTCACTGTAACATGGCACATCTTCACGTGTCTCTGGATTATTGAGTATTTTATTGCTCCTAAGAGAGGAAGTGGATCCTGATCGTCAAAATTTTCCTCAAATCAATTGTTACCATTTTCCATTATGTTTCATTTTCTAGTGCTGTCTTCAAAAGTTCGTTTTTAGGTCATTGTTTTTGGATTTTTTTTATTTTTTATTTTTTTGGGGGGTTTTGCAACCTCCTCGTCCTCTTCTCCCTTCAATAATTCAATTCACATATATGGAGAAAGCGAAAAACAAATACACCCCCCCTCCCCACAAGATAATATGCATGTGTTCCACATGCACACACTTATAAGAGCAAGAATTCAGTAAGGGGAACGAGAGGCCAAAAGAAAAGGGGAACGAGAGGCCAAAAGAAAAAATTATATTAATGAACATTTTAAAGAGGATGGTGTAAAGAAAAAGAGGGGGAGGAGAAACAAATCAAAGGTGAAGAGGGAAGAAGTTCAAGGAAAAGGGGAGAGAGAGAGAGAGAGAGAGAGAGAGGGGCCAAAAGAAAAAATTGTATTACTGAACATTTTAAAGAGGGAGCAGAGCAAGCAAAAAGAGGAGGAGAAGAAGAAAATCAAAAGTGAAGAGTGAAGGAATTCAAGAAAAAGTGGGGAGAGAGACAGAGATTATAGTCATTTGTCTCTCTTCCACCTTTAAAGGGGATGTATGTATTGAGAGAGAAAGAAAATGAAGAAAAAGAAAGGAAGAGGAAGAAAAGAAAGGGGAAAAGGGTGGAGTGTAAAATTAAAAAGGGATTTGACTTTGGGAAATTGAAGAAAGGGAAAAGGAAGAGGATGGCATGAGACAAAAGTAGGGGACACATTTTGCATGAGCTAAGGTGGTGTGATGCGGACTTGTTTACACATATGGTTAACTATGGTTTTGTGAGTATATCAAACAATGGGAAATAAATAGTCCTCCACCCAATCGAAAAGTTATTCTAGTACTTTTTTTCCCTTTGCATTGCTTTCTATTTTAGATATAATCATGCTACCAAAGCATTAGAGTCTGGTAGCACAGTTAGCAAACAAATGCTACTAAACACAATCAAAATTTGATTTAATACATATGTTGTTGATGACATGGATGAATTTTGTAAGGCTAAAGCAAGTTAATGCCATTAAGTTCTTAGCACTAAGACCTTTGAAAAATCACATGGTAACTCCCCCTACTTCTCTTCTTCTTATTATCTTCCCTTCTTCTATATCTATAAATTCTATTGAGAGAGAGAGAGAGAGAGAGAGAGAGAGAGAGTTAGCGAGAAAATTAGAGAGAGAGAGAGACAAAGCGAGTTAGAGAGAGAGAGGAGAGAGGAGAGAGAGACCTAGAGTTAGAGTTAAAGAGAGAGAAATGAAATGAAATGATATATTAACGTCTCTAAGAGGCCATAATAGCCTATGAGACCATAATTGATAGTACATCTGAAGTTGGTGTCTCATCAAAGAGAACAACTAAATGAGACTAAAAAGGTATAATAAACTGATTGTCCTACAGTTATAAGAACAGAACTGTAAGACTCCGAGATGATACTGACTAGAAAATACTGGAAAATACGAAAAAATGTATATCAGGTAGATCCATGTATGCTGATCAGTTGAAGTGTTGCCCTCTCCTTAGATCAAGTATCTCCGCGATGCGGTTGTCTAGAAGGGAGAGGTCGTAGAAGCGAGGTAGGCGCCTCCGATGCCAGGCAATAATGGCTCTGAGAAAGAGAGAATTAAGGAGGGAGTTCAAGCATGAGAGAGAGAGAGAGAGAGAGAGAGAGAGAGAGAGAGAGAGAGAGCAAGTTAGAGCTATAGAGAGTTAGAGTTAGAGAGAGTTAGAAAGTGATAGAGTTAGAGAGAGAGAGTAAAGTAGAGAGAGAGAGAGAGTTAGAGAAAGAGAGAGAGAGAGAGAGAGATAGAGATAACTAGAGAGAGAGAGAGAGATATAGAGATTTTGAGAGACAACGACAGAGATCTACATTCTACACTCATTCTGCGGCTACGCTCAACCAACCAACCTGATCCTGATCGTCAAAATTTCCCTCAAATCAATTGTTACCAATTTCCATTATGTTTCATTTTCTAGTGCTGTCTTCAAAAGTTCGTTTGTAGGTCATTGTTTTTGGATTATTATTTTTTGGGGGGGGTTTTCCAACCTCCTCATCCTCTTCTCCCTTCAATAATTCAATTCCCATATATGGAGAAAGCGAAAAACAAATACACCCCTCCCCATAAGATAATATGCATGTGTTCCACATGCACACACTTATAGAGATTTTGAGAGACAACGACAGAGATCTACATTCTACACTCATTTTGCGGCTACGCTCAACCAACCAACCTGATCTTGATCGTCAAAATTTCCCTCAAATCAATTGTTACCATTTTCCATTATGTTTCATTTTCTACTGCTGTCTTCAAAAGTTCGTTTGTAGGTCATTGTTTTTGGATTTTTTTTTTTTTGGGGGGGGGGGGTTTTCCAACCTCCTCATCCTCTTCTCCCTTCAATAATTCAATTCCCATATATGGAGAAAGTGAAAAACAAATACACCCCTCCCCATAAGATAATATGCATGTGTACCACATGCACACACTTATAAGAGCAAGAATTCAATAAGGGGAACGAGAGGCCAAAAGAAAAAATTATATTAATGAACATTTTAAAGAGGATGGTGTAAAGAAAATGAGGGGGACGAGAAACAAATCAAAGGTGAAGAGGGAAGAAGTTCAAGGGAAAATGAGAGAGAAAGTGAGAGAGAGAGAGAGAGGCCAAAAGAAAAAATTGTATTACTGAACATTTTAAAGAGTGAGCAGAACAAGCAAAAAGAGGAGGAGAAGAAGAAAATCAAAAGTGAAGAGTGAAGGAATTCAAGAAAAAGGGGAGAGAGAGAGAGAGATTATAGTAATTTGTCTCTCTTCCACCTTTAAAGGGGATGTATGTATTGAGAGAGAAAGAAAATGAAGAAAAAGAAAGGAAGGGGAAGAAAAGAAAGGGGAAAAGGGTGGAGTGTAAAATCAAAAAGGGATTTGACTTTGGGAAATTGAAGAAAGAGAAGAGGAAGAGGATGTCATGTGACAAAAGTAGGGGACACATTTTGCATGAGCTAAGGTGGTGTGATGCAGACTTGTTTACACATATGGTTAACTATGGTTTTGTGAGTATATCAAACAATGGGAAATAAATAGTCCTCCACCTAATTGAAAAGTTATTCTAGTACTTTTTTTCCCTCTGCATTGCTTTTTATTTTTGATATAATCATGCTACCAAAGCATTAGAGTCTGGTAGCACAGTTAGCAAGAAAATGCTACTAAACACAATCAAAATTTGATTTAATACATATGTTGTTGATGACATGGATGAATTTTGTATGGCTGATGCAAGTTAATGCCATTAAGTTCTTAGCGGCGCTAAGACCTTTGAAAAATCACATGGTAACTCCCCCTACTTCTCTTCTTCTTATTATCTTCCCTTCTTCTATATCTATAAATTCTATCGAGAGAGAGAGAGAGAGAGAGAGAGAGAGAGAGAGAGAGAGAGAGAGAGCTATCAATTAATGAGGTTTGATGAGTGCCTTCCCAAGGTAAACTGGGAAAGAAAAGTAAACTAGGACACCTGCAAGAAATATGCTTACTTCCACCTTCTCATATGTTTGCTTCCACCTTCTCTTTTACTCAAAGAAGCTTGCTTTCACCTCCCATTGACTCTTCTCATTGAGTATTTTTATATTTTTGTGATTTAAAAATGCTCCAACTTCTCTTTGACTAAAGCATTAGGAGAAATATGGACTCTCCATTTTTACCCTTAAGGAGTGAATAAAGAAAGATTGGCCTGACTAATGAGAGAGCTAGGATTCTAGATCCATGTTACATGGATATTTTTGTCATATCTTTGCCCAAATATCGTAAGATAATAAAATAATAGAGTCCATATCTTTAAAAAATAGATTTCATGTCAGATGAAGGATCAAGAAGCGAGTGGAAGAGAGCAAGAACAAGAACACAAGAGTGGTGGGTGTGAAGAAGAAGTGAGGGCACACCACAACCCTCAAGAATATATTAGGATAGACACTTGGGTGGAACCGGTTCGGAGGGAACCGTGTTCACACTGTAACCGTAACTGTAACATAAAGTGTACATGAGGTGGCACATGGCCTTAACCCCAACAACCTCCCACCTGAAGGCAATGTGCCTCAAGGGGAAAAAAATCAGAAATTACAGCAAGTACATATAAAATGTACAAGGCCAAAACATGAGACATGGCCTATCCAACACCCATCAGTGCCCTCCAATGTGCAAACCGCTCTACTGGCAAGCTCTTGGTGAAAAGATCCGCAGGGTTATCATCAGTATGGATCTTGACAAGTTCTAACAACTTGTCATCCAATACCTCACGAATAAAGTGGTACTTAACATCAATGTGCTTGGTTTTCTGATGAAAGACCGGATTCTTTGCCAACATAATAGCACTCTGGCTATCACAATGCAAAGAAGGAATATCCCCTGAAAAACCCAAGTCTCCCACCAGACGTGAAAGCCATATGGCCTCCTTACAAGCCTCAGTGGGCTGCAATATACTCTGCCTCCGTGGTAGACAATGTTGTGCATCTCTGCAACCTGGATATCCATGAAATAGCACCACCTGTGAAAGTAAACACGTAGCCTGTGGGGTGGACTTACGATTGTCTGCATGCCTTGCATAATCTGAATCTGTGTATCCATGCAGTTCTGCATCTTGCTTGCCAAAGCATATGCACACATCTTGAGACCCCTTAAGGTATCTCAATATACCCTTAATTGCCTCCCAATGTCTCTTACCGGGGCTAGCCATATACCTACTGACCACTCCCACTGCAAAAGCAATATCTGGTCTAGTAGCAACCATAGCATACATCAGACTGCCACATGCAGAAGCATAAGGAACCTTGGCCATCTGAGCTTTTTCATCATCTGACTGAGGGCTGTCCTCTTGGCTGAGTTTCAAATATGGTGGCAAGGGTGTGCTCAAAGCCTTCCCCTTCTCCATATTGAACCTCTCCAGGACTTTGCCAATGTACTCTTTTTGTGAAAGATAGAGTAAACCCTTTGACCTGTTCCTCACAATCCGCATACCAAGAATGTGATTTACATCACCAAGATCCTTCATGTTGAAGGTTTTGTGCAGTCCTGCTTTCAAAGCATTCATATCAATAGATGACTTCCCAGCAAAAGCATATCATCCACATAAAGAATGAGTATAAGAAGACTACCAATTCTTGCCTTCTTAGTGTAGAGACAATGATCATGATCAGACTGTCTGAATCCTTGTGCTTTCATGAAAGCATCAAACTTGTGATACCACTCTTTGGGTGCTTGCTTGAGCCCATAAAAACTCTTCTGCAATTTGCATACAAGCCTCTCTTTCCCCTTGACTTGATACCCCTCTGGTTGCTGCATATAAATATCCTCGTGAAGGTTTCCATGAAGGAAAGCCGTCTTCACGTCCATCTAGACAAGATCCATGTCCTGACAAGCAACCAAAGCTAAAACAGTCCTCAATGTAGTCATCTTGACTACAGGAGAAAAGATTTCATCAAAATCAACTCCCTTTTCCTGCTTGAACCCCTTTGCAACTAATCTTGCTTTGTACTTGGGCTTAGCATCCCCTGGAGTGATCTTCAACCTATAAACCCACTTGCATGGTAGGACTTTCTGTCCTGCAGGCAACTGCACTAGATTCCATGTCTGATTCTTCTCAAGAGATTGCATCTCTGAAACCATGGCTTTCTGCCAATTCTTTGCATCCTCCCTTTTCATGGCTTCTTTAAAGCATGAGGGTTCACCACAATCTGTCACCATGATGTAATCATCAAGTGCATTCACCCGTGGAACAAACCTGTCAGGCATCCGGGACACCCTGGTGCTTCGCCTAACCAAAACATCTCGATTAGGTGGCTAATTTGCTTGCTGTTCTTGCATATTTTGGGGCTGTACAGCCTGCTCTAGAAGCACATCTTGCTGAATTTCAGGCTGCATTTGTGGCTCTTCCTGTGGAGGATAATATGGGGCTTTAAAAGCTAGAGGTGGCTGCTGATTTTGACCATTTTGTACAGCATTTTGATTGGCATTTTGTGGCTGTCCTGGAGGTCCTAAATCCTCAAAAATGACTCTTCTCACTCCAATGGTATTGATAGGCTGTTTTTGCATCCTATTTTCTCAAAAAATCACATCATTTCTCCTCACAATCTTGTGAGATTCAGGGTCCCACAACCTATAACCCATCTCTCCATTGTCACCATACCCAAGAAAGATACACTTGCGTGACTTTGGGTCTAATTTGCTGCGTATTTCCCTTCTGACATGCATAAAGGCCTTGCAGCCAAACACCCTGAGATGTTTGTAAGAGGGTGGCTTTCCTGACCACACCTCCTCAGGCACCTTCAAATCCAAGGCCTTGTTGGGTGACCTATTGATGAGATGTACTGCTGTCTTAACAGCTTCTGCCCAAAAACCATGGGTCAATCCTGCTTGTGAGAGCATGCTAAGAGTCCTCTCCTGAATGGTCCTATTTGCCCTTTCAGCCACGCCATTTTGTGGAGGATTATAGGGAGCGGGCAACTCCCTATTTATCCCCTGCTCCTCACAAAATGTAGTAAATTCCCTTGAGTGGTATTCCCCTCCATTATCAGACCTGAGGCATTTAAGCTTCTTTATTGTCTGATTCTCAACAAGTGCCAACAAAGTCTTGAAGACTTTGAACACATCACTCTTATGCTTAATGGGATAGACCCATATCTTCCTGGATGCATCATCAATAAAAGTGACAAAATACTTGGCACCGCCCAAAGAAAGGTTGGGCATTTCACACACATCTATATGTACCAAAGTTAGGACTTCCTGCCTAACATTTCCAGCCTTTTGTGGGTTGATTGCTTATGTTTGCCATAAATACAATGATCACATGCTGAAAAATCAGAAAAATTAAGTCTCGGCACGTAACCCAAAGAAGACAATACTTTCATTCCTTTCTGGCTCATATGGCCCAACCGGCTATGCCACAATGAAGTGTGTGGCTGCTCGGTCACATGGATTACATTAGCATCAACACCCTCAACATACAATCGATACAAGGTGCCTGATTTGCAGCCCTTAGCCACAACCATATTTCCCTTAAGCACCTTCCACATGGAATGACCAAATTGGGTGAGATACCCTGCATCATCAAGCTGCCCAGTGGATATCAAGCTCTTCCTGAGCTGTGGCACATGTCTCACATTGTGCAAGACAAATTCAGAACCATTTGTGAATTTTAGATGCACATCCCCAATGCCAATAATGTCATTGATAGAATCATTCCCAAGTTTCACGCATCCTCTCTTTCCTGCATCATACGAAGCAAACCACTGCTCATGAGGAGTAACATGATAGGATGCACCTGAGTCCAATAGCCAATCGTGTGCATACGAGCCATCATTGGCCACAAGAAAAGAACTATCACCAGAGGAGGCAACAAGTATGACATCGTCATTATCTTCATCACTGCTAATCACTGCATTGAGCTCCTCAATTCTAGCCTTGCCCTTGGTGTCTTTGGCATCTCTTTTAGCATCTTTGTCCTCTTCTTTTCCTTCCTTATCCTTGCCTTTGTTTTTCAGCTGAAAACAGTCCTTTTTGATATGCCCCTTCTTATGGCAATAGTGGCATTCAAGGTCCTTCCTAGGACAGGACTTACTGCGAGATTTCCCTTTATTTTTATTTTCCCCTCTATTTTGTTCCCTACCTCTGCCCACAACCAATGCACTTGCATTCTTATTTTCACTGCTATTCTTACGCCTTACCTCTTCCTGCAGAAGAGCGCTCTCCACATCTTGGCATGACAATCCTGTGAAGGCAGGGGCTGAATTGCTTATGGCTGTAGCAAAAGTATCCCAACTGTCAGGGAGGGTACTCAAGAGGAAAATGGCCTTCACCTCATCATCAAAATTCATTTTCTGATTTTTTAGAGTTGGCTGAATATAGAGTGAAACTCATTGAGGTGAAGTGAGAGGGCTGTCCCCTCTTTCTGCTTAGTTTCATGAGCCTCTTCAACCAAAACACTTTACTAGCTGCACTCTGACTCTCGAAAAGGGACTCAAGTTTTTGCCATATGCTATAAGCGGTGGCTTCATTCTCTACATTGAAGTAGATCTTCTGAGAGATGGTCAAAAGAATGGTACTCTTGGCCTTCTCATCCATGGTTTCGCACTGAAAGTCACTCACCTCATCTGGCTTGACCCCTTTATACTTGATAGGCATATTTTGATCTTTCTGGACCAACACATTGTATATTTGCTTCTTCCAATAGGAGAAATTTGCATTCCCCTCCAACTTCTCGATGTTCCAATAGTTGCCTTCGTTGCTTGAAGACATGATGATAAGCCCAAATAGAAGCAAATAAATACACCTAAGGCACAGAGAGCCTCAAAGTCACGTGCTGTGACTAAATGCAATGTTGTCCACTCTTCAAAACTGTCAAAAAACAGTAAAAAACAACACTTTAAAAGTGCCCAAATCTCTTCCAAAATTGTGCCTGCACTTGTACAAAACTGTCACAAAGGTCCCCGAGCCTTGACAAGTGACCAAATGTCACTCTAGAATGAGAAATACAGTTCTGTAATTAGTTTCCAGCAAGCAATAAATGCTCCAAATGTCACTCTAGCAGAATGATCAAGTGACACAACAATCCCAGATTCAGGTGTTTGGGCTCTCCCACCTCAAATAGGCATATGAACACTGTCACAAGGCTAGACTCAGAACTGAACTGAGTTTTCACACTCTCCAAGAGTGTACAAATGCGCTGTCCACAACAAGGAGCATTTACCCAAAACTGACCTGATTGCAAAATCTCCTCTTTTGTCAATGCATTTGACACACAGACAAATTGCTCGAGTACAATCCACTCCTACCCGAGAGTAGTGTGGCTGTCAACGTTCCAATGCGCCTAATTTACTGCAGGTGCTGCAGAAAATTCAGTGTTCAGAATTTCAAAATTCTGATATGACCAGCGCATCCGGAACGTCGAGAAACCCTGGGGTAGACTCCTGGATCATATATATCCGAGTCCGTATGAGAGAGTTATGCCAAAAACTGTGTTTTTGGGATCCGAAAATGCAAAAACAGACCTGCTGCTGTACCTGCTGTAATTCTGAGCAGAATTTCAGAATTTTAACATTGCCATTGCGTTTGGGGCATGCCAAAACCCCAACTTAGACTCCTGGATCATCTCCATCTGACTCCGTATGATGGAGATATGCAAAAAACTGCGTTTCGGAGCCCAAAAATGGCAAAAACGAGCTGCACAAAATCTTGTACCTGCTTTTGCTCTGCTCTGCTGCCACGAGCTACCTGTTGCACTCCAATCTGTGGGCAACTGTAGCAGGCAATAGAAGCTTCGAATGAAGGCTGAAAATGCAGGTCTAATGCTCTCCAAGACCACGAGGCAAATCAGCCCCGAAACCACTCTCTCGAAGAGACTCTACACGGCGACGACCTTGATGCTACTCGATGCCGAGCTGCACACACACAACCAAAGAACCCGCTCTGATACCAGTTGAAGGATCAAGAAGTGAGTGGAAGAGAGCAAGAACAAGAACACAAGAGTGGTGGGTGTGAAGAAGAAGTGAGGGCACACCACAACCCTCAAGAATATATTAGGATAGACACTTGGGTGGAACCGGTTCGGAGTGAACCGTCTTCACACTGTAACTGTAACATAAAGTGTACATGAGGTGGCACAGGGCCTTAACCCCAACATCAGTTCTCATATCTTTCACGTCAAATGTACCTTGTGGTCAGCACATGGAAGTTTGAAAATCGAATTTCATTTTTTTCCATTTTTTATGTTTAACTTTTTACTTTCCCTCCTTTTGCATTTCACTACCTTTTCATTTTCCCCCTTTTTTGGGGTGATTCAATTTCGCCATATCTTCTGCAACTCTGGTTCTTTCTTCACAAAAATTTACAGGCATGTTATTCTCGACCATAGCTCTCACCTTCTAAAATTTCATCTCATTTGGACAAAACGTCTGGGAGTTATGCCCGTTTTCTCACATGAACTTTCTCTTCTCTGCACCACAGATAGCTATCTTGATGTGAAGTGCCATCAAATTGTTGTGAGTAATTATCACATGTTAAGGGTTTGTCTATGTTTTGTCTTGATGTGAGTAATCATCATAGGTTTAGGATTTGTTTATGTTTTGTCTTGGTGTGTTGCTGTTTATTTTCTTAGGAGAAATGTTGTGAGCAACAAGGTTGTGTAAATCAAAGCAGTAAGTTGTTGTTTTAATCTTTATTTGTTGCTTTCAATCTTCTTTGCACAGTATTGATTTGAAGTGGCATAAAATACCGCAATTATGACTATAGGTTTAGGATTTGTTTATGTTTTCTCTTGATGTGTTGTTGTTTATTTTCACAGAGCAACAAGGCTATGAGCAGTAAGTTGTTGTTTATTTTTTGTTGTTTTAATCTTTATTTGTTGATTACAATCTTCTCTGCACAGTAATGATTTCAAGTGGCATAAAATATAACAGTAATGATCATAGGTTTAGGGTTTGTTTTGTCTTGATGTGAGTAATAATCATAAGTTTAGGGTTTGTTAATGTTTAATCTTGATGTGTATATTTTTATTTTCATAGGAGCAACAAATCAAAGCAGTAAGTTGCTGTTTATTTAGAAAAATGCACAGTAGAAATATTTTTATTATAAAAGTATTATTTCAATTAAAATTTAAATTCTATGCATAAAAAGATGCATATTGGTTATTTTTTTATTATAAAAGAGTGATTTTCATTAGATTTAAATTCTATGCATAGAAAGATGCATATTGGTTATTTTTTTATTATAAAAGAGTGATTTTGCAACAGCTAGCGGGGAGTGTTCAAAGGATGGCTCACGCGGTAAAAACGTGCCCAGGTCTTTTGACCAGCCTAGGTATGGCAAAAAATGGTGTGCTTCCGGTAACGATGGGTGAGGGCCGACGAAGGGGTCTCCCTGAGTGAAGTGCCAGGACACCTAAGGAGGATCTTGGAGGGTTCTGACCAGGCGATGCATGGGCTCGCGGTGCTTAGGACACCCATGCGTATGTCGTGGAAGATATATATATATATGTATGATGATGAGAAAATTATTGCAATCTGTTACTGGATCTCGTGCTGACCTGCTGGTCTCAAAACGGAGAGTCCAGAGTGATACTGTTTTGTGAGAAACAAGGATTGAATGGAAATTTTGAGTTATGACATTTGTAACGTCAATGGATTGTTTTAAAAGTTAAAGTTTAAAGCGGAGTGTGTGCGTATCTGTATTCTAAAGCAAAAGTTATTGAAAGGCATTTAATTATGGGTGGGTGAGTACTTGTCTGGTTCTACCAATTCCAGTGGTTGGGCGGTGGCTAACCCATGGGCTGGATGGGGTTAGGCTGGAATCAGTAGAGTTTTAATAATAAAATTGATTAATAGGAATATGTTTAGAACTCGAGTAGTTAAATAAAAGCCTGAAGACTTCTCTAATGAATAGATCAACGGGTGTGCCTAATTCAATTAGAAAAAAAGCGTTGATCCCTTCAAGTTAAGTGTGTAACAGTTTCCCTTCTATCTCGTTTATTCAGATGAAGGTTAGTTCAGTATCTTGACCTCATTAGAAAAATTTGTTAAGAAATTCAAAATGGTGGAATCGTCCTCGTATTCCGGGCACGAAAAATTTTCCCGGTTTTGGTTTTCGGAATGACAACCAGCTTAGTCTCGTGCCCAGACATTCCAGGGCAAGGCCCCGAGTGAGAAACCTTGCCCCGCGCATGAGGGAGCTGCTTCCGCTGCCAGCTACCAGGAATGTGCGGAGGGGGCAGTGGGACCCTACACTTGGTATCAGAGTGCTGTTGTAAATTTATGTAACAGCAACAGAAATTACTTAAAATTTTAAAGTAAATCAAGGAAACAATGTTTTCACTTGTTAATATTATGTTGATTGAACTTCAAAAATTGAAAACTCATAAATTGAATTGGAAATTTATAGATGGATACCCCGAATCTATCTGGCATTCCTAAACTCTCCCAGAGTCAGGATGTGATAGCCTTTGCATTCTCGACCACCTCATCAACTCTGCTACAACCCGAGTAAGCAGAGTGAGACTCGCACATCATTTTGAGAGTCTTTACTTTCCTGATCCTATTGAGCGACATCGGTATATGTGGTTCTTTGGAGGACAATGTATTAATGTCAGTACTAGTCAGCGTCAAAGGCTCAGGCAAAATATTTCCTTAGCCATGATTCTGATAAGACTAGGGCTTGTTCAGCATGTTCATTTCTTTGATGAACTTTAGAATTTCATGCTGAGTTTTTAGGCTTCTTAGCCGCTTTAGCCCTTGAAGTAGAATTACAGCACCTCTTTCTGTAATGAATCGTGTGTACCATGGTATGTCTCCTTCGTAGTTCCTCTTCTTTATGCGTACGCGATTGAGGTAGTGATTTTGGGAGCCGTGATGCTCTATGTATATATCAAATTTTTTTAATAATAAACGATGTTTTGCAAAAAAATTCCAAATTGTTTTCATGATTGTGAATATGGTTAGTAAAATTATCAGAGTAAATCTTGTTTCATGAAGTATGATGAAATAATTATCTATTTAAAGAATAAATCGTAAAAATTAAATAATCATAAATCTGTTGTCAAAGTTAAGTTGACAAAAATCTCATTTTGTTAGAATCATGAGGTGCACAGCCCGTGCAAGGCAACCGGATCCTCTAACCGATGACGAAGAGTTAGATCCGGATGTTCAAAAAGCTCTGCACAGACCCCAACCTGGTCCCTTCAAGGGTGAAGGGAAGTAGTTAGGTGAAGTAGTGGAGAGCCATTGCACACCTTAGTGAATAATGCCAAACCTGTCTCAATGGCCGAAGCTGTAAGAATGGCAAAGGACTTTGCCAAAGCCTTTGTTGTTAAGGTCCCGCCAAAGCTTGCACCTTCTAACTTTAAAAGATTCCAAACCTTGGAAAGTACTTCAAACTTTCCTCCCCCAAAGAGACAACAAGGCCCAAATCAGAATGAGGATACTGGGAGATTTAGAAGTGAAGGAGGACCCTTACCATAGAACGCTTTCTCACGAGCCCCACCTCTTTCAAGGATTCAGAGGGATGAGCTCAGAAGTGAGAACCGGTGTTTTGGATGTCAGGGTTTTGGTCACCAGCTGAAAGACTGCCCGACTCCTGCCATGTCAAGGGGACAGGGAAGTCAAGGACCGAGAGTGCAGAGTAGGGATTTCATTAACGTCTTCACAATTTCGTGATCACGTTAACAAAACCTATTGTTAACATATTAAAACTTGTGATCACATTGTATATTCACATGACCTAAGCAATGACCTGCCAGAACCCACTAGTCCCGTAACACCTCCGAGCTTTTCTTTTTCCCGGTGGGCCCGCGGGGAAAACTAATTATCCTGGCGGGCCCGCCGGGAAAAAAAGAACACCGGCGGGGCACTATTCTGTATATAAACACTGCCCGACACCCATCGTACAACTTTTGGGGAGATAGTCCTTGTTTTGGGGGCGTGATATCTCTCCTCAAAGTACTTGTAGAGCTCTCGAGTTGCTAGAAGTGTCCTCTTGGGAAGAACGCCCTTATCTTAGGGGCTGTTGTCTTTCCTTGTAGGCACTCCTAAGGCTATTGAGCCACTCGTCCTTAGTTCTTTGAACTAGGGGCAGGGTGCGGTTCGTAGCTAATACTTGCGGAGATTTAGGGACAAATTTGGAGTCATTCAGCTTTGCATTTGAGCCACGTACGTAATCTACCTCATTCTGCTTTATGAATGGTTTGATGGAGCCAAGAGTCCTGCTTAGGGGCTTGTATTGGTTCTTGATACTTGATATAGTTTAGAGTAGACAAGGGTCTATTGTCCTATACTAGAGTATTGGGCAAGCATAGATCTTTGATTTTCTTTGTGAATGTTAGAGAAGGTCTATTGTCCTATACTAGAGTATTGGGCAAGCATAGATCTTTGATTGTGTAAAGTATCCTTAATTGGGTACAAAAGGCATCCTTCATTGGGGGTGCAATGTGCATGATAGTTTCGAAGTAGTTTTGTAGTAAGACTTTGCAAGATAGTTTGAAGTAGTTTTGTGTTATGTGATGATCTTTTGTATTTGTCAAGATAGTTTCGAAGTACTTTGTCTGCTAATGTATGTTTTGTAATACGTGAGTGATTTGTTATTTTTTCATTTGTGTATTCATTGTTATATGCTTGGTTGAATAGGTTATTTGTTGAGATGGAGGACAATGTTGGATCCAGTGATACCTCCAATAGAGTCCAAATTTCAAATAGCAAGAAAAAAAAGGCACCTGGGATAGAGTGGCAATATGCAATTAACGTGAATATAAAATCATTGATTATAATTGAAACATGTTGTATATCCTATTTAGGATAGGCTTCAAGCACAATACTACAAGCATAAATGCATGTCACATCATGCACTCTTATTCTCCATTTATTAGTTATATAAGATATTTGTATATCTACAATCTCTTCACAACCATCACCATACTAACTAACCATTATATCAATTTTCAGGACATAACTATATTTTGTATTTAACATCACTAAAAGAGAAATTGTTTCTCATTTAAAAAATGTAGCAAAAATATTTAGGCAGGATTTTAACAAGCGTGCTTTGCATCATTCTTATGAACTGGGAAACTTAAGCATCAATACATAAGTAATAGAACTAGATAAGAAGCTAGATACATTTTTTGCCACTCAAAAAGCTAAGGTATAAACTTGCCATTGTTGAGTCACTTTATGCTTTGCATCATTCTTATGAATTGAGAAATTAAAGCATCAACGTGCACAAGTAATAGAACTAGATAAGAAACTAGATACATGTTTTGCCATTCAAAAAGCTAAGGTAGAAGCTTACCATTGTTGAGTCACCTTATATTTTAACACTTAAAGCTAGCTAGAATGGAGCTCCTTTGTCTATTTTGTAGATGTGTACTTTAAGGGTCAAGGTCTTATTGTCAATCATCTCAAAGACGCAAATATCACCTTCTTGAAGTCGATGATCAATGCAATAGCGTTTCCATCCCTCCTCAAGTGTTACTCCCTCCTCAAGTGTTACTCTTTGCATGAATAAGACGAATGAACTATCCACTTTCCTTTAGAGGCATCAACAAGAGAGACAACGCATGGTCCCTTCGGCATGTGTTTGGCGAACTCGCGGGGGATGTCCTACATAAGGAGGACACAAACATTAGAACAATGAAAACATAAACACTAGAGACAATGAACTACATGAAGGGGAAAGGATTGATCGTGTAGCCCAAATGAAGAGAGAAGAAAGGCTACTTACAATGATGAAGGGCTTTCTGACGTTAGAAGCCTTTAGTTTTATGTAGCATAGGGGATGTCTTTTTGAGATGATGGGTGCCGTTGCCAATCCGAGCTCTGAGCAACTTCTACACCTTCCTCCTTATGGGCGCTTGGATGGGAGGGTGGTCGTTTTTCTCTTGAGTTGTATTTTGCATTATGGGCTGTTGTTGGATTGGAGAGTCGTGCTGGTCCTCTTAAGTTGTATATTGACGGCCGCATGCAGGTGGTGGCGTTATGAGGGGGTCGCCTGATCTGCACTAAGATTCTATGCTGGCTCACTATCTTCATCTTCACAATATCCCCCACTTGGAGCTTGTAGTAGCGGGCGAACTTTTTCCATCCTTTGCAAATGAAGCTCCCACTGCTCGGATGTTTTAGCCCTACATTCCACACCTGCCTAGTCTCTTCCTCCAACTCAATGTCTCCGCCCACACCCAGATCCAGGCAAGCTTTAGTGAGAGAGAGTTGCAACCGCTGCAAGACATCAAACAGCACGACCTTAATGCAAGCAAAATGGAAGTGGAAAACTAGTCTTCAAAAATGGCAGCCGGAGGGTTTACCAAATAGGGCGCATTGTGAGACCCTCTTCTTATGTCTGTTTGGGTCAGCACTTTTTCGAAACAGTAAGGAAATTCTCTCTTCTTTCTCGTAGAAGTTTGACACAACTTATCGACCAGAGACGGTGGCTTGTCAACGTGGGAAACTCAACGTCCGCCATCGTCATCGCCGCGTACACAACTTTGGCCGGTTCAATTCAATGAGAAACTTCGCTCTTGTAAAAGGAAAGCCCACTCGAGTCTCGCACATCAGTAGGGGGCCCTAAAGTGGACAGTACTGGGAATGAGTTTTGTGGGCTTCCCAATGTGCATGGTAGCCCTTTGTATAGAGACAACTCAAATAAAACCTAAGCCTGACAATGTGATGTAGTAACTGCACAGGCGCACACACTGAAATTTGAAGCCTCCACAGGGCATCAAAGCCCTTTAAACCTTAAAACCCACATGTGACATCACAGAAGAACCCCATAACCCATTGCAGGCTTAGCCTTGAGTGGGAACATGGTCAACACTCCATGGGTAATGGGCATTGCCCATGGGCATAAATAATCATTCGATCTAGATATTCGTCAATGAAAAGATCTTGCGAGACATTGAAAGCGAATAGTATGAAGAAGATATGCCCAGATGGATGTACAATTGTGATGATGTAGTAGACGAGAACTTTGATGTTGGATGCACGTTGTGCACCACCCTTGAGATAGAAGACAATTTAGACATTGACTTAGATGAGCTTAATTTAGCAGACGAGAGAGTAAACGGTGAAAGAATTTTGGAGCAAGATACTGACATAGAGGAAGAAGTCATTTCATTAATTTCATAAAAAGTACTTGTACAAATGATCGTATTTGGAGAAATTATCAATACAAAAGTAGGATTTGTCTTTCTTAGCTTTCATCTTGAAATAAATTACGAATTGCACTAGGAGTTGCATCTAAAGGTCCTGGTGGTTTATATTCGCTAGCCATGCCGAACACTGTATAAATACCTTGATTTATTGGGACACTGCACAATGCACATGTGGAAGTATTTTGCATTTGCCTCACTAAACATATTAAGTGATAGTAGTGTCCACAGGGTAGTATATACTGGCCGCTCCACCCATCGAATACTTTGTAACATACAGGACATTGGGGGGTGGAGAAACTAGTAGCCTCAGCAGAAACTCCCACAAGATCAGGATGTATCAAAAAATGAGAGATGTGGTTTCCTTGGCGCACAGGAATAATACGTGAAGAGATGCTCTGCACATCTTGGCTGATCTTTTTGAGCTGCTCTTGAATCCCTCTATTGGCTGAGGGAGGAGTTGACGCTTGAGTTAATCGCTCAGCTTCTTTCTCCTTCTCTGCTAGCTGTGCCCCTAAGCTTTCTTTGACCTTGTTTAACTCCAATCCAGTGCCCTCCACCATGAGAGCAAGTTCTTCCCTTGTGAATGTCACTGTCTCTTCACGTATGTCGTGGGTGTTGACAGTGGCCTCTCTGGAGGCGAAGTCCACTGGAGTTTCTAGGATAAATTGAGCATATAGCATCTTAGCAAAATAGAGTGGAGTTCCTAAAGAGGAAAATAATGTACTGTTTTTGTGAGTTCCTAAAGAGGAAAATAATGTACTGTTTTAATTTTTAAGTAAATAGAGGGAGAAAAAAGAAATTATTAGGAATGATGTATATTTTAAGAGAAAAAAAAGAAATCCTTATCTACACATCTATCGTGTTGTGAAGTGTATCATGAGAGAGAGAGAGAGAAAGAGTTGTGAAGTGTATCATGAGAGAGAGAGAGGGGGGTAGGAAGAGAGAGAGATATTCATATTTTTCGAGTTACGAATCGCGATATTATAAAATAAAATGTTTAGACAATATGATGTAAACTTTGATCCATGAAATACTCATGCCACGTTAGCAACCAAGTATCGCATGGATCAAACACAATAAAAACAATACAAGTCAAATCAAACAAATTTATGACATTTTTTCAACCGCGTTAACGATCATATGCCGTAATACGCAAGCAAATTTATGACATTTTTTTCGACCGCATTAACGATCAAATGCCACAATATCCAAAAAACAATTTATGCACTAGCGGACAACACCAACTTGCCGCGTTAATGACAAAATGCCGCCCGATTCTATGGAAATACGAATAGGATACGAACATACACTGGCCGCGTTACCGACCATATGTCCGCATTTGACAAAGGGAAGGGAAGGGAAGGTGACATCGCCATAACGATACTATGCTTGCCGCGTTACCGACTAGTACCGCTACGGCGTGCCATACTTACCATAGGACACAGACTAGCCGCGTTACCGACTAAGTGCCCCAGGGTAAGCACCATTCCGAAGAATGGCCTTACACACACACCTGTCGTGTGGCGGACCACCCACATCCTGCCGCGCATTGCGACAATGGGCGGTTGCCCGCACGAACACACACCCACACACATCCCTCGTGTGACGGACCACCCACATCCTGCCACGCATTGCGACAGTGGGCAGCTGCCCGCACGAACACACACCCACATACACACCCACACACACACACACACACACAAGTTTCATTACCTGTGTATGCTGTCAGTAATAAACTCCCAAAGGGCCCCCTGGGCCCATATATATAGGAAATTGTACCCCGCCGGGCTAGATGATGACCCCGCCGGGGTTTAGGTTTCCCCGGCGGGACCGCCGGGTATAGCAAAAGCCCGGTGGGATTTTATTCGGTTACCAGGTCGCTTGCCACCGGCTTTTTTGAGAACATGTTAACATGTTAATAACATGTTAACACATGTTATTAACAAAAAATAATTTGTGATCACGTGAATATAAAATCATTGGTGCAGAGACCAGCTGAAAGACTGCCCGACTCCTGCCATGTCAAGGGGATAGGGAAGTCAAGGACCGAGAGTGCAGAGACCAGCCCCTTCCTATCAGTCAATCTTGTCAAAATCAGGGTAATCCTAGGAGAACTCCAGCTCAGCCATCTACCTCTATCCAGAGTAGCCTCAGAACTCCTTCCCAGAACTGGGGCAACCAAAGAGAAAGAGTTCCGCCTTAGACTGCAGCAGCCAGAGCAGTCACAATAGTAGAAGTAGTGAAAGAGGAAAGAGGACAAATTTATGCATCAATTGAAAACCAAGGGCCAAATCGCCAATTCTCCGTCATCCATACTACAACTGAGTATCTGGGTAAGCCTCTTAAGCTTTTGATTGATTTAGGCAGTACTCATTCTTTCATTTCCCCAGGATGCTTGTGCAAGATAGTCTTAGAACAGAAATCAGGGAAACCTATGCAAGTTGAATTGGCCAACGGGAAGATTCTTTTCACTCACCTTGAGACAGATCGTGTTCAGTTCAATCTAGATGTGAATTTAACTGACTGTCAGTTCATAGTTATACCTTTGGGAGTTTTCGACGGGATCCTTGGAATGGATTGGCTCCACAAAAATTAACCTGACATTCACTGTCGTAACGGAATCATTTCCTTTCGTGACCTTCATGGAAATAAAGTTCAAGGAACTAAAATTTCAGGATCCCCAAGTGCAGTTAGTAAAGGCTTCTAAGTTACTAAAAGGACTTAGAAAGAAGCAGCTCATTTATTTTGTCAAAATGAATCCAGTAGACACAAAGTTAAAAGCTAAATAACGTGAATGGTTAAGTGATTATGATGATTTATTCCCAGCAAAATTAACAGAGATGCCTCCAATTCGGAAAGTAGATCATGTGATAGAATTGACCCCCGGAGCTTAGCAAGTAGCCCTTCGCACGTACAAAATGCCAGCTCCCTCCTGAAGCCATCAAACTCAAGGAACAATTTAGACAGCTGTTAGAACAAGGGTTTGTAAGACCCAGTGTTTCACCTTGGGGTGCGCCAGTTCTCTTTCAGAAAAAGAAAGATGGAATGCTAAGACTCTATGTGGACTATAGAGGTCTCAATCAGCTGCTGCTGCTGCTGATAGTTAAGAATAAGTATCCTATCCCCACAATTGATGAGCTTCTGGGACAGGCGAAGTGGAGCCCAGATCTTCACAAAGATAGATCTCAAATCAGGGTATTATCAGATCAGGATTAATGAGCAAGATATCCCAAAGACAGCCATCAATACTTGGTATGGACATTATGAATTCACTGTCATGTCATTTGGATTGACAAATGCCCCAGCTACATTCAATCGCCTAATGCAGGACATTCTCAGAGAATACTTGGATGATTTTGTTCTTGTTTTCTTTGATGACATTCTGATTTACTCAAAGAATGCACTTGACCATGAAGCTCATGTCAGAAAAGTTCTTGAGATTCTAAGGAAGTACTAACTCTTTGCAAAAAAGAGCAAATGCACTTTCTCTGCCCACCATGTTGAATACTTGGGCTTTCTGGTATTCAAAGATGGAATTTCTCCAGATTCCGTAAAAGTCCAAGCAATCATAGATTGGCCTGAACCAAAGATAGTGAAAGAAGTTAGAGGATTCTTGGGATTGACTAGTTGGTAAAGAATTTTTATACCAAAGTATGCTCTCATAGCTTCCCCCCTGACTAATCTTCTCAAGAAGAATATCCCGTTTCAATGGTCTGCCAAGTGCCAGAGTGCTTTTGATAAGCTGAAGAGTGCCTTGGTAACCAATCCCGTTCTAAAGTTGCCAGATTTCTCTCTACCCTTTGAGGTAGTAAAACTGATGCCAGTGGTTTTACCCTGGGAGGTGCACTCATGCAGGAAGGTCATGCAGTGGCCTATGAATCCCGAAAACTCAGAATGCATGAGAGAAATTATGTTGTCCACGACCTGGAACTACTTTTAGTCGTATATGCCCTGAAGTTGTGGAGACATTACCTACTGGGTCAAAGATTCAATTTGATGTGAAAGATCATCAGAGCTTAAAGTGGATCTTCACTCAGAAGGATCTCAACATGTGCCGAAGAAGGTGGATGTAGACCCTGCAAGAATTTGATTTTGAAATCAAGTATCGCCCAGGCAAAGAAAATGTGGTAGCAGATGCTCTCAGCAGAAAAGCCTCCTTGCTTGCAATTACTGTAGTGTTAAATCCTTTGATTATTGAAGCAAGAGAGAAGATCATGCAGGATAGATTCTTTGGCTGGCCCTATTGCTACCCTACTTATGCAAGAAAGCGAAACTCCACAGGAGTTGAACCGAGTTCAAGGGTACAGCGCCTAGATGATGGACTTATGTATTATAATCGCAGGCTATGCATTCCCAATGATGAGGGAACTAAGGGTCAAAATTTGAATGAAGCCCATGACAGCCTTATTGCAGGACATCCAGGTTTCATCAAAACCTACATGTATGTGAAGAAAAGCTTCTTTTGGCCTGGTCTAAAAAAGGATGTACTTAATCATGTACGTCAATGTCTGACAACCTGTCAAAAAGTCAAGGCTGAGAGAGTAAAAATGCCTGGGAAGTTACATCCATTAGACATCTCCCAGATGAAGTGGGAATGTATCAGTATAGATTTTATTATTGGATTACCTTCAGTGCAATCAGGTTACAACTCCATCTTCGTTGTAGTTGATAGACTAACCAAAGTTGCCCATCTAATTCTAGTAAAAGAAACCTACATTGCAGTGGATGTGGCCAGAGTGTTCCTCAAGGAAATCTTCAGATTGCATGGCCTACCCAGGAGAATAGTAAGTGATCGAGATCCCGAGTTCACGTCAAGATTCTGGACTGCATTTTTCGAAGCAGTAGGAACTTTCTTGGATCTCAGCATAGCTTACCACCCTGAGACTGATGGTCAAACTGAAAGGGTGAACCAAGTAATTGAAGATATACTTCCGTCATGCTATGGCAGGGAACCCAAGAAGTGGCTAAGATATCTGCATCTAGTCGAGTTTGCCTACAATGCTTCTTATCACCGAAGTATTGGGATGAGTCCTTTCAAAGCTCTTTATGGACAAGATTGCTTAACTAACTTGGTCCAACCCATTGATTAGGGTCGAGATGTCCAGACAGATGCTTGACAACATGGAGCAGCAGATGCAATCAATTCGCAAAGATATAAAAGCTGCCTAGGATAGACAGAAGCAGTATGCTAAGAAGAGGACAGACAAAATTTGAAGAAGCAGATATGGTCTTCATTCAAGTACGCCCCAAAAGAAGTTCTCTATCTCTTGGGAAGTACAAGAAGTTATCCCCCAGATATTGTGGACCATATCTAATTACAAAGAAAGTAGGTGACTTAGCCTACGAGCTTCTTCTGCCTCCTCAATTTAAAGTACATAATGTATTTCATGTCAGCCTTCTTAAAAAGTATATACCAAGCCCGAATCATGATGATGAAATCTTAACTTCTTCAACCCAAGGGCAGATGGAACTCCAACCCTGAAGAAATCCTTGATGTTCTAGAAAAGGTTCTCAGGAATAGAATTCTGAGAGAATTATTGGTTAAATGGAAGCTCTATCCTTTTGAAGATGCCACCTGGGAGAAAGAAGCCGAAGTGTTTGTGCGGGATTACCCCCAGTTTGCGAGATGAGGATATCTCGCGTTTTTCAAGTGGGAGAGAATGTAAGATTCCTCCCCAGCCCCTCAAGATGTCCAGTATCTTCCCTTGTAATCAATTCCCTCTTCAGAATAATAAAAGATCTTGTTTCTACCTATTTTGGCTTAGAGAGAGAAAATATTCTAGAGAGAGGTTATTCAAATTTTAGATATTTTTGGATGGAAAAATATCTCTTCGTATTAAAATAGATCTCCCTGAAAGATTTTCAGAAGGTGCTTTATAAATAAATTATAATTTGTTCAAAAGTCCTTATCCTAAGGGTCCAGATTTTTTGAAAATTTTAAATTAAGGTTTTGAGGGGCCAATCAGATTCATCCAAATGTATGGAGGAGATAAATTGAAGAAATAAAGAAAATCCCCCCAAAATGAGTAAATACTCACATAAGATGAAGAGTGGACTAAGGACCAAAGGAAATACTAAAAAAATGAATTTTTGACACCTCAGAGTGGGGATTCCCCCTCATGAAGGAGGTGCCTATTTCACATGTGTGGTGGAGTTTTAAATTCTCAAATATTGAGATATTTCATCTCTCCTCTCTCCTAATTCAAGTCTAGTTCCAAAAAGTGAGCTAAACTGACCCAAAAATGGTCAAAAATTGACCAAACTGATCTGGAAAATTCTAGAATCAGTTTTCTTGGTTAGAAGCTCACTTTTTCCTATAAATAGAACCCTCCCCCTTTGTAGAAGCTTCATAGTGTTTTATGCATTATTACTCTACTCCACCCCAGAGCCAAAAACAATGAATTTATTGATAATTCATTAGTTTTTGACCTTTCCCTCTTCAAAAGAATTGGTGGCCACTCTTGTTGCAAACAAGAGTAGATCCCTCAAACCAACAAGCCAAAGGAAAGCTAGAAATCTTACTTTTTCTTTATTCCTTTTAATGGTTTTTTAATTTTTATTTTCTTTAAAATTGTTAGAATTAAACTTTTCATATTGTTTCTCTTTTAAAAGTGAAATTTGATTAGTTTAGAATGCTTTAAACCATTTGGGATAATTTTTAAGTAACTTGAGGATTAAAAAAATTAAAAAATGGTCAGCCATACAAAGGAGGTTATGGAAAACTTTTCTTAAATTTTGTGAAATAAGTTTTATCTTTTATTATTCAAAAAGAGTAATCCCCACCATTTGTGTATTCTAAAAGTCTTATTTTCATTCTAGGCATAGAAAAATGCATAGTAGAAATATTTTTATTATAAAAGTGTTATTTCCATTAAAATTTAAATTCTATACATAGAAAGATGCATATGGATTATTTCTTTATTATAAAAGAGTGATTTTCATTAGATTTAAATTCTATGCATAGAAAGATGCATATTGGTTATTTTTTTATTGTAAAAGAGTGATTTTCATTAGATTTAAATTCTATGCATAGAAAGATGCATATTGGTTATTTTTGTATTATAAAAGAGTGATTTTCATTAGATTTAAATTCTATGCATAGAAAGATGCATATTGGTTATTTTTTTATTATAAAAGAGTGATTTTCATTAAAATTTAAATTCTATGCATAGAAAGGTGCATATTGGTTATTTTTTTATTATAAAAGAGTGATTTTCATTAGATTTA
The DNA here is from genome assembly GCF_041138505.1 of Cibotium barometz. Taxonomy (NCBI): domain Eukaryota; kingdom Viridiplantae; phylum Streptophyta; class Polypodiopsida; order Cyatheales; family Cibotiaceae; genus Cibotium; species Cibotium barometz. The sequence goes on from NC_141049.1 coordinate 47,493,570, forward strand.
AATTCCATGCATAGAAAGATGCATATTGGTTATTTTTCTAATTATAAAAGAGTGATTTTCATTAAAATTTAAATTCTATGCATAGAAAGATGCATATTGGTTATTTTTTTATTATAAAAGAGTGATTTTCATTAGATTTAAATTCTATGCATAGAAAGATGCGTATTGGTTATTTTTTTATTATAAAAGAGTGATTTTCATTAGATTTAAATTCTATGCATAGAAAGATGCATATTGGTTATTTTTTATTATAAAAGAGTGATTTCCATTAAAATTTAATTCTATGCATAGAAAGATGCATATTGGTTATTTTTATTATTATAAAAGAGTGATTTTCATTAGATTTAAATTCTATGTATAGAAAGATGTATATTGAAAATAATTTTTTTATTATAAAAGTGTTACTTTCATCAATATTGACTTTTATGCATAAAATGATGCATAAAAGAATTTTTTTATTATAAAAGTGTTACTTTCACCAATATTGATTTTATGCATAAAATGATGCATAAAAGAATTTTTTTATTGTAAAAGTGTTACTTTCACCAATATTGATTTTTATGCATAAAATGATGCATAAAAGAATTTTTTTATCATAAAAGTGCTACTTTCATCAAAATTGATTTTTTTACATAAATAGATGCATAAAAGGATTTTCTTTTATATAAAAGTGTTATTTCCATAGAAGTTGGATTTTATGCATAAATAGATGCATACATAATTTTTATATCAAAATAAGAGTTCTCTTTAATCCTATGTTTAAATCCCATGAATATTGGTAAATGAATAAGTAAATACTCTATGAGAGAAAATTCTACCGTTTCATATTCTCTAGGATGGTAATGAGAAAATTCAGAAAAATTATCGAAGTCAGAATTTTAGATAAATGATTCATTTATTCCTCATAGGAATTCATGATTAGTTTTAAATTCAGCCAAGCAAAATACTCAATGAGAGGTTTTCAGCTTTTGGGATGGTCGCTATGTGATTGCGCCGATTGCCGGCGGGGTTGAGGTCTTTTTATTGAACATGATTTACATGTCTTGCCCCCAGCTCACTCTAAGGTCACTTTTATGACATTTTGTGGACCTATATATATTAATGGGGTCCATGGCATCAGCTTGCTCACTACGTCAAGAGTATGACCAAATCACAGAGATTGTATATGGATGGTAGACCTTACACTCAAGGAAATATATCAGGGCGCTAATCAACAGTAGAAGAGGGAGGAATGAAAGAACTAATTGTACTTTTGTGGAGTGTGACATTGGTCTCACGAGCCAGTGCACATGAGTAGAGATGTACCTAGATACATTGTATTCAATGCTATTAGATCGTTGCGTGCTAGTGAGAAGTTACTAGTGAATTATAGTTGGCATAGGCGACCACCAATTCCACATAGAGAATAGATGTATTTATAGCATTTTTTGTGCACATGTCTTTTGTAACGGGTTTTGATCCATGACGTTCTACTAGTATATTTATATTTTTCACTTATTATATCTTATGGCACCAAAGGTCCTATTAATGTGAGAATATTTAAAACAACATTTGTACATGATGTCAGAATTTAATTTGATGAGAATTTACAAATATGTTTACTCGTGCTTTGTTGGCACTTGTCTTATTATGAATTATTATGTCTTTATGATTATCTGATTTGTTAGATAACCGTAACGCCGCTACGGGCGTTACCACGAGAGGGGACGGCCTCTGGCTCACCACCCAGCCATAGAGGAAGAATGAGGATTGCCCCTCATCCCCCAAGCTATATAGTGTGTGGCCTGCCGTCCACACTAGCCTGGCCGCCCATGACTCCGCATGGGCGTCCTCTCCCACTGAACCCCGGATATGGCCATCCGGTCTGCCGTCGGTCACAGGCATTACAGCCTACGTGACATTACCCCCCCCTTAAGAAGAGTTTTCGTCCTTGAAAACAAACTGGGGAAACCTTTGGGAAATTGCACTACGGCGTTCCCAGGTAGCTACCTCCTCATCCCTATCTGTCCATTTAACAAGTACCTCCTGGTACACTTTATGTCGGGTCTGTCTATCACGATACTGTAGAATCTTTTCAGGTTCATGTGGTATCTTTGGTGGCTCTATCAAGTCCACCAAAATCTCTGGAGAAACTGCGTTCTCTAACCCGTGAACTGATTTCTTCAGTTTACTGACATGGAAGACAGGATGGACTTGAGAACTCTCCGGTAACTCAAGTTTATATGCTACGTCCCCAATCTTCTTAAGGATTTTAAAAGGACCACAATATCTCGGAGAAAGTTTATTACACTTTCCCGTTTTCATGGTTTCTGACTGCGCAGGAACCTTGAGAAATACAAAGTCACCTTCTGCAAAGGTCACCTTTCTTCGTCCTTTATCCGCATAAGTCTTAGCGCGATCCTGAGCGCTACGAATGCTCTCACGTGCGGCTCTGAGCATATCATTCATATCTTCAAGGAAATCCTTGATAGATTGAATCTTCTCCTTTTCTAGGCCTACAGCCATTGGAGATCTCGGCTGGAATCCATACATTAACATGAATGGTGTAAATCCAGTCGCTGAGTGTTTGGAGCTGTTATAGGCAAACTCCAATAAGGGCAAGTACTCTTCCCAATTAGATTGCTTCTTACTAACATAAGAACGCAACATATCCTCTAGAATTTGGTTAACTCTTTCAGTTTGACCATCAGACTCCGGATGATCTGCCGTACTCATACTCAGAGTAGTATCCAGCTTTTTGAAGACTTCCCTCCAAAAATGACTGTTGAATTTTCTATCTCTATCCGACACTATATCTGCGGGCAGGCCATATAGCTTGTAGAGATGTTCAATAAAGAGTTTTGCCAACTCTGGCGTTTTAACAGTTTTCTTCGTGGCAATAAACTTTGCCATTTTAGTTAACCTGTCCACTACCACCCACACCGAGTCATTCCCTCGACTCGTCTTGGGTAAACCGGTAATGAAATCCATGGAAATGCTTTCCCATTTCCCTTGAGGAATCTCCAGCGGATGGAGTAGTCCTCCAACCTTAAGACGTTCATGTTTATTGACCTGGCACTTATTGCATTTCAGCACATAAGTCTGGACGTCCTTAAACAAACTAGGCCAATAAAACTGTCTTTTTACTAGTGCATAGGTCTTCTGAATCCCGGGATGACCCGCACTTGGACTATCATGACTTTCTTTAAGAATTTGGGCCCGAAAGTCACCAATAGTTGGTACACATATTCTACCCTTGTAGAGTAAGTACCCGTCGTCAATGGAGTAATTAGCATATTTCTCCCCCCGACGAAGTTTATCACTCCCCTTTGAAGCCGTGGCAGTCAAAGGTGATGAAGGGCCTACGTCAGAACTCTCCGGTTCCAAACTATACCCAGAAGACACGGCTTGTCTCTCCGGACTAACTCTCGCTTCCCTTCCCGTTGCACCTTCGGCCAGTCTCTCCGGACTAGCAATACGTGCCAACGAGGGAGGTGGTCGCGTCTGTGAAGAAGTGCGTACGCGTACAGCGCGCCAGACCTCTGTAAAAGATGGATCGTGCTCACATAAACCACGTAGGGACTCCAAGAAATCATTCTTGAAGACTGTGAAACTAAGTTCATTAATCTGTGGCATGCGACTAAGTGCATCTGCCACCACGTTATACTTACCTTTCTGGTAACGTATCTGAAGGTCAAACTCTTGTAGAGTCTCCGCCCACCGAGCTTTTCTACCCTTCAGTTCATTTTGACTTGAAAGCCATTTCAGACTTTCATGGTCCGTCCGGACCTCAAAAGTGGCACCATATAAATAGTGTCTCCACTTTTTCAGTGCATGAACTATCGCTAGTAACTCTCGCTCGTAAGCCGAGTAGTTACGCTGCGCACGATCTAACTTTTTACTTTCAAATGCAATTGGGCGTCCCCTTTGCATAAGTACGACCCCAATGGCCTCATTACTAGCGTCTGTTTCCAAAACAAACGGCTCATTTGGATCGACAATTGTCAAAACAGGTGCAGCTGCTACGGTCACCTTGAGCTTGTCAAAGCTCTTCTGTTGGGCGTCCCCCCAACTAATGTTTTTTGTTTTTGACCGTAATTGGTCAGTCAACGGGACTGCGATCTTCGCGTAGTCCTTCACATACTGTCGGTAGAACCCCGACATGCCAAGAAAAATCTGCAGTTCCTCGAGATTCTTCGGCGCTGGCCATTTAAGAATAGCTTCTACTTTTTCTGGCTCCATCCGCGTACCATCGGCGGATATAATATGGCCAAGGTAGTGAATTTCTGTTTCAAAAAATTCACATTTGCTTTTCTTTGCAAATAATTTGTGCTCTCGCAACAACTTGAACACTAGACGCAAATGCTCTATGTGTTCTTTCTGTGTCTTACTGTACACAAGAATATCATCTAGGAAAACTACTACGAATTTTCCCAGATATGGACGTAAAATACTATCCATCAGCGTCATAAACGTCGCTGGAGCATTGGTTAGCCCAAACGGCATAACCAAAAACTCAAAATGCCCGAAACGGGTCCTAAATGCTGTCTTCGCAACATCTTCTTGTTTAATTCTAACCTGATGATACCCAGATCTCAGGTCTATTTTTGTGAAGTATCTCGATCCATAGAGTTGATCAAACAACTCATCCATGCGTGGCATCGGATACTTGTTCTTAATCGTTATCTGATTAAGAGCCCTATAGTCTATGCACATCCGCATAGATCCGTCTTTCTTCTTTACCAGAAGAATAGGCGATGCCCACGGACTTGAACTAGGCCGAATAAAGCCTTTGTTCAAATATTCCGTTAATTGTTTTTCCACCTCCTGTGCCTCGGAGTGGCTTAATCGATAAGCAGGTTTGCTTATAGGTTTTGATCCTGGCATAACTTCGATGCCATGGTCTACTTCCCTAGATGGTGGTAAACCATCTGGTAAATCATCAGGAAAAACATCCTGAAATTCCTCTAATAAATTCTTTAAAGTATCTACGTACTTTTTCTTTAATGTCTCATTCACCTTGGATTTTTTCTTGTTTGAATCACATGCATGCCAAACAGGGTTTTCAAACAGTGGGTCTCGTCCAAGGTTATTTTGTTTTTCTTGTTTGTCTACGCAAACATCATTTATCGTTTCATCTACGGAAACAGAATTCAAAAGAGGGTAACAAGCATATACCTCCGCTATCTGGTCTCTGCGGACCGCTGTACACAATTCCATGGAGGAAATAAGTGGTGTGGCAGGGACAGTACGGTCGCCCTGCAGGGTGATGACTCTACCTCCATGCTCAAAACATAGCGTGTTATGTAAGTAATTCCGAACTAGACTAGGGCCCAAGCTATACAGCCACTCCCTGCCTAGATATACGTCTGCTCTGGCTAAGTGCATGACCTGAAAGTCAAGCGGAGCCTTGTAGTCCTGCATAGATAATGGGACCCCCAATACTACGGTATTCCATACCGTTTTGTCATATCCGTTGGCTAGGCCAACAGTATATTCATGATTACTCCAGGTCTCAGTCAACCCCAACTTCTTGACTAACGAATAGTTCAAGAAGTTGTGGCTAGCTCCATCATCAATAAAAACTGTGACTCTACGGCCACTTATGGTGCCATACATGCGCACCATGTCATGCGGACCTACAGTAGGCTGCCACATCGCTGGTGTCACTGAACAAGCGTGATGCTCATCACTATGACACACTGTCACCTCTCTGAACTCTGCGGAACTGAGAGGGAGTCTCTGCACTGTATGCAACTGCCTAGAAGATTTACCATCTTTCTTGGGCTCGTTGCCACTCGTGCTGGCTTTAGGCTTTGGACACTCAGCCTTCGTGTGTCCTACTTCATTGCAATTAAAGCAGCGATTTTCCTTTCGCGCTTTAATATATTGCTCTTTCTTTTGGTTTTCGGTGTCTCTTTTTTTTCTGGATGGTCGCGGTTTTTTAGACCAATGACCACCCTGTCCTTCCTGGTCCGTCCTATCCCCTTGTTTCTCACTGCGGAACCCTTTTCTTTTGAGGCTTGACCTCCTCTTTTCACTACCCTCGGCCCTGCTAAAACCACCACGCGCACTACGGCGCTTGATGTCATCGAATATCTGTGCATATTGAATTGCCTCTGCTAAGTCCTTAGGCTGTAGGGGTTCTACGTACTCAAGGTAATCATCTTTGAGGCCTCTCTTAAAGCCCCGCAATGTTTGGAATGCATCGATTCCTTTTAACTTGAGTACTATCTCCCTGTAGTTTGAGATGTACTGAGTTAGGGATTTGTTCTCCATCGAGCACTTGTCCCATAACTCCCAGCTTCTCTCTGCCTCATTAACAGGCAAAAATTCTTTTCGAAACATTGTTTCAAATTTCGTCCAAGTGGCAGGGCGAGTTGTCAGACTCATCCACCACTTGTACGCTTTGCCGGTTAAAGAGAGGCTAGCCTCTACGGGCTGTATACGGCTAGGCTGCTGTCGCAGCGCGTGCAAATCTGACCACTTCGCTAGAAACATATTGACTGAGTCCTTGTTTCTCTCCTTTTCCTCGCCACCAAAACTAGGCGGCTTTAAGTCTTTTAACAACGACGAAGCTGTCGCTACGGACGGCCCCGCAGGCGCATCGGCCTGTACTCCTACAACCACTGGCGAGGCTACGCTCACCCGTGCTGTAGGAGCTCGGCTACTACGAGGAGTCGGAGTACTAGCCGAGGCGGCTGTCAGTGCATCTAACCGTGTGGAGATGCTCTGTAACATCGTGACTAAATCAGCCTGGACTTTATTCATAGTGTTCAATTTGGCATTAAGATATTTAAACAGTCCACTAGAGAGCTCCGTCTCTGTCAGGACATCAGCAGGGTCTAGTAGGTCATAGTCATCGTCGTCATAATCCAAGAGGTCCTCCTCGGTCCCCTCGGCGACGTCAGTGTTCATGTCCTCTGGCTCATCGGCCAGAAAGGGGTCATCAGCCAATGCGGCCGCTGCGGGCTCGCTGGGTCCTAAGGCAGGGTCAATAGACGAGGAGGGCGCTGGCGGATCACGAGTGATCGATAAGCGCGCTCCGGACCGAACAACGGTCGGGCGTGTACGGCCTGACAATTCGGTCGGGGTCAAACCCGCGACCGAGGACAAGAGACTGGAAAAACCTAGAGAAGTAGAAGGCGGTGGAGACACACTACGCCTAGCAGACATTTTAATTCTTGCAAAAATAATGCGAGAACTCGGAAATTACTAAAAAAAACGCTAATAAAAATGAGCAATGGTGGAGAGAGAATAATAGTCACCCCCCTTTACGGTCGCCTGTCGATTTGTTGCGTTGCAAGCCTCTACAAGGACGCTTCCGAGATGCTCCGATCCACGAGAAAATATGCCTGCAACTCATAACAAAATTAACTCCGGAAACACTTATCCCTTGCCGGGATTATTTCTTGCGGGAATGATTCTCCTCCCCAGCTGAGAGAGAGCTTTTGTTTGAATTTTTCATTTTTTTTAATTTTTTCCAAATTTGATAATGAAAATATATATATATATATATATATATATATATATAAACTAATGGTATTTTTTTTTTCTTTTCTGGTGGCCTGCAGCGCTGGTGGCCGTCTGTCGCCGGCTGCTCTGGTGACCGATGCTGGCTGGCCGCCGGCCGCCCCTGGCTGGCTGGCCTGGCTGGCCACCGCCGGCCGCCCCTGGCTGGCCGCCGGCCGCCCCTGGCTGGCTGGCCTGGCTGCCACCGCCGGCTGACCCCCGCCGCCGCCGCCGCCGCCTGCTGGCTGGCCTGGCTGGCCGCCTAGGCTGGCCGCCGGGTATCTTCAGACGGCGCACACGCAGGTTCAAGTCGGCTGGCTCACGCCGGCGGGTATCTTCAGACGCAGTTCAAGTCGGCTGCTGGCTCACGCCGGGTATCTTCAGACGTTGACAAGCAGGTCAATGCAAGTCGGCTCTCAACGCAGAAGACGCAGACTTACAATGGCGCACAGCTTTCATGGGGCTGGTTTCCCCCCCCCATCTCTACGCATAGTTATTTGCTCTTCGCCCCCCCACGCTAATGGTCCTGGGCTGGTTTTCGCTTTGGGCCTTCGCCCCACACACGGTAGTGTGTTTCCAAGCCTTTCGTGGGGCTGCTCTGCGTCCCCCCCACCTGGACACACAGGTCGTTTGCAAGGCAAGCCCCCCACGCTGAGTTTCAGCTACATGTTTGCAGCCTAAGCTACTGGGTTTCGCCGCCTCACACACGGAATTGCAGCTTCCGCCCCCACACACACACGGGCTGCTGGTCGTGGGGGTGGTCTGCGCCCCCCCACTTCAACACACGTTTCAAGGCTCTCGTGGGCTGGTCTGCGCCCCCCCCCCACCTCGACACACAGTCTTTATCTTTTGAAAACCTTCAACGAAGAATATTGCGAAGCAATTCAACGCAGAAAAACAAAGAAAACAAAGAAATTTTTGCTTACCTGCGATTGTGTGTGTCGGGGAGAGAGAGTGAGAGAGAGAGAGAAAGAGTTCTTCCCTTCAAAGTTTTGGCCCTCCTTCATCCACACATTCCCTTGTGGAGATAAGGGTGAGGAGATTGTGGATGAAAACCACTGAGTGGGCTCCGGTCCCCCGTTCGCGCGCGGACTCTGACGATCCCTTCGAACCATGCTCTGATACCAGTGTTAGATAACCGTAACGCCGCTACGGGCGTTACCACGAGAGGGGACGGCCTCTGGCTCACCACCCAGCCATAGAGGAAGAATGAGGATTGCCCCTCATCCCCCAAGCTATATAGTGTGTGGCCTGCCGTCCACACTAGCCTGGCCGCCCATGACTCCGCATGGGCGTCCTCTCCCACTGAACCCCGGATATGGCCATCCGGTCTGCCGTCGGTCACAGGCATTACAGCCTACGTGACATGATTCATATTGGATCATAGGTTCTAGGCTATGATATTGTGAGGATGTGCCCTTATATCATCAAAGTCACTCTTAGTTGTCACTAGAGTGTATGCGAATTCTTAGAGCACAGGATCCTAGTAATTTTCAAAGGTTGAGAGAGAAATACACATGTCAAACAGAGAAACCTGACGATGCGGAGCATGATGGTGACGACATGACTAGATTTCTCAATGATTGGTTTCAGAGTAATACAGATGAAATGAGGCTCATGAAAAATATCTCCGAGAAGACGCACTCACAAAGATATATGAGGGTTCTTCTATGACGAGATTATCTACAACCTTCCGCATCCTAAATCTCCAAGCTCGCTACTCCTAGAGAAATGTAAATGGATCATATACAATAATACATGGATGGTAAGTGATAGGGTATATTTATTTTCTTAATAAACTATTGTTGTTGCCAGATTGCTTTCTAGTAAGATTCTATTGCCTGATAACACCATCCCAAAAACAAGGAATGAGGCATGAAAGATGATGACGAGTCTTGGACTTGAGTACGAAATGATCCATGCATGCATCAATGATTGCATTTTGTATCAAGGAGAGCATCAAAAACTCCATTCTCTGTCCCAAATTTCTTGCTTCCACGTTTTAAGGAGGGAGAAACAATTATTCCTCATAAGGTTCTAAGACATTTTTCATTATCCCAATGAATAGAGTACCTATTTTGGAGCCTCGAGTTGTCAAAGCTTATGGATTGGATGACAAAGAATCTGAGCATAGATGGGATCCTACGTATTCCATTTGACTGTGAAGAATTCAAGCACATTTATAGAACATGGCCAAAATTTAGTCAAGAACCCCGTCACTTAGAACTTGGTGTTGGTCTCGATGGAATCAATCCATTTTCATGTAGATCAACTAAGTGGTCAACTTGCCTGGTGGTGTTGATCAATTACAACCTACCACCATTCATGTTCATAAAAAAGGAGCATATAATATTGAGTTTACTAATCCTAGGTACATGCACAAGCAACATGGTCTGAAATTGTATCCACCCAATATGTATCCACCTGATATGTTTATACTTCTTGAAAACTCTGACTCGATACAACACTTCAATGCAAGAAAACGATAAGTCAAAGACCACTACTTTGGGCGAACATAATTTTTGGATCCCTTTCACTTTTTCTCCAAATATCTCGCTTCCAACCATGATTTATATGCCTCCTCTTCCTCGAGTTCCATGAAAATCATTGTTTTATTTTATATTCATAGTGGCTTTTTTTAGGATTAATAAAATGTTTTATTTTATATTCATAGTGGCTTTTTTGAGGATTAATAAAATGTTGTTTGTGTCTTAAAAATGAAATAATGACCATTTACAATTTTCTCTCAATAGATACATTTTTGTCTTGAACATTCACTCAGCTTAAAAAAATTTCTCCTCTTACATTGATTATACGAGTGGCCCAGACCTGCCTTTCGATGGGTTGATTACCCTTTTCTCTCTCTTTCTCTCTTGCTCATTTTTATTTTTTCCCTTTAAAACAAGACAAAAAATATTCCTTTTTCTCTCTCTTCCTTCTCCTCTTTTTTTCCCCCCTTAAAAAGGTGCATTAATAAAACAAAATACCTTGGAAATATATATATATATCTTCAGCCCTCTAACTCTCTCTTTCTCTTTCTTAAATTGTCTCATTGTCTAACTCTCTCTCTCTCTCTCTCTAACACACACAATCTCTCTAATTCACTCTCTTTTGCTTTCTCCAACTCTCTCTAACAATCTCTCTATGACTTACTCTTTTTACCTTTCTTTAACCCATTTTTTAACTCTCTCTCTCTCTCTCTAACACCCAGTCTCTCTCTCTAATTCTCTTTTTAACTCTCTCAAACTTTCTTACTCTCTAAAATTCTCTTTATTTCTCTCGAATTGACTCTCTCTCTCTCTCTCTCTCTCTCACACACACACACACACACACACTCAATCTCTCTTTCTAACTCGCTCTCTTTACCTTTTTCTAATCCTTTCTTACTCTCTAACTTTCTTGAATTGGCCAACTCTCTCTCTCTCTCTCTCTCTCTCTCTCTCTCTCTCTCTCTCTCTCTCTCTCTCTCTCTCTCTCTCTCTCTAACACACTCTCTCTAACTCTCTTTACCTTTCTCTAACTCTCTATCTCACTCTCTTTCTTTCTCTTTCTAGCCCCCTCTCCCACTCTCTCTAACTCTCATTTTTCTCCTTCTAACCCCCCCTCTCTCTCTCTCTCTCTCACTCTCTCTCTCTCTCTCTCTCTAACTCTCTTTTTTTCTCTTCCTATCCCTCTCTCTTTAACTCATTTTTTCTCTTTCTAAACTCCTCTCTCTTTAACTCTCTGTCTAACACTCTCTAACTCCCCTCTCGCTTTTTCTCTTTCTCTTTAACTCTCTCTCTCTCTCTCTCTCTCTCTCTCTCTCTCTCTCTCTCTCTCTCTCTCTAACCCTATTTTTTTCTCTTTGTAACCCCCTCTCTCTCTAACCCTCTAACTCTCTATCTGTCTCTAACTCTCTCTCTCTAACACTCACTCTCTCTCCTCTCTTTCTAGCCCCATCCCTCTCCCTGACTCTCTAACCCTCTAACCCTCTCTTTCTCTCTATCTCTCTCTCTAACCCTTTAGCTCTCTCTCTAACACTCACTCTCTCTCTAACTCGTTTTACTTCTCTCTCTAACACTCAAGAGTGCAGCGAAGCGAATAGATAAGAAGAGAACCACATTTGATTGCGTTGTCAAGGAAAATTTCATGCAATAATGTTGTTCAAGTGCAAGTGACATGACTATTAAAGTTGGCATGGACAATACAAGACATTATCAAGGTTGGGTTCAGAAAGTTTTCGATGTTCATTTTTAATGTCACTACAACACAACCCACTCGTAGTGACGCTCACTAAACGAGCATCCATCTGGTGCATTGCTTTAGCGACCCCAGTAGCGACACGTTAGGCATTGCACAAGCGACGCATAGGCATCGCTTAAGTAACGCATTTGAATCGCATAAGCCATGCTTAATAGGAGGCATCTCTTATTAGACGTAAATATCTAGAGCATCGCGTATGCGATGACGGGCATCGCATAAGCAATGCTCAATGGATATCTTAATGATTAAAATTTTTAGTTCTTAGTTCTCTCTCTGTCTCATCTCTCTAGCATGTATTTGCTTTGGAATGATGGTCTCTCTCTCTCTCTCTCTCTCTCTCTCTCTCTCTCTCTCTCTCTCTCTCTATCTATCTATCTATCTCTCTCATTACAATACTCTCTCTCTCTCTCTCTCTCTGTTGTGTGTCACAGACATACAATATCAAAGTACTCAGTCTCTCTCTATCTCTCTCTCTCTCTCTCTCTCTCTCTCTATTCGAATAGGATTGAGCTCACACATTAAATTATAACACTCTCTCGACTCGAATTAGATTGAGCACACATTAAAGAGGTCTCTCTCTCTCTCTCTCTCTCTCTCTCTCTCTCTCTCTCTCTCTCTCTCTCTATTCGAATAGGATTGAGCTCACACATTAAATTATAACACTCTCTCGACTCGAATTAGATTGAGCACACATTAAAGAGGTCTCTCTCTCTCTCTCTCTCTCTCTCTCTCTATCAGATCGAGCACACAAGTAAGCAAAGATCAATTCAACATGGCGAATTATAACATCGGTAAGAAAACTACATTTGTGCACAAAGTTGAACAAAAATAAAAGCTCATGTAAATATATGTGAGTGTACAAAAGTACAAAGTATATAAAGTGATTACTAATGTCAGTAAATGGCAAAATATGATGAGTACAAATGGTAGAATGTGAGGCCAACATAGTCTACCTAATCCTATACTCATATCTATGGATAATAGTACGTATAACTATGTACAATGTCGCCTCCAAATACAAAATGGGGCTCAAAACAAGCTTAGGGATCTAGAGCAAGGAGAAGAAGGATCCTCTAGTCTCTCCATGGTTTGTACCCTCGTCATCCTCATGATTATCTTCCCTTGATGCACGGTGCTCTGTCGGCATAGATTTTGGTGCTCTGTCTGCATTTGCAAAGAGTATTGGCGAGAAGGACCCAGATTGTGTCGTCTCAATGCCATATTGTCATGGACCCTTCCACTTAGCAAGAAGAGGTGCAAGACTATAGCTAGGCATCTCAAGAACATTATGAGTTGGCTTGAAAATTTATCGTAGATACTATGTTAGGCAATCAACGTAAATCCTTTTTATTAATACAAGTGGGTTTTTTATACATAATTTCTACATAAAGTTTGAATAATGTAAGTTTTCATGATATAAGAGAGAGAGAGAGAGAGAGAAAGAGAGAGAGAGAGAGAGAGAGAGAGAGAGAGTGAGAGAGCCATTGTGGATAACACTGGATTGCATGCATATTTAGTTTGTGGTATCAGTAATGATTAATTTGGGCCAACTCTCTGACCACAATGAGTGTGTAATTCTACATGATTTAGCCAACACACAGCTCTAATTGATAGCAAGGCCTATGTGTATATGAATGTGACTACTTGTAAATGCTTATACATGACAATTGGAGGCCACCAAATATAAAAATAGCCCCAACCTGAACAGAGTAAATTTTTGCCCAGACACGCTTGCTGTCTGGGGGCAAAAGTCACCCTATTTAGGTTGGGGCTCTTTTTGTGTTTTGTAGCCTTCAATTGTAATGTATAAGCATTCATATAAGATTTTTTATAAATAAGGTGCTCAAAATTAAAGATATATAGTGCCTTATAAAGTAATATTAAGATCATAAAAGATACTCTTTTATATGATGAGAGAGTTCTTACACATGGAAAGAGAGAGTTCTTACATGAGTGTAGTTCTTACATGAGTATAGTTATATGTAATTTAGCCAATACTCAGCTTTAATTGATAGTAAGGCCTATGTATATGTGAATATGAATAAATATAAAGTAATATTAAGATCATAAAAGATACTCTTTTATATGATGAGAGAGTTCTTACACATGGAAAGAGAGAGTTCTTACATGAGTGTAGTTCTTACATGAGTATAGTTATATGTAATTTAGCCAATACTCACCTTTAATTGATAGTAAGGCCTATGTATATGTGAATATGAATACATATAAATGTTTGTACATGACAATTAGAGGCCACCAAATACAAAAATAACCCCAACGTGAATAGGGTGACTTTTGCCCAGACAGGCTTGCTGTCTGGGCAAAAGTCACCCTGTTCAGGTTAGGGCTCTATTTGCATTTTTAAGCCTCGAAATATTGTCATGTATAAGCATTTATATGGACCTTATTATAAACTAAGAACTTAAAATTAAAGATATATACTACCTTACAAAGTAATATTAAGACCATAAAAGATCTGGTGCCTTCACACTGGGCCTGATATCACTTAGTTATCATACATTGCAAGTTTTGCTATTACCTAGAAATTTACAACTAAATAATATTAAAACCAAAAAAATTTAATGCATATGGTTGAGAGGAAGGTTTACAAAGGCAGAAAGACCCCCAACCTAAACAAGGTGACTTTTGCCCAGACAAGCTTCCTGTCTTGGCAAAAGTCACCCTGTTGAAGCCTGTCTGGGCAAATGTTTCAATTAGAGGGATGCAACCCTTTATGTATACATGCCCTTTTGTGCCTTTTTGGCTGGGATTCAATTTATATTATTTTACTAATAACCTTTAGTAATAATAGAAGTCATTCACATTATATTTATTAAATTCAACAGCCCTCCTTAATGTGATTGGCTTCTGATAGCCTGAGTAGACCAATCTTCAAACTGCATAGATCATGCTTATCTGTAGTTAAGGGTTTTGTTAGAACATCAGCCCACATAGTATTAGTAGATGTGTGCTCAAGTAAGAGAAACTTTTCTTCTACTAATTTTTGGATAAAATGGAACTTCACGTCGACGTGCTTCATTTTCTTGGAATGTTTTGGATTGCTTGCAGGATAGATGCAAGAGAGATTGTCACAGAAAGTCTTCAGAGGTGGCTTTGGAGCAAGTTCTAATTCCGCGTTGAGCATTTGAAGCCACATGCCCTCTGTAGTTATAAGGGCTACGGCTACATATTCGGCTTCGGCTGATGAGAGTGTAACAGCCGTTTGCTTCTTTGAGTTCCAAGAAACAACACCTCTTACCATGAGAAATACAAAACTAGAGGTAGATCTACGAGTATCCGCATTACCTCCCCAATCTGAGTCGGACTACCTCTTTCCAATGACGAATGCTAGGGTTATGCATGTATTGGGATAAATAATTAATAGCATAGCAGATATCAGGTCGTGGGCTTTGCACCAAATAGCGTGTTTTGCCAATACCTCAAGATTATGGGATGGTTTGCATCATGCGTGCTTTATCTTGTGGAAAGATGAGACTATCTTTTGCAGTAATTTTACAAGTGACAGGCATATGTGTAGTGGATGGAGTGCAAGTGATCATGTGAAAGTATTGTAAGACTTGTTGAATAAATTTCGTTTGATGCAATATAAGAGTGCCTTGTGCACGATTGTGATGCACTTGTACACCTAAAAAATAAATGAGTTGCACATGCTAAGGCCGAATTGGCCTCAACCTTTACCATCAATGATTTAGGACCACTGATGATGGACTGGAACCAAGTATAGGTAAATCATCAACATATAGTGCAACAATAAGATAATTATTAGGACCATCGCGTATATAGATATTAGGTTCGGTTTGTGAATGTGTATACCCTTTTGAAAGCATGAATGCATTAAATTTTTGATACCAAAGACGAGGGGATTGTTTCAAACCATAGAGTGAGGGGTGAAGATGACACACGTAATGAAGGTGTCATTGTAGATTCGTAGCCTGCAGGTTATTGCATGTATATGTCCTCCAGCAAATCACCATGAAGAAACGTTCTTTGAACATCAAGATGATGTAGCTCCAAATCCAATGAAGTGGCAAGGACGAGGATTACCCGAAACGAAGACATCCTCAACACTAGAGAGAACGTCTCGTGGTAGTCCAAGCCATGTTCCTGGCTAAAGCCTCGAGCCACCAACCGGGCTTTGTAGCGGGCGAGCGATGGAGCCATTAGGGTGATATTTGAGGCAAAGAATCCATTTCCATGTCACTACTTTGCGGCTAGAGGGGAGCGGTACAAGCATCCAAGTGTGGTTCGAAGATTGCAGCATTGCTTCACGCCAATGCGGTGCATGACCTCGACCAAGGGCTACAGTAATGCTGCGGTTTGATTCAGAGCGCTGAGATCTTGGGTGCTTGGGAGTAGCTGTAGTTTGTAGAGTCAGGACGTAAGGAGGTGGGTGACACGCATGGAACGTTGTCGCCTCCTGGATTAGTCGGAGAGTAAACCAGAGCACGTGGGGGGCGTCGTGCCACCGCGAGGTAGCTTGGAGGTCAAGTCATGCGCGAGAGGTGTCAAAGGTAGTGCTTGTTCTGCAATAAGTGGGGGAGGCGGTTGGGGGGCTCCGAGAAGAGGTGCGGGCGCTGCAGGAGCATGTGGTGGCAATATAGGCCCAACAGGATCGTGAAAAGGAACCCGATACGTCACAGTTGAAACAGGAGAGTTCTCCATGTCGGGAGTGTTTATAGATGGAGATGGCAGCATATGAGGGCTGCCGAATTAGAGAGAGACCTTCAATTGATGAAACTAGTGGCGCTTCGTTGAAAATCACTGAGCAGGAATAGGTGCAAGGTATCATACAGCCGGTAACCTTGAACACCATGCGGCTCTCCATAGCCAACAAAGAGCGCTTTGATTGCATGATTGTCTAACTTCTTTCGGCTGTCGGCAAGTACATGGGCGTAGACGGTGGTTCCAACCACCCAAATATTGGATAGATCAGGTGATCTGCCAAACCATAATGTATAGGGGATAGCATCAATGGAACGATGATAAACACGATTCTGTAAGTAGCAGGCCCTAGTAACGGCTTCTTGCCAATAACCGTGTGATAGACCGGTAACGCGCAGCATAGCACAGGCCGAATCTAGTAAGGTCCTGTTTTTTCTTTCTGTTAGACCATTTTGTTGTGGCGTGCGTGGTATTGTAAAACGATGTTTTGATGTTAAATAGGTATGAAGTGAGTGGTTTTCGTATTCCGTACCATTGTCGAATTGTAATGTTTAAGTTTATAGTCTAGTTGATTATCAACTAGATGATGAGAATCGTGAAACGCTTTGAAGACGGTTGGCATAGTTTTATCTTTCAAGAAAGTTATGTTGGTAAAGCGGTTATAATCATCAATAAATGTAATAAAATATTTTTGAGATGTCAGTGAGCATTGGATTGGACCACAAGCATCCGTATGCACAAGTTGTTGTGGAGATGTGGTACGGTCAGTTCTATGAGGGAATTTAGTTTGTGATAATTTTCCATAAACGCATCCTTCGCATAATGCTAGGGTGCCTTTTGGATTAATAGAAAAAAAAATTAACTAGCTTATAACCTGCCATTTTTTGCATGGATGAAATATTTAAGCTTCCTTGGCGGTACTAATGCCATAATAATGTAGTATTTGGTGAATTTTCATCCGCTAAGGCAGAGTGTACCTCTTGTAAGATTGGTGAATGCCCTCACAAGTAGAGGCGACCAATCTTTGGGCACTAAACAACATAGGTTCATCCACTTGGTAATGTATGTTTGATGAGGCAATGGTCATGGAAGAATTCCACGGCCGTGCCTTGTGTTGTTAATCGACAAACAGAAATTCGATTTTTTGCAAGATTAGGTACAAAATATACCTGATCTATGGAGATTGTGTTGCCATCTGACAATTCGACATTGACAGTGCCAATGCCTTCGGCACGTTGAATGCTGTTGTTCCCAAACCAAGTCGCAAAACTATCAGTAAGAGGTTGATAGTCTTGTAGCCAAGATCTTTGTGAGGTAAGATGGCATGTGGCTCCCATATCAAGTATCCAAGTGGTGTTATTGTTAGTATCATAATCATGTATAGCCATAAAGGCTAAATTTGCACCATCGTTTCAAATGCATAACTTGAGTTAGGTGATGAGCATGCACTATGTGATTGTTGTGTGATGCGTCATCAGAGTCAGATGCATAATTAGCATGATGAGTTGAATGTGATTTACCTTTTTTGTCTTTATGCCAACACTCAGAAGTGGAATGGCCATGGCAATCACGGATTTTACAATATGGTTTATTTAATAGGAAACCGGAGTTATTTGTATTATAGCATGATGATGACGATCAGTTTGATCGTCTAAATCCTTTGGAATTGGATCTAGGTTGTGAGTTGTAATGTTGTTTATGTGACGGACGAGCATACATTGCCATAGAGGATGTATTGGAGATACTATGGCGGAGTGTATATTGTTGTAAGACGGCGGGTATTAATGTGGGTATTGTTATATGTGCTGATGTTTTGTGGTTATAAATGGTTGCCACGAAGCACGCAAAGCGGCTAATAGAAGCATTGCTTGGATGCTTTCGGACAAGTCAACCCCAAAGGGCATCGACTCGTCAAGTAAGAGGCGCCAAGATTCAAGAAACTTGGGCATCTCTTGGTCATCTACGAGTGTAGAATTAACTAATTTCTTTAAGTTTAGAATTTGGCTGGGCTTCAATTTGTATTATTCCACTAATAGCCTTTGGGAATAATAGAAGTCATTCACATTATATTTATTAAATTCAACAGACCGAGCGCCCAGAGGCTTGAGCTCTCATCTAACGCAAAGACTCGTGCTTTATGGAAGAGCACTATGGTCTCAATTGTATTGGTATTCGGAATAATTCACACTGTTAAATTAGAATTGACCGACGACCGTGTTGGCTGCGGCAGCGTAGATTGCACGGCTGGGAAACTTCCCAGAAAACGTCACGGTAGAGGGTCTTCAATCTCTTAACCCATTCTTCCTCTCCCTCTTTCATGTATAAAATGCCTTTGCCCCTTGGCGATCGCAAACATTTCCACATCCGAAAAGCCTTCTCGCAGGATTAGAATTGTCTTATAGAGCTAATACACCTTGTGATTAAGGCTACAGCACCACTAACTATCCCCCCCTTCCCCTTCACATCCCATTTCATCTCCTCTTCTCCATCACAACAGCAGTTCAGCATGGATGACATCTCCAGCAACCTCTTAGCACCCTTGAGCCTGAGCGGATTTCAGCTCTCGCACAGGTGCTGTAGAATGTTCTTCTTAATTTTGTGATTGTTCGTTCAGTATGACTATTTTGACATCAAGCATTTTTCCTGATGCTATAATGATTTTTTCATGTAATGGGACTGTAGTGCTTGAAAGGGATGGCTCTGATAATTTACGTCCTCTCCTTTGTGCTCTACAGAGTTGTGTTGGCACCGCTCACTCGCTGCCGAGCACTAAATTATGTCCCTCAGCCTGCCCATATTGAGTTCTATTCCGAGAGAGCTACTGAAGGGGGCTTGTTAATCACTGAGGCTGTGGCTGTCGCCCAAGAAGGCATTGGGTAAGAGGCCCAAAGCTTTGATGTTCAGAGTAAAATTAAAGCAGCCCTTTATTTGCAAATGAATGTTAAGACCTTGTCTAAACTTTCCATTATTCAGGTTCCCTCATTCTCCTGGCATCTGGGCCGAGGAGCAAGTGGAGGCATGGAGGAAGGTAGTGAAAGCAGTGCATGACAAGGGCGGCATCATCTTCTGCCAGCTATGGCATGTGGGCCGTGCATCTCATACATGTATGTATGTATGTGGGGGGCTTGGCTTGTAGATTATTAAGTTCATGATCTAAGCTCAGATTAATGGTGTTGTGGTTTTAGATTAGCAGCCTAAAGGATAGTGTGCTGATTTTAGATTACCAGCCTAAAGGATGTCCTCCATTATCGTCCACTGGGCGGAAGGTGCCCACGAGGTGGTCCATAAGACTGCCGGAAGGGGTTATGGCGGAATACTCACAGCCCCGCGCACTCGAGGTCCACGAGATCCACGCGATTGTCGATCAGTTCCGGCAGGCGGCTAGGAATGCTCGCCGGGCAGGTAAAGTGAGACGATCACTACGTCCATCTTTTAGTTGGTCGATACGGGCCCCTACAAATGATGATTTAGGGCCAATGGGTCTCAAATTTTGCAGGGTTCGACGGGGTGGAGATCCACGCCGGACACGGTTACCTGGTGGACCAATTCTTCAAGAACGGAATCAACGACCGGGCGGACGAGTATGGAGGCGCCGTTGAGAACCGTTGCAGGTTCGGGTTGGAGGTGCTGGAGGCTGTAGCTGGAGAGATGGGGGAGGAGCACACCGCCATCCGAATCTCGCCAATAATAGACCACCTCGGCGCCGTCGACTCCGATCCGGAAGCCCTTGGCCTTCACCTCATCTCGGAGCTCAACAAGATGAAGCTGGCCTACCTCCACCTAACCCAGCCGCGCTTTACCAAGGAGGGAGTGAAGGACACCGTAGAGAACTGTCTAGTCTTCAGCGAGGCCTACGAAGGAACGGTCATGTCGAGTGGAGGATACACACGTGAGTCCGGCATGGAAGCTATCCGCACCGGGGAGGCGCATCTAATCTCTTACGGGCGGCTCTTCATCTCCAACCCGGATCTACCTTTGCGTTTCGCTATCGACGCTAAGCTCAACGTGTACGACCGCTCTACATTCTACACGCATGACCAGGTGAAGGGTTACTTGGACTACGCCACGCTCAATTCCAAGGAGGTGGCGGACGGTTGGTCGAGGAAGAATCTTGGCCTGCGCAGGAAGCTGGAGATCAATCCCACGTGCGGCAGAGTTCTCGAAGATCTCTCGTCACCCGGCACGCCAGTGGTGGCCGAGGTTTTGAAATTTTAATATCACGTGCCCCTAAAGAATGTTCAATTTATTATTTTACTTGGATTTTGACGTGGGTTTATGAAAGAAAGAGTCCTCCTCCCATCAAAAAAGTTCATCCAACACTTTTTTTCGATGCTTATCGCTTTCTAATCCTACGCAAACCACTAGAGTCTAGCAAGGTTACGCTACTAAGCACATTCAAACTCTTAATTGAATGCTAATGTGATTCAATACATATGTTGACAACGTGGATGAAGTTTGTAAGGGCATATACAAGTTATTGCCATTAGATAAATGCTAAAGAATAACCTCTAGCTAAAGAATAAAGTTTTATTCATGAGAAATTCACAAGTATGGGGTTTTTTAAATACCCCTTGAAGGCACGTGATACATAGGGTTTCTTAATAGTGCACCCCCTGCACTTTCTATCAAGAAAAATAGCTTGCATACTTGTGACATTCAGTATGACAATATGGCAACGTTCTTTCAAATTACTTAATTTAAAATTGACTCAACCACCCTTTGGATATATGCATTATGATGATGTCACAATATCTCACCTCTTCTCTATCATAAATTAGCCACTTAAATTGGTCTTCCAAATTTTTTTTGGAAAGCCATGCATGCCTCTCTTTTCCTTTATCCTTATGTAATTTCTCTTGTAAAGTTAAGCAAGATATAGGAGTTTCATGAGTAGCACACCTGATGAATTGACACTAATGTCCTCTCTAAACTTGTGTTTTGATTTCTTATCGCGCACGAGTAGCACGCCTGATGAATCGACACTAATGTCCTCTCTAAACTTGTGTTTTGATTTCTTATCGTGTACTTTCTTTGGGCTAACTCCAACCTATGCATGAGAAGTGTACCTTGACTTTTGCCTTTAGGAGCCATGCAAAGATAAAAAAATTCTTGAAAGAAATTGGCTTTTGCCTACATAGAAGGTAGGGCTTAAGGACAACAACATAGTTTTGAACATTAAAAGCCCGGATTTCTTAATGATTTATGAGACCCCAAACATAGATTGAAAATACAACTCGCAAGATAGAGTCTTAGCCTTATTTAAAAATCTCAAATTGATGTTACTGGTGGCTACATCATACCTCTACTAATACTTTAGAAAATACTTACCTTAACATGTCATGGGGAACTTATCGGCATCCAAGCTTGTATCTCTAAAGACTCCAAGCTATGCTAGTGGTAGCTACATCCTCTCTTTTGCCTCCTCCTCAAGTTGTCACCAAGAGGTTGCTCTTCTTCATACAAGGACACTCACTCTTCTCAAATCTCACACTCATGAATCACAAGAATAAGAGAAATATGCACTAAGAGTGAAGCTATTTCTCCTCTCAACTCTCTCTCTCTCAAATAGGCACAAGAGTGCCAGGAGATAAGACTAGACTCAACTGGCATAAAGAGGGATTGTTTCTTTCATTATGAGAATGTTGTTATTTATACAATTAGACCTTATTCACACTTGGGTATCTAAAAGTTCATGAAAGTCAAAGGAGTTTGTGGCATTGCCAGCCATTCTCATAGTTACAATGTTTATAGTCACTACAAGGGATCGCGCTCATACCCGTGCTCCTAGCCGCGGAAAATGACTTGTGGAAAAAAAGTAGTGAGCCCGTGTATCAGCGCGTGTATCATCGTGGGCCAGAGACATGCATATAAAAGCACGTGTATAGACGTAGTCAGACGCGCTGATGCGAGGGCTTATACACGTGTTTTGTCAGTTTAGCTATGCTTATACACGCGCATTTCACAGAGTATCCGCGTATATACACGTGACTTTTATAGAGTTGACGCGTCTATACACGCGAACAGAGAGTTAAAAAAAAATCCAGAGAGTGCTATTTGGTACCTGAATGCTGTTCCAGCATTCCAGCACCCAATAGCACTCTCTGGATTTTTTTTTTGGGTGCATTACACCATTCGCAAGGAAGATTTAGTGCATTGTCATTACATGATTCAAGAACGACATGAATGCATACATTGTCTTAATACACGATTCAAGACAGACATGAATGCAATACTATCAATTCATGATTCAATATTACTATCAAAATTTTATGTGTACACATATATACAAGGGAGTCTATATATCGAAGTAGCCCATGGCTTCAATTATAAACAAATATATACAAAATCAAATTGGTTTGTCTAAAAAAGCCCATGGCTTCAGTTACAAAAATATATACACAACCACATCCTCAATATGGAATGTGATACTATAAGTCTAAGTACTACTCAGACCCAGATGATGACCCGCTGCTCCCTCCTCCCCATAACCTGTCGTTGTATCATAATCAACACAATTTGTAAGATTAAAACAATCATAGAATCAATCTTAAAAGCAGTGTTGATGTGGACAATGCATGACTTTCCAGGATACAACGATTATTCTGGTAAGAATTCTAATTACCTCCCTACTCTAATACTATTAGCTATATTAATTATAACTATTGACTTTATTATTCTAACTTTTATTTATATTTTAACAGGTTTGAAAACATCGGGTAAACATGCATGTCCTGTTTGTGGCCCTTCGTTAGTGCATCAGTATGCTGACGGTTTGTGTAAGACCATATTCGATAATCATCATCGATTTCTCCCGTTATATCATCCTAAATATGTTGCTAGTAAGAGTAACATTTCTCCACAAACACTTCGTGCAAAAGATTGGAAGCATATTTGGGAGTCTATAAATGTTCTTCCTCCAGATGGCATGAACAGGTACAGTAATGTTTTTCAATCTTGTTTTGTGTACTCTCTAATTGGATTAAAGATCACATAGAGCAATCCCTTGTGTAGGTACTCCATTTTTTTCTGGCTACCATATTGGATCCATCTTAAGATCAACCATCTTCTTGATCCCATGCACATCTTCAAGAATGTGGGATCTGGTATTTGGGAACATGTTATTGGTAAATGAGATAATGTTAGCATACAGGAGGACTTACGGGTCGCAGATTGTATGCATCAAAGCTTGGCCACCACGAGAGGAGGGTGGGCACGTTTGTCTTTTGCCTTCCTGCACCATGGATTATATCAAAGAAAGAGAAGAAGCAAGTAAAGCAAGCCATAACCACTTTGCGTACTCCCACTGGATGCATGAGATCATTGAAGGGAGCCTTTACAACCAGTAAGAAAAAAGGCATTGAGCAACTATATGGGTTGAAGTCCTACGATTGGCACAAGATGCTCCAAGTAAGTGTTTTCCAAGTCTTGTACGTTGAAATTAAATTTTGTAATGCCATAAACCATACATACATGTGCTCTTTTGTGTGCAGTTCATACTACCTACTAGCATCGACCATTGTGCAAACAAGAGTTTGAAAAAATGTATTTATAAGATGGCGGAGCTTGTGAGGTATGTAAAACCCATGTCAGATCACCCTTCATTATACCTTGCAAAATGAACGTGCATGAGTTATAACGTACTATTCATTTATTTTTCAGATATGTTAGTTCCAAAGCAATTGATCCAGCCACGTTGGATGATGCGCGTGTTATGGCAGTGGAGGTGGTTTGTTTGGTAGAGGAGACTTTTCCGCGAACCATTCTCACAAGTCAACTACATCTCATTGTGCATTTAGTGGACGAAATTGCTTTATGTGGCACTGTCCATGCACGTTGGATGTTCCTCCTAGAGCGCTTCATGAAGACCTTAAAAGGGTTTGTGAGGAAAAGTGCAAGGCCCAAGGTAGCATGGCTGAGGGTTGGTTGATACAAGAGTCTCTTGTATATATTTAAGAATTTCTTGATCAGGTGGACAGCTCTTTGCCGCTGCGACTATGGAGCAATGAAGAGGACTTGAGGATGACCTCTATTGTGCCGCCTCAAAGGAAAAGGACAGAGTAAAGTAATTGACAGAACATTGATTGATGATCTCAATTTCACTTGCATCCTTAATAGTGATGTGATGAGCAGATGGGTTACAAGATATGAGGATGCAAAGACAAAAAGGCAAGCAAAAAGAGCTCTCTTTCTTCAGAGGCAACATGGCTCTCATAAGGCGTACCCTAAGCATCTAGCAACACTTCTGAATGATATCCATGTTGATTGGTTACATGAGGAAATGGAGAGAGCAGAGAGCGGCGAGGGGCTGCATATCAAGGCGGAAGAATGGGAGTATGCACGAGAGCATGTTAAAGGTACATAGAACTAATGTTTTGCATTAGTTGTAAGTGATTTGTTTTTAATATTTATTCACATTGCTTACATAAATATTGCTTCTATTTTGGTCCAGTGCACTATGTTCAATGCTATATGGTGTGAAGGCAAGCATTTTTGAATACAAAGAATTGATGAAAAGAGGAATACACAAGATTGCGGTGTCATTAGTAGCTTTGAGGGACCAATGGAAAAATGGATGATTATTATAGCACAATCCAAGACATATTTAGGCTTGACTTTCGTCGCTTCTTTGTGTATGTTTTGGATGTCAAATGGCAAATGAACATGGTGGAAAAAGGGCCTAATGTAACGATAAAACGCCATGCAAGTGGCTATGTAACTATTGACTCTACAAAGTTTTGGCAAACAAAGAAAGATAGGCTCGTATTGCCACAACAATGTGAGCAGGTATGCATTTTTTTACTAATGTGTTTCATGTACATATATATCTAAGCTCGCGTACCCCTTGACTTTTGATATGCTAATTAATTACTGCAGTATGTGTATTTGAGTAGGCTATCTATCTGCCACTGGTGCATGGCATTAAATGGTGGTATGTCATCCCTATTGCACCACGTTCCAAAGTGATGTATAATACATTCACTGATGTGGAGCATATGGAGGATGTAGCAAGCCGCAATGAAGATGATGTCAAACATGCCAATGAAAATGTTGTGATCGATGATCAAGAAATAAGAGATGATCATGATAATGAGGATGAGCGTGCCATTTCTCATGATCATGAGGATGACCCTACCATTGAGGATGTTGGTGATGTTGATGAGGATAATCAGGGCATTGGTACCATTATCAATGTCCAGAATATCAATAGTGGAATAAATTTAATCGTAGCCTTACAAATTGATCAAATGGATATTAATGTTGATCGTTTGGCAAGGATGGATCTTATTGAAGATGAGATCAAACCCTAACCAATCCATCACTGTATCGTTCTAAATTGATGACATTTCTATTGTATCTGTTGTCTTTTAATTATCATCTCATGATTTATTTTTGAATATATTACATTGTTGTAAATGCATGTGGTGGGATTGTGTAATGATATATACTGTAATGTACTATGAGATGGTTTAAAGAAAATGGTTTTTAATTTTGTAAAGAAATGGAGTTTTTCTTAATAAAGTTGTCTGTTATCGTGTGTAATAAAGCGTGTATAATTACGCATATATACACGCGCTAGTACACACGTTTCTGAGACCAGTATACACGCAAACGTAGATGCCAATATATACGCGTTGGTACACGCGTTTCTGAAACCAGTATACACGCAAATGTAGATATCAATATACACGCGCCCCATACTACTCATATACATGCACGACCATACACGCACCCGTAACTTATCGCGTGTATCGAACACGTGTATGGTAGCAGTGTCTTGTAGTGAGTGTTGTTTCATGGCACTTATAATGCTATCTCTCTGGGTCTTGCATTTTGCGCAAGGAGCATATTGAAGGTGCATGCTTGTCTATGTCAATGGCAAGTGGTTATGGCGTGGTTGCAGTCCATATTGGAGCATGGGTCATGGATCATGGTATGCTCATGAAGGTGAGCATGAAGTGGTGGAAGTGACTAGGGATTTCACATAAATTTTTGGCACCTTGGTTTCTTGTGGGAAACTATTTGGATAAGCACCCTTGAATTGTTGCATGCAAAGGAAGAGCATGAAAATTTGGAGCTCAATGGAAGCTCGTGGTAGCCATGTCAATGGCAATGAAAATCTCAAGAAGGAGATTTTTTGGTTAAGGCAAAGAAGAGGCAGGTGGTGTGTGAAGCCAATTGAATCATGGAGGAGCTATGTTTTTGAGCTCATTTGGGAGAGATTGTCAAGTATGGACAACTTTGTAACAACTAGAGCTAAGACAAGCTGGTAAGGAGGGGTAAGAGGGATAGAAATTAAATCTTGCAAGTAGAAGGACATCACGTATGGCACGCGATTGATGAGAGAGAATCACATCCAATGCAAGCACTAGTATAGGTACAAGAGGGCGGTTACTAGAAGAGAGAGACCCATCATAAAATGGAGCTTGAGAAGAGAATGATAGAGCATAGCAGTAGCACAAGCAACAACTGTGGTAATACCTCCACTACAGACAGGACTAGCAGGCAAGCCTCGAGGGTAAGCACAAGGAAGAATCAATGAATAGTCAACGATTATATAGCCTTGGCAATGGTAAACTAGAAGCAGTGAACAATCAGCACACAATCAATTAGTGAAGAAGATAGTGCAACAACGGTTATTCCCTGCACATATATAGGAATGGGTCTAGCTGATGGCCACACAGCAGGCTGCAAAGCTGGCTACAAATGGGTGGCTACAACACGAAAACTCAGAAGGCCAACTGAGACTAGAGTGGTGGCATGGCAATTTTAAAAGCATCAGCTTACGACGACCTCTCTCTCTCTCCTACAGTGCTAGGA
Organism: Cibotium barometz; assembly: GCF_041138505.1. Classification (NCBI taxonomy): domain Eukaryota; kingdom Viridiplantae; phylum Streptophyta; class Polypodiopsida; order Cyatheales; family Cibotiaceae; genus Cibotium; species Cibotium barometz. The sequence goes on from NC_141049.1 coordinate 47,520,804, forward strand.
GAGCACAAAAGATTCATGGTGGGCGACCGGGGTTGTGGATATGACAAGCTCAGAATACAGAAGGCAGCATGACAATAATTGTGGCCAAATTTAGAGGCAAATGATAAGCTCAAAGCTATGTCGGTGGTTGAAAAAAAAAAAGACTCATGTGGTAGGACAAAGTAACGACCTCATGCTGCAAATGACAATGCGCAGTGCCAACACAATCTAGAGAACCAAATTTTTTATATATTAATAACCCTTATTGATTGTAAGGGTTAATTCACACAGTGCATATTAAGACCTTGATCATATGCTTTTTACAACATAGTTGTAATTTTTATATCTCTCTCAGACGAGGACTTATTTACAAGAACATTTGCTTTATAGCTTATTCACACACACAAGCTTGTATTGCTCTAAAATATTGGGAAAATATTGGCTTCGCACGAAAAGAAAGCCGTGGATGATTTTCACATGGGTCCATTGCCCACTGCCCAGCTTTGGCCAAAAGGCTTTGTAATTTTATTTCACCCATTGGTATGAGGATTGCCCTGCTCGAGCTCACTGAGAAGCTCAAAATGGTTATCGTTTGTGTGCATGAGCAATGCACGTGTGAGGCACATGCGCATGGGTTGGTTCCCACCCGAACTTCTATGTTCAAATCGAACTCAGTGGTTCTGCTTTGTGAGCGAGTCGGCTCAAAATGGACTAGGTGTCTAAGATGATAGACACGTGCACACATGTTCGTTTGATGGACACTCCAATGCATCATTGAGGGGGAGTGTTGAGAGGTAGCGATCGCGGGGTTGCGCAATGCTACATTGATATGGGTGATGGGTGAGTTGTGGAACACCTTGATTAAGAGGGGGTGTTGAGAGATGTAATCATGGCGCTGTGTGTATGTGGGAAAGCACCCTAGAGGTGCAAGATATTGTGGTAAGATAAGAATGCCACATGTAATATTGTATGGTGTGTGAGTGTTGACCAAAAGAGTGGAAAAGGAGTTGCCACATGGATGATGATGTGTAAAGTGGGATAAGGCTAGAAAGCCTATATCATTGTATGGTTCATTTGTAATATGCAATAGAATTGAGTGTTGAGTGTGCTATCTCTCTCTCTCTCTCTTATGGAGTATCTAGTGTGGTAGAACCCACCTTAATTTCTCTCTCTCTCTCTCTCTCTTATGGAGTATCTAGTTGGTAGAACCCACCTTAATTTTATGCTTAATCTTGTTTCTATATTACCATGATCAATCCCATTTTAGGATTATAAACATTGCGAGTGCCCAAGATGTGTGTGATTGTCAAGTAGAAATCCCTTGTGATTATTACGAGTGTTGTGCATGGGGATATACGGACTGAAGATGTTCCTGTGTGTGTACACTCCTCCATGTGATTACTTTAACTCTCTATTCTCTTTGACTCTTATTTCTACTTTATTTGACATTTACCTTTCATCTTGGTTTTGGGAAATCAAGGTCATTAAGATTTTTTAGCATCCCTCTTTGAGTTGATGAGGGTTTTGTACTGCCTTTGAGTCCAAATTGGAAATAGCAGGTGGTGCCACTACAAGGAATCGGGCTTATACCCGCACTCTTAGCCGCTAAAAATGACTTGTGGAAAAAAAGTAACGGGCCCGTGTATTAGCGCGTGTATCATCGCGACCAGAGACATGCGTGTAAAAGCGCGTGTATAGGAATAGTCAGACGCGTTGATACACAGGCGTATACACGCATTCTGTCAGTTTAGCTGCACTTAGACGCGCTGATAGGAGGGTGTATACATGCGTTTGTCAGTTTAGCTACGCTTATACACACGTATTTTACAGATTATCCGCGTATATACACGCGACTCTTTGTAGAGTTGACGCGTCTATACACGCGAACAGAGAGCAAAAAAAAAAATCCAGAGAGTGCTATTTGGTACCTGAATGCTATTCCAGCACTCCAGCACCCAATAACACTCTGGATTTTTTTTTTTGGGTGCATTGGACCATCCACGAGGAAGATTTAAGACAAGAACGACATGAATGCATACATTGTCAATACACGATTCAAGACAGACATGAATGCAATACTATCGATTCAAGACAGACATGAATGCAATACTATCGATTCAAGACAGACATGAATGCAATACTATCGATTCAAGATAGACATGAATGCATACATTGTCAATACACGATTCAAGATAGACATGAATGCAATACTATCGATTCACGATTCAATATTACTATCAAAATTTTATGTGTACACATATATACAAGGGAGTTCATATGTCGAAGTAGCCCATGGCTTCAGTTACAAAAATATATATACAACCACATCCTCAATATGGAATGTGATACTATAAGTCTGAGTACTACTCAGACCTAGATGATGACTCGGTGCTCCCTCCATGATCAGATGAGCTCACATCGGTCGGAATGTCTGATGAGTAGTGCTCACGTCCACCCTCTGCAATGGCGGCGGGTGGATCATCAGCAGCTTGTGCCTGTTCAAGTAATATATAGTATATAAGTATATATATATGTAATTCAATAAACCAAAATCATTCGTTTAGAGTTTTCAAGTACCTGTCGACCGTATGGTCTTATGGCCATCTCAAACTACGCGTCCGTAATACGTCCCTCAACTCTGAAGATGGCCCACGTGTCACGTCAACTATGCCGGTGAGCATACCGAGTATCGTGGGCTGTGGGCTTCCTCCCCATAACCCGTCGCTGTATCAGAATCAACACAATTTGTAAGATTAAAACAATCATAGAATCAATGAATTAAGTAAACAATCAAAGAAAGTGGCAAGATACTTACGAACTCTGCCTCCCATGACTCGACGCCGCCAGATCCGAAATGTGAAGATCCAATAGTCTCCATCTGGATTCGTCGTGCCTCCACATGCTGCTTGCTCTTCACGCCACCCTATACTCGTTTCTTTGCCTCCTTCCACTCGCGTTTGTGCGCAGTAGTGGCAGGTTTCTCGGTAGAATAGCCACCCGCAGCTACATTTAGTCCATCATCGTACGCAAGTTTCTTAAGGTGAGATCTTTTATTACTTAAGATCTCCCTTATTCGCGTCCTTCCCCATACATCCGAGAATGTCGCATGTGGGGATTGGGGTAGTGACTATGTACAGCATCTATCACCTCCCCAACTAATCGGCTATTTTGATCTTTAAATCTGATAAAATAATTTCTATACAAGTTTGATACTACCCCACGCATGTACTCCATTACCTCTTTCCCCCTCGCATCCATCACTATCCTGCCCCTATCCGTCACATCATAGCAGATCACTCCCTCCACCTCTCTCATCTTCTCCTTATCCGAACTGTCTTCTCTAACTCTTCTCCCTCTATCTCCTCTCTCACCCCGCCTGCCCTACTACCTCCCCCACCAAAGCACCCATCGCATCCTCCACTCCCACTCTTCCTACTGCTGCGGGCGGGTGGAGTCACGACTAGGGGATTGTCTACGTGACGGTGGCTGTGAGCCCTTACGTGACGGTGGCTCTGAGGGAGTACGTGATGGTGGCTGTGAGCCCTGACGTGACGGTGCCTGGGAGGGTGTGCGTGAGTGTGTCTGGGGGACAGGGTGTGTCTCCTCGGTGGGCATGGAAGAGGAGAAGCTGCATGCCGTCTCGTCGGACTCATAGGCATAGACAGCAGTGGAGTGACCTGGATACTCGCGGGCGGGGTGTAGATACCAGGCATGGAAGGAGGGGGATGGGCATACATTTACTCTGTAAGCTCAACTGGACCAGGATGGCATCCAAAATAATTTAGCATCTCCATCAGCCAATTACTGTACGTAAATGGATCGGATGAAGAACCTGGATCCATAAAGAATCTGCAAAAATAAAAGTATATACATGATTGCATCAAAGCACAAATGCAAGCTAGCACATATGATTTTGTGAAGGCAAGCCATATGCAGATGGGATCATCTCTCTGAAGAACCTGGATAGCAAGCATGGGTGAAACACAATCGCGTGTATAAACCTGTCAAAAAACATGTGTATACACCCGTCAAAAAACGCGTGTATATGCCCGTGAAAGTCTGTGCAGATAGCATACACGCGTTCCTACACGCGGCCTGCGAAATTTGTTTTTTTGAAAGAGATCGACCTCTGACAAATCGTACTTATAAAAAGCTCACTGTTGCCCACTGTCACAATCGTTCACCAGATGGCAACCAGAGAAGGAGAAGGACGGAAACAAATGCATAAAGGAAAGAGACAATAGCATAAACAAATGGAAGGAAAGAGACAGAACAAAGGACAAACTGACTCACCTCTGAAAAAGTGAGTCTTCTTTTTGGCTGGTTTCCTTCACCCGTGTGTGCTCCTTGTCTGCTCCTTGCACTTAGGTTTAGTGCTCTGTTGGAAGAGGCGGCGACGAAGGAGAGCAAATCTTGAGTTTGAAAATGTTTATTTGGAGAAGGCGGGTTATTTTTAGATATGGACAGGTCGTCGCATGTAAAAGCGCGTGTATTTTTGCTTTTAGAATAAATCAACCACATTTATACACGCGATTTTTAGGACATAGCCGCGTTTATACACGCGATTTTTAGAATTTAGCCGCATTTATACATGCAATTTTTAGAATTTAGCCGCATTTATACACGTGAAGAAGAGGATATAGCCGTGTTGATACACACGGTTTTTAGGATGTAGTCGCGTTGATACACGCGATTTTGAGGATATAGCCGCATTATTACACGCGTTTTTTATAGTTTAATTAAAAACTGATTATGATTTTGTGTTTACTCTTTTGTACATAGGATGTCATCAACCTCCTCAAGCAGTTCTGGTGAGGATGAGACAATGCGTCATCATAATCGCGATGTGTGGTTGGGACAAAGGATCAAGCGTATCTATAATCGATGTCAAGGATGCATTGTATGAGCGCGTCGAATTACCTTGAATCACATCTCCATGTATGGAGAATGGAATCAAACAGAGATACTGAGACATTAGTAGGATGTGGTGGTTAGTAAAAATTGCAAATCCAATGGTTGGATTTTTAATGATCTCTTTTTCAAAATTCTTCCAGACTATCAGAAGTCCTGCAAATATTAATAATCTAATTAGTAAAATTACATTTTTGATGTGAATCATCTAAAACGGATAGGGACTAGTGTACTTATAATGGTGCATCTATGGAAAAATAAATCGGATCACTCTAAGTATGGAAAGATCATTTGTTTATCATTTCATCATATTTTTGATTAATTTTAATTAATTAGACTAATTTATATTAATTTAAGTTATATTGGGTTAATTTAAGGGTAAGCGTATTTTCTATTATTTGCTTGATCTCATTTTAAGTACCTTGCCCCCCAAAATTTGCTCTCCAAGCATTGTCCCAGTCCAACATAAACTGGATAAAACTGGACACCCTGATCTTGCAACAACCCTAGTGCATAAACACCATTAAGTTTTTACAAATGGGGAGGCTTCTATTTATAGGAAAAAGTGAGCCTCTAACTAAGCAAACTGATTCTAGAATTTTCCAGATTAGTTTGGTCAATTTTTGACCATTTTTTGTTCAGTTTAGCTTACTTTTTGGATCTAGTTTTGAAACAGGAGAGAGGAGAGATGAAAATATCTCATTTTATTGATTAAAAATTGGGAGTAATGATGAGAAAAAGGCACCTACTTCATGAGGGGAGATCCCCACACTGAGGTGTCAAAATTTAGTTTTTTAATTCTTTTCTTTGGTCCTTAGTAGTCCACTCTTCATCTTATGTGAGCATTTACTCATTTTTGGGGGGTTTTTATTTTATTCTTCAATTTATCTCCTCCCTACACTTGGATTGCTCCTATTGGCCTATAGGAACCTTAATTGGACCATAATCTAAAAATTTCTAAAAATCTAGACCCTTAGGCTAAGGTCATTTATACCTATTTTCAATTAATTCCAATTGCACATTGGAAAGTTCTTTTTGAATTTCTATTTCAAGGAAAACCATTTTAAACACTAGGAGGATTTTTATATCCAAAAATATCTCAATTTTGAATTATCTCCCTCTAGATACTTTCTCTCTCCAAGCCAAAACAGGGTAAAATAGGATCTTTCTTTTATTTCAGAGAAGGGAATAATTATAAGATCAGAAGGGGAGGTTCTTACACATGCACACCTCTAAAGCTAGAGGGAGGAATCTTACAACATCAATAAGCAACATAATCATATTTAGTCTCTAAAACTATACAAATTAATTGTAATGTCACACTTACCATGTAATGTGTTATACTACTTGCCAAGGCTAGGCTTCAACAATTGATGCATAGAATATACCAACCACCTCCTAAAACATTAAAAAACTAGAAACACTTAGATACATCACTATCTCCATTGAGTACAATCAATGCCTACAAGAAAACTCACACAAAATTTCATGATTATTAACACATATGTGTAATTTAACACCAACTTTAACACACATTATTATTATTAACCAATAGTAATGCACATATTATTATTATTAACCAATAGTAAAACATATCTTACTATTAACTTTATTATTTACGAATAGTAATGCACATAACTAATATGAAAACATAACTTCTAGAACTCGTTACTCAATTGAACATAACCAACATCAAAACATTGCTAACCTCTATTTTTGTTCTCTGTTGCTGCTCTGTGTTGGCTCTGTGTTGTCTCTTCTCTGTGTCTCTCTGTGATAGCAAGATTAATGAAGAGGGAAATGGTTTGTTGGCTCCAAGAAAATGACACCAGAAAATCAAATCACTCTTCATTCTCTAGCTTTGTAGTGAACAAGTGCAATAGAACAGGAGGGAAATACAAACTATTTGGAGGTTTGGTAAAGTTCTTGGACAGTCAATAAAAAAATAAGTGAATCTATTATAAAACTAATATTTTGAGATGTATAAGATTCAAAAAGAGAAGAGAGAGGAGCAATATTTATAACATTATTTTTGCACTTTTCCTTGATTCATGGAAGAGAGAGAAAGCCCTTAGAGGGTCAGTTTGTGAGTCCAAATTTTTCCTAATGGAATATGAAGACAAGATTTCTCTGCAATACAAATTCCCAAGAAGAGCAGGATGGGTGTTTGCAAATATGTGCAAAGTTGAAAGCAAAGCGAGACACAGCAAAGACTATAGAAGAAAAATGTAAGATAAGTTTGAAGTTCTAGACCTTTTAAAGTGGCTGTGTTGGTTATTTTGAATTATTTTTTTATATTAAAAAAAATATTGACACTCTTGAATCTCTTTTGTAGTGCCCATTCTACATGCCTTGAAGATCCACAAGGAGCAGCAGAGCACAGAGCACCAAAATCTAGCAAAGCATAGGAAAAAGTGTTTAGAGAAGAAGGAGAAATATTTAGGCCTTGTCATTGATAGCATGGATAAAAAGAAAACCATGTTGGCTCATTTTATGCATCCTCCTAAGAATCTCAAGAGAAAAATTTTATCCAACTCCATGTTGTAGGAGCCTTAATTTTCAATGGTGTCATGTAATCAAGGATCTTTGTTAATTTTCCTAACATTCATAAAATCCTAATTTGACAATCACCATCATTCAAAACATTATCGGAGAATGCCAAGGTGAACTACCACCCATTCTCTACTTACAACTAGATAACACTAGCAGAGAAAACAAAAAACCAAGTTCTCGTGGCATACTAGAATATGCTAGTACAAAAGAAGATATTCAAGAAAGTCGAAATTGGGTTTTTGTTGGTGGGACACACACAGAACCAGATTGACCAGATATTTAGTAGGATGAGATCTATCCCATCACCACACGAGCCATACAACCTATAGAATTTCCTTTTTCTTTTCCCATTCTCACTTCCGTGGGTTTACGGGTATTGGGAATATCTGCAAAGATTTTTACCCATATTCGACCATTTATCTAGAAATGTCTGCTTGTAGCGCGACGTGCTACTTCAATGGTTTAATATAGAATATGACTGACTCTCAATCAAATTGGTAAAGAAAAGTGCATTTGACCTTCCATAGATCTCTACCTTGTTAGTGGATACATATGTTCCCAATCCCTCCATCAAAATCATGGAAGAAACATATGATTTTAGATGCTTTGCAACTAGCGAGGCCACTAACATGCCATAATTTTCATAGCTCAATGGTCATAGTTTTCAGTATCAATTTGGAATTAAGCAAGGGGAGGAACATACTCTCATGTGGTCCAAAAAATACTCAAACTTAGGGATCTTTCATATTCTCCCTTGTACTCGTCGACAAGGCAACTGTTGGGCTGTTTCTTGTTGCTCCATGTCACAGCACCACTCCCAAAGGAAAACATAAATCCACTCGTGGATCTCCTATCTATGATACTATAAGCCCAATCTGCATCAGTGTATTCAAATACCTGCAACTCCATACCAGCCTCATAAAAGATACCATAGTCTACTATAACTTCATGTAGTGCAATGTGCACCTGACACCATCCAAATGTGGCTTCCAAGGAACCTGCGACTCCATACCAGCCTCATAAAAGATACCATAGTCTACTATAACTTCACGTAGTGCAATGTGCACCATCCAAATGTGGCTTCCAAGGAACCTGCATAAACTGAATCTACAATCCAACTTTATAGTTCAAATTTGGCTTGGTGATCGTCATTTAGATCAAGCTACCCCACTATCTTTCTGTACATAGTGGGGTTCTCTAGCATCTCACCCGCAACTGCACTCAGCTGGCCATTTGAATCTAATGGCAGAGAAATTGGTTTACAACCAGCCATACCATATTTGGATAGCTTGTCCAATGCATGCTACCTCTGTGACAACCATATACCCTTGGCCATCGTAATAACCTCAATGCCAAGGAACTACCTCATTTCACCCGAATCCTTCATGTCAAATTTCTACTTGAGGAGACATTTCACACTCTCAACTTCCTCTCCACTGTCACCCCCAACAATCAAGTCATCCACATAGATTGTGATGACCATAATGCCCCTATCATTCTTCCACACATAGAGTGAATGATCAACATCTGCCACATGAAAGCCAATGGTGATAATATATTGTGCTATCTTATCATGCCATGCTCTAGGTGCCTGTTTCAAGCCATATAAGACTTTACGTAGCTTGTATACAAATTCAGGGTGACCCACATCTTCATAACCTGGTGGTGGCTCATCCATATACACCTCTTCTAGCAAATCACCATGCAAGAACACATTCTTAACATCCATTTGCTCTACAAAATCCATCCTTTTGATGCAACCACCACCATAACAACTCTCATGGTTGCCATCTTGGCAACAACAAGGCTAAACGTCTCCTCATAATCAATCCCATAAGTTTGAGCATTACAACCAATCTTGCTTTATACCTGCTAATACTTCCATTTGAGTTGTGCATTTTTTTTTGTACACCCACTTAGATCCAATAGACTCCCAAGTCCCAATGCAACATTTCTGCTTTCTCCCAATCTCAATTCCCAACAGCTTCTTCAAAACATGTGGATTCAACATCTTGCACAACATTTTCCATATATGCATAATGATGAGCAACATAACCATCATATGTCAACCTATGAATAGGTTTTTTGAATCTCGCTAACTTAAATTGTCCATGATCACTACCTGGTATTTTTCCAACTTCTCTTTCCTTTCTTACACTAGGTGTTCTAATAGCTGGAATCCCAAGCTCATCATCAAGACTCTGCTCTAAACCACTAGACTCTCCATCAACATAAGAATGCCCTGTAGAAATGTCAGGCATACCAAGAGGCTTACCACCTTCTCTTTGCCTTGCCGTGATGTACCAACTACATTTTCAAGACTAGTATTTTGACACAACTTGCCACTCCATGGTCTATTAACAGACCCAACACCAAATGACTCTCCAGGTCCACTTAATGACTGTGATTTCTAACTCGCATTCTATGCACTCACATTTCCAGTTACATCAACCGCAATGGCATCTTTTTCAGTAGCATACTAGCTACTCATTTCATCACACATAACATCTCTTCTTACCCTCAAGTCACACATAACATCTCTTCTTACCCTCAAGTCACATCGTGCAACCACAATGGCATCTTTTTCAGTAGCATACTAGTAGCTACTCATTTCATCACACATAACATCTCTTCTTACCCTCAAGTCACGTGTAGTAAGGTTATAGTATCTATATTCCTTTTTTTTTCAGCTGGCCTTTGGTCCAAGATCCTCCCATACTATACTAAATTTCACCGTCCGTAGGCAGTCGCCCGTAGTAGGTGCTTATTTATCCACCTGTAGTAGGCGATGTGTATCTACATGTAAATTGTCTCTGAATGCCATTATTCCACAAGAAATCAAAGAACTCATTGGAGAATTATTCTCCCCCTCCATCTGACCTTAAGCACTTCACATGCTTTCATGTCTACTTTTCAATCATCACTCTAAAATTTTTAAAATGAGTGAAATCTTCACTCTTCTCCTTCTCATGAAATACACCCACACTTTCCTTGTGTGATCATCAATGAATGTTATATATTACCTGCAACCACCCATAGACGCAGTTTTTACAGGACCCCATATGTCCAAATGCACAACATCTAGTACATTCCTGCTCACATTTTTGTCATGTGAAAATACATGCTTTGTCTGCTTTTCAAATTGACATGCTTCACATACTTTCTGCATACCATCAACCTTAAACTTAGGCAACCCTATCACAATTTCTTTAGACTTCATTCTTTATAGATTTACATGCGCAATTCGCTTATGCCAAATGTCTGTATCTGCAACAACTTCTGAACCCTATGCAAACATTACAACTTTCACTTCAAGCATATTTACATCTAGTGTAAACATTCTACCCACTCTATTGGCTTTTGCAACCAGCCTGCACTTGGCTTTAAGTCTTTGACATAACAACCATTAGGGTTAAAGCACACCTGCAAACCTTGCTCGATCATCTGGCCAACATAAACCATATTTGTTGTAATATTTGGAATATGAAGTACATCTGCAAGATATTTCACCTATTTTGCTGCCTTTGCCAATTTCCATGACCTCTTTGACTCCCCCTACGTCTGAAGTGGCCTCTTCCACCTGTGTGGTGTTGTTGTGATTCATGGGACTGTTGTTGGTGACCATAATTTTGATTACCTGTTCCACCACCACCACCTTGGCCACAGCCTCGTCCTCCACCTGCACTTGTGTAGAAGGCTTGTTGCTCTGAACTGCCTTTGTTTTGTGAAGATTGGTCTTCACCCAAACTCTTTTTTTCAATGATCAGCATTGATATCAAGTCTGTAAAGTTGGGGATGTTGTCCCAAGTTTGAATAGATGTCTTGAATGCCTTGTATTGTGGCCTGAGACCACATAGACATACTTCTACCTTATCATCATCATTAATAGAAACACCAATAGATGCAAGGGATTCCATAATGCCCTTGATTTTCAAGGCATAATCATGCAGAGACATGTTTTTCTTCTCCACAGTATGAAGCTTATTCTTCAACTGAATCTTTCGTGCCTTAGTTTTAGTTTCATACAACTTCACCGAGGTGTCCCATGCCTCCTTGGGTGACTTGGCATCCTGTATATGCCCAATCATGGTATCATGTATACTACTAGAAAGCCAATACATGACTTTCCTTTCTCCTTGATTTCAATCCTTGTATTCTTTTACATCTGCAGTAGTTGGATTAATCTTCGGTATCTCTAGTGCCTCCTCATGTTCACATTCAATGTAGTACCAATAGCCTTTTCCCCCAACAAAAAAATTTTCAATATAAACCTCCAACAACATATTGGGGAATATGGGATTTCCCACAAGTTTGGGACACGTGGTCACAAAAGTTTGGATTAACCATAACTTGAACACAACTAATCCAAAATGAGCGCTTTATAGCTCTTTAGATTCCATTTTTCAAGCGCTTTCCAACGATAGGTCATATGATAGGGTTTTGAGAAACTTACAAACATGTTATCCATGTCTCCTTTTTTAAGTATTCAAAAATGGGAATTGGAAAATTCCCAAATTCACTAATATGGTGTTCTCCAAGCATGGAAGTTGTTCTTGTCAAGATTCTCTATAACAATCTGGTTAATTCCATCATTTGACATCTTGTCTACAACACAAACTCACCAAAAACACCTCTCTTGTTTGTCTTGCAGCACAAACTGTTGTATTCTCTAGAGTGATACTATAGTGCACCTAAACTATCACAACCAGTGAACTCAATTTGCATACATACAGCCAATAGCACATGTAAGACCTCTTTGGAGTACACAAAGCGTCTGCACAACCAATCACCCTTCCTGTAGGCGAACAGAAAAATGGAGGTCCAGACATGCCCAAAAAGCATTTTTGGCCCGAAACATTTGGTCCATTGAAGGACTTTATAGTTACCCTACACCTCTGCCCCGACAAAAAAAGCTCCTCAATTGGAGTTTTTTTTCCGGTGCCTCCCAAAGAGCTCCCAACAAGGGTGTAGTAGTCAACACAAAGGAGTAAGAGTAGGTGAAGTTCTTACTCTCGTACCGCTTCCAGTGCTTCTCATATACTCACCGCTCAGCTTCTTTTCATGAACCAGGCTTTGATACCATGAAACTATGCAGGGAGGAAGAGAGCTTGAGCTCTTGCAAGCACACACACACTCACACGAACCCTAGAAGAAAACACACAAGAGAGGCTGAAAATTGTTCTTCTTCTTCTTCACAACAAAATGGTTCTACCAAAAGGTAAGGGAAATACAACATAAGTATAAAAGTACTATGTACATATTCTCCATAATGTGAACACGTTAAGTGAGGGAGTTGGCAAGATAAGTATGTCATAACTACTAATAGCCGGTGGAGTTCAACTGTAGAATCACTGGCGAAGATCTATCATGCCAAACACGCCAGTGATGTAAGTGGCAGAAACGGTCACCTAGGCATATCATGAGTATCAACTTGTGTTGAGCTTAACATCTCAACACTAAGTGGAGAGTGTAATGCCCATGCTTCTAATATACTACGTGGTCCTTTGTGGAAATACTCTTCTCTTTGGCATTTTCATTAGCATGTGTTTATGTGATGCTTTGTGGTGACCTTGAGTATATTATATTTCTCATTGGTTACATCTCATTCTTATCTAAGTGGTTTCATGTGTTGCTCTAGTGGTGTGAGTTTGCTTATGTGTGACAACCATCTCATTCTTATTTAAGTGGTTGCACGTGTTGCTCTAGTGGTGTGAGTTTGCTTATGTGATAAGCATCTCCATTGTGTGATTCATTCATTCATTGTCAAGCTTAAGCTAACACCATGTCTTTTAACAAGGGTGTCTACTACGTGTTACAACCATCTCATTCTTATTTAAGTGGTTGCACGTGTTGCTCTAGTGGTGTGAGTTTGCTTATGTGATAAGCATCTCCATTGTGTGATTCATTCATTCATTGTCAAGCTTAAGCTAACACCATGTCTTTTAACAAGGGTGTCTACTATGGAGTATCATCCAATAAATCCTCCTCGAGATCATCCTCGTGATCTGAATCTATAGAATCAGTGCTCATATTTGCAGCTATGCATGCTTCTTTCATGGATAATCATGCCTTTGATGCTTACCCATACAAGCATAGCATAAGCCTTGATTCTTTGCTTTCTCAAACTGATCGAGAGTGAGAAGATATGTGGTCATTCTTCCTTGACACCTTTCTTTTAACTCCTACAAGAGTCTTTGTAGATGAATGTACACTAGACATGGATGCCTTTCCTTTTTTACCACTAGTGTGCCTGGAAGCTTCATAAGTAGGTCACATAAAATGAGACTTTGAACCTAGACCCACTGCGTGAATTCAACCTTTTCGACCATCTTCATAAACTAAAGCCATACTATAGTTCAAGATAATGTTTAACACTTCTCACGGGCGAACTAATGGACGAAGTTTATTATTTAAACCCAAGGAAAACTTATGAACCTATAAGAAATCTGGTAAAATTTATGGTATCTTCATAAGCACCTCTCAATACTTGTCTACATACTCCTAAACTATGAGATTCTTCTAAGAAATAAAAAACCAAGTTTCAAGCGCTCTACTCTGCTCATTTGGAGGCATAAAATTTTGAATAAACATATTTTAAACTCCTCCCAAGTATTCGAAATTGTCTTATTTTCCTCCACCAATGATGAGCCACATCCTGTAAATTATATGCAACATGATGGATTCTAAAGTGCTCATCCGTGATATCATATAAAGAAAGGCATTGCTCCAACTTAGAAAGTCACTAATCTACTAGATCAGTTGTCTGGAAAGGTAAAGTGCTAGTGTACTTTGGTGGCTTCAAATCTTTTAATGCAAGTTTTGGGTTTAATACATTTTTCAAAGTGTCCTCACGATTACCCAAGGGATGAGAATCGGAAGTGAGCAACAGGGACGGTTGAGGTACTATAGGTGTTATCATGGTGCAGATAGCATTCATAAATGAATTCATTTGCATGCATTTGTTGGCGAAGAAGGATGTCCTCTGGTGATGGTCGGGTAGAGTTGTCCAAATCCATTTTTAAATCACAAATATACAAAAAGCAGGGATAAGTAACCCCCTAGTGGTAAATATATTCAAATCAATATAGGTCGATGCCATGGAGAGAAACAACTTCAAAGATCGGGCCAAGAGCTTCAAGAAACAGTCCACCGAAAAGAGGAATTTGTGGCCTAAAACTCTACATGTGACCCACCTCCAAGAAACATTTGAAATATGACCTTAGGGCTTTGATATAAAAAGAGAAAAGAAAAAGAAATCATGGTTTTTTTTTTCTGTTCTGCGCTGCATTGTCGGCGCGAAGCTTGACAATGGTGGCTTGGCTTCTACTTTGTGGTGTTGACGAAAGAGGGACGAAAGCAGCATAGGTTTGGCTTCTTGTAGAAAGAACCACCCAAGGCTTGGCCACACGACCAGCAGGCGACGGCCAGTGGTGACCACGACTGTGGCGACTTGCTGTGTGGCTTGGCCACCAAACAAAAAGGTTAAGCCACACTCTAGTGTGGTGGCAAACCTCAGCAACAACCGTAGCAGCACGGCCGACCGATGCAACAAATGAACGTCGACGGACGCACGGATTTTAGACAGCGTTGACAGAACTAACGAAAACAAAAATGGCTGCAATAGCGATGATGATTCTCCTCCTCTTAATGCCACCTCAAGAGAGGCTCCAATCTCCTGCAAAGCTTCCCCCATAGCCAAAATCAAGGATTAGGATCTGATACCAAATGTAAGATCTCCATGCAAGGTAGGCAGGGTCCCGGTATCTAGCCTCATGCAAAAAACATGAGGGAAGAAGAAGAAGAACTCAAGAATAGTAAAAAATAAACCTAGGTTGGCATACCATGTTTAACAGCCCAACCATTATATATACCATTGAACCTGGGCATCCAATGTGTACCGTACTGGCCACACAATACACATGTACCCGTGTGTCCCTGCTGGTATCCCATGCTACACATCATTGGGTCTTTGGCCTACAACCGTCAGTTCACACTTATTATTATAAGTGATGATGTGCAATAGTATGCCGCCATTGGTTTTCCCATGCAACTTCTGAGTATCTAACACATTATTGGTGTGCAAATCCCATGTAAGAATGTACGCGTCCCATGTGTTGCCACGTGTAAGGGTCGTAACACCTACCTTGTTCAACCTTGTCCAATACTTCCTCATTATAATCATCAAATCATGTTGTATATTGCAACAACCACCTCTTAAGTTGGCATTGAGAACAGAACAAGTGCAGCTTTACCTAACCCATGCTACAAAATTTTCAGCTATGAAGGAGTTTCTAGGAAGAAGAACCTCTCATGCCACCCTTGCACCTATGCTCCAACAGCCTCCCACCAAGCGTATACAATTACGAACCCTATTGTTTTCAGTAACGTATGTATAATTATTATAGAAGCAACGTATGCACCCCATACATATGTCAAGTACTAATCGAGCATGCTAACTACGGCCATGGCTTATTGATTTACCTTAAAACATGCTAATCTCAACTATATTATTGGGCTAACAGGTTGTCCATTTGCAAAAGAAATAGTTTTTCAAGATGATGTATCGCCTTGATGGAATGAAAATTTGCAACACCAGAGAAAAAAAGATCACATCTTGATATATGCACCAAAGCTTGAGCTAGCCACGTAGATCTTTCATGCTAGTTTTCCATTATCTTCAACCTTACTATTATACTAGATGATAAAGCTAACCCCCTAGGTTAATTCAAGCCCACTAACCCTAGTTAGTCACTAATCTTGGTTAGTACGGGGCTGCAACACTTCCACTAAACAATGCACTTTTTTGATGCTATTCTATGTGCATATATGAAATGACTTCAAGCAATGTATTTGAAGAATAGAAAAAGGAGTATGGTCACAAAGATCTTCCTTTTTTGTGTATCATGTTTATTTAAATAGATACGTTTCTTGCTAATCAAAAAGTTGAAGCATATATAAACTATTCACAATTCAAAGCATATGCCAAAACCTTTTCATTCTTGTACTTTTCAAAATAAAAGTGATGCAAGTACTAATCCTTATGATGTCTAGGGACAATTAATCCATCGTCTCCTCATGACCCATAGGGTCATGCTCGTCTCAATAATAACCATTTGGTTGGTCTTGACTTTGCGGCGTGTCATTTGTTTTACTTTCAATTGTAAATGTGATATTGTTGTATAGATTTGTCACATCTCTTCTCCAAATCTTATCAATACAATAATATTTGATAACAATCTTCTTGCAAATCATGACTAACACTACCCACATTTTAGTTGGTTTTCTTTTCTCTAATTTGCTTACTTCATTCACAAGACACATATCGTCACATAGCTAGAGGTTATTTTTTAGCATTTATCTTAAAATTCAATGGCAATAACTTGACGTTGTCAACATATATATTGAATCACATAAGGGTTGAATTAAGAGTTTGAATGTGTTTAGTAGGGTACGGTGTACCCTTGCTAGACTCTAGTGCTTTGCATAGGATTGTATCCAAATAAGAAAGCAATAAGCATCGAAAAAAGTATGGGAGGAGGACTCTTACATTGGAGTCATAGTCAACCACACGCGAAAATACAAGATAAAAATTCATAATATTATAACGGATCACTCATGAGGTTGAAATTATTTAGGGGCACGTGCTATCAAAAGCTCAAAACCTTCGGCTACGTGGCCACCACTGGCGTTCCGGGTGACCAGAGATCTCCGAGAACTCTGCCGCACGTGGGATTAATCTCGTCCGCCACCTCCTTGGAACTGAGCGCGCCACAGTACACGTAACCCTTCACCTGGTCATGCGTAGAGCGGTCGTAGACGTTGGGCTTAGCGTCGATAGCGAAACGCAAAGGTAGATCCGGATTGGAGATGAAGAGCCGCCCGTAGGAGATCAAGTCCGCCTCCCCGGTGCGGATAGCCTCCATGCCGGTCTCACGTGTGTATCCTCCGCTCGACATGACCGTTCCTTCGTAGGCCTCGCTGAGGACTAGACAGTTGCCTGCAGTGTCCTTCACTCCCTCCTTGGTATAGCGCGGCTGGGTCAGGTGGAGGTAGGCCAGCTTCATCTTGTTGAGCTCCGAGATGAGGTGAAGGCCAAGGGCTTCCGGATCGGAGTCGGTGGCGCCGAGGTGATCTGTTATTGGCGAGATTCGGATGGCGGTGTGCTCCTCCCCCATCTCTCCAGCTACAGCCTCCAGCACCTCCAACCCGAACCTGCAACGGTTCTCAACGGCGCCTCCATACTCGTCCGCCCGGTCGTTGATTCCGTCCTTGAAGAATTGGTCCACCAGGTAACCGTGGGCGGCGTGGATCTCCACCCCATCGAACCCTGCAAAATTTGAGACCCATTAGCCCTAAACCATCATTAGGGCCCTAAACGATGGACGCAGTGATCTTTACCTGCCCGGCGAGCATTCCTAGTCGCCTGCCGGAACTGATCGACAATCGCGTGGATCTCGTGGACTTCGAGGGCGCGGGGCTGTGAGTATTCCGTCATAACCCCGTCCGGCAGTCTTATGAACCACCCCTTGGGCACCTTCCGCCCAGTGGACGATAATGGAGGACATCCGTTAGGCTGGTAATCTAAAATCAGAACACAACTAACAAGAACAATATCCTTTAGGCTGGTGATCTGAAATCAGAAAACTATTAATCTGAGCTTAGATCATGAACTTACACCTCTACGATCTTAATAATCTACAAGCCAAGCCCCCCACATACATACATGTATGAGATGCACGGCCCACATGCCATAGCTGGCAGAAGATGATGCCGCCCTTGTCATGCACTGCTTTCACTACCTTCCTCCATGCCTCCACTTGCTCCTCGGCCCAGATGCCAGGAGAATGGAATAAAGGACAGTTTAGACAAGGTCTCAACATTCATTTGCAAATAAAGGGGATGCTTTTACTCTGAAGTACAGCAAAGGACAGCTAAATGAAGAAAATGAGAGACTTTGGGCCCCTTACCCAATGCCTTCTTGGGCGACAGCCACAGCCTCAGTGATTAACAAGCCCCCTTCAGTAGCTCTCTCGGCATAGAACTCAATATGGGCAGCCTGAGGGACGTAATTTAGTGCTCGGCAGCGAGTGACCTATGGAGCACAAAAAAGAGGAAGTAAATAATCAGAGCCATCCCTTTTAAGCACTACAGTCCCATTACATGAAAAAGTCATCACAGCATCAGGAAAAATTATGCTTGATGTTATAATAGTCATACTGAACGAACAATCACAAAATTAAGAAGAGAACTTTACAGCACCTGTGAGAAAGCTGAAATCCGCTCAGGCTCAAGGGTGCTAAGAGGTTGCTGGAGATGTCATCTTTGCAGTTGTAGGATCTGGCTGCTCGTCGGCGCATGCTGATCTGTTGTTGTGATGGAGAAGATGAGATGAAATGGGAAGGAAGGGGGGGGGGGCTGATAATTAGTGGTGCTCTAGCCTTAATCACAAGGTGTATTAGCTCTATAAATCAATTCTGATGCTGCGAGAAGGCTTTTCGGATGTGGAAATGTTTGAGATCCCCAAGGAGCGAAGGCATTTTATACATGAAAGAGGGAGAGGAAGAATGGGTTAAGAGATTGAAGACCCTCTACCGTGACGTTGTCTGGGAAGTTTCCCAGCCGTGCAGACTAGGCTGCCGCAGCACACACGGTCGTTGGTCAATTCTAATTCAACAGTGAAAATTATTCCGAATACCAATACAATTGAGACCATAGTCCTCTTCGATAAAGCAGCAAGTCTTCGTGTTAGATGAGCTCACGCCTCAGAGACCTTAATGGTCAACTACTGCTGCCTGTAGCCTCTAGCTGTGGCTGCTGTGCCCCAGCGACCAGTGAAAATCCATGGCCACCACCCTAGTGACCGCTGTCCCGCATGAAGCTACGCAATCACAACATCAAAATTTTCAAAGCAAATTACTCACAAGAAATCAGAGACGAGAAATTTTCGAAACTGAAATAATCCACTTATATAAAAAAAACCGATATATTATAACCAACCAACCATAAAGGCCCGAGGCCTGGCTTAAAGCGCGGTCTTAAAGCGTCCATGCCATATGAGAGAAATATTACACATAGAACAAGTTGTCTATGCCATATATATGAGAGAAATATTGCACATAGAGCATATAAATACGCTTGAAAAACTATGTTTGTAAGGTGGACCCCACAGAAGTCCTAATTGATTTGCTATTGTCACATGGACCATAGACGAACACCTGTCAAAGGGTTTTGTAAAGTCCTATTCGAGACTACTAGTTTTGGTGAGGCTAAACCTAGAGTACTAGGGTCACATTAAGAAAAGTTGGATCTAGCCAATGCTTCACCATCGGGTAAGTGTCGCCCAAGGCATGTTGAGGGCATACTACTGGGATTGATTGAAGAGGTTATCTTGTCTCGCTCAGCACTTTGTTCACATTCTCACAATCCATTGCATGAGGTTTTGTGTTTACAACAAGCGCTTCCTTCTCAATAGCTTGTGTGATATCTCTCATAACTATGCACTCTATCATAACTAGGCTCACAATCCATTGCATGAGGTTTTGTGTTTGCAACAAGCGCTTCCTTCTCAATAGCTTGCGTGATATCTCTCATAATTATGCACTCACATTTGCTCTAAAAGTTACGCATTCTTACATATCTTTGAGTGCTCACATATGATATGCTTGCTAATATATCTTTGAATGCTCACATATGATCACGTACTATGCACGCTCACATATCTTTGAGTGGTCACATATGCTATGCATGCTGTCACAGTTATGCATGCATACTCACATATGATCACAAGCTATGCATGCTCACATGTCCTTGAATGCTCATGTATTCTACGCATGCTCTCTATGCAACCATGCCCACATATGCTCTCATAGCAACTAGGGCACCAAACGACACTTGATTCGATAAAACCACAAATACAACTTCCCAATGTGGGTGCACTAGCTCATCCGTCGTGTCTTCACTCAATTGTTGTCACATTGGAATGCTTCATTTGCTAAGAGGATGAAGGTAGAGATTTTTCCCATAGATGCAAGAACTGAGAGGAGATACCCTTCATGGTGATTCTCTCTTGCCAGAGGTGATAAAGAACAAGCTCAAGAGAGTGAGAAGCCTACAATCAATCCTATCCAGGTAAGCAAACCGTCAAGCTATACAAACAATGCGAAGATCCAACACAATAATATAGCAAGACAGAGTAGAGAAGAGGGAAAGCTCACAGGTATTCTATTGCAAGGCAATGAATGTGTATTGCTCAATGTCAAAATTCACTAATCTAAAAATGACTAACTTTTAGCTGGATAAAACTTATCAATTGGTACTAGTTCTGGTCCTAAGCAACTCTATACATGAAGTTTGTCACTTCCTTATTTGGCATTAAGATCAAGGTTCATTCACTTTATAAAGTCATGCTAATAGTGAGTAATCATGTCCTTGAATCACCAAGCTTGGGTAGTGAAGATGGCATCCATTCTGGAGATGTGTGGTTGGTCAAACATGTAATCTGCCGCATCGTGAAAAGACTAATCTACAAGCTTTGAGTTTGTTTTGAGGTAGAAAGAATGTCAAGGTTGC
The DNA here is from genome assembly GCF_041138505.1 of Cibotium barometz. Classification (NCBI taxonomy): domain Eukaryota; kingdom Viridiplantae; phylum Streptophyta; class Polypodiopsida; order Cyatheales; family Cibotiaceae; genus Cibotium; species Cibotium barometz. The sequence continues at coordinate 47,541,816 of NC_141049.1, forward strand.
ATGTGGTTTAATCTGGGGGGGAAAAAATCTTTGATCTGAGGCCTCATTTTTGAGTTAGTGAGATGGTGGGACCTATACAAGGAAAGAGGGCCTATGGATTTTCTTCCAAATACATGTTCCAAGACCACCTAATGTGACTGATGGTGATCCTGAATTGGTTAGGATGGCAAGGTATAATTTTGAGATCTCTAGGTGCTTCATTATTGCTTTCTACTCTTTGGTGGTGAGTTTCTTGTTGTGCCAGTGAAGGTAGCTGAAAAGAGGCAAATTGCTCCATGAAGACCTCAGGGAGTTAGATTGTCTAAAGACCACTGGAGGTTTCTTATTCAAAGAGTATCTACGTGATACGTCATACCATGGCTCAGGCTTTCACCCACCACCATGGCCCCCCACCTAAAGATGTGCCTTGATGTGTACCTAGATGGATGGTTGTCTCAATGATGAGGCTTGGTGTATGTACTAGCTATTGTGAGTGCCTATGTATCCAAGATGTATGTGATTGTGAAGTATAAATCCCTTATGATTAATACAAGTATTGATAAGGAATGAAGATGTTCCCATGTGTGTACACTCCTCCATCAGGATGACTTCAACTCTCTATTTTCTTCGACTCTTTGACATTTACCTTTAATCTTGGTTTTGGGGAATTACGGTCATGAAGGCTTTTTAGCACCCCTCTTTGATTTGATGACGGTTTTATACTACCTCCTTCGAGTCCAAATTGGAAATAGCAAATGGTGCCCAACATGGTGAGACATGGCTGTGAGACTTACCAACTTGCAACAGTGTGCAAGATACTAGCAGTCTTATAGAAGGAATTGATGAAGGGTGTCTTGTGGGAAAGCCATCAACTCGACCATTGCTTGATGTCAGAGAGTTTCGAGAATCTGATCTATCTGGTATGTCTTTGAAGGTGACCATCCGATGGTGGTGGCCATCAGATGTCAGAGAGTTTCGAGAATCTGATCTATCTGGTATGTCTTTGAAGGTGACCGATGGTGGTGGCCATCAAAGTATGTCTTTGAAGGTGACTGATGGTGGTGGCCATCAAAGTATTTGGCCCAATGAAAACATTAGTGGATATTTTAGAGGGGTCTTTGATATTGTCGAGCTATTTCACCAAAAAAAAGAGGAAAAATCGCTTAAAAGTTTTTAGTGGGTTCTAGAGACACACATTCACCAAGAGTACACTACAAACTACCATACAAGATAGAAAATTTCAAAGACTCAACCAAGTTTCTAAAGTTTAAGGTTAATATATATATAAAAGCATTTCCCAACCCATCTATACTTATACTATTTTACTGGTGTCTTATTTTTTAGCTCGGTTTGACCATGTTGTAGAGGTATATTTACTGGAAAAAATTTGCACCTTCATTGAGGTCAAACATCAAACACCATATTGGGGAATATGGGAATTTCCCATAAGTTTGGGACACGTGGTCAAAACTTTGGATTTGCCATAACTTGAACACCATTACTCCAAATTGTGCGCTTTAAAGCTTAATAGATCCCTCTTTTCAAGCGCTTTCCAATGATAGGTCACATGATAGGGTTTTGAGAAACTTATAGACATGTTAATCGGGTCCCACCTTTTTAGTATTACAAAAATGGGACTTGGGAGATTCCCAAACTCACGAATATGGTGTTATCAGGCATTATTTACTTATCCTTTAGCCCTTTAGCACCTCCTCGAGGACAGTTCATCAAGGAAAAGAAGGAGATATCATATTGTCAAGGACAAGGATCTGAATTGTACTTATCTCAACTTTATAGTAAAACAAATACACCAAAAGGTTGAGGATGATTAGTAAAACAAATACACCAAAAGGTTGAGGATGATGAGGTAGAAGAAACATTATGTGGAAACTATGGTTGTGGGATCGGGGACCTTTCTGTGAAGTAGAGATCATTAAAATTTTTCATTTGGCACCTCCATAGTGGTAAGTGGTATGAGGCCATCAAAGTATGGATCTGTATCTCCATGTGATGGTGACTGGTGTGAGGCCCCATCAAAGTATAAAACGTTGTCGGTGGACCTGTTTCCCTCCATATGCAAGAACTTACTACCATGACCACCTCCATTTGATTGACATGAATTGGCATGAACCTTGGATTGATATGTGGACTTCTCTTAGCATGGCCATTACTCTCTCCACATTATGTGATCATGTATGCGACATGATTTTTGCCTCTTGGATTGTTCTCGAGGGTGATATGTGGCTATGTATTACAGTAGTCCTTGGATCAATGTTATTGGCCTTCTCCCACTAGTGGGTAAACAAATTGTCCATGTGTTTATTCTCACGAAGATTGGTCAAATTTTAATCATATCAAAGGATGTGTCAAGAATGTTGCAGAAGATTCCTCAGAAGATGAGTTCCTCCACATTTGGTGGATAAGTGAGTTGCTTGTCATGAATGGGAAAGGATACCCTCGGGTCCTTCCCATCACCTTCACCAGTCTAGTCTTGTGTGTTTGGCGGTGGTGCTATATTGCCATGTAGGACTCCACATGTAAGACACCATCCAAAAATGCATTCTTTATTTCGATCTGATATAAATACAAGATAATACCATCCCTTAACTACAACAATATAAATGTTTGATCTCACGGTTTCCATCCTAGCAACCTGATTGAATGTTTCCTGATAGTCGATGCCATACATCTTGTACCTGCTAATAAACATACTCATCTTCATTATGCTTGTAGAGAGGTTCTCTCTACCGTGCAATATAGTGCTCATAGAGTACTATCGATCAACAAATGTGTTAAGAAACACAATGTCAATCCGAGGACTCGACCCGATTAGTACATGAAGGCTTATCCCATGAGGGAGAGTTCACATACACAAACCACCACTTCACGATTCAACCATTCAACACCTCAATCAATCTCTCAATCCCTTAAATCCACTACACTAATCAAGACAACAAGCAATGCATAGCAATCTCTTAATCCCATTCAAACATTGATTAAATCTTAGCTTTCCCTAATGCCTGCAAATCCATAAGCGTGCATCTACTAACCCACAAGCTTAAGCAAGCAGAGAATGTAACATTCACAAACCCACAAGCTCATAGAGAGAGTCTATCCATGAATAACTCATTGCCAAAGAAGTGGGCAAGAGCTTGCATCAATGGAGACTACACACACACACTACAAGCATACAGCATACACGAGAGAAAGAAAGAAGCATTCAACTAATCATAGATTAATCTACTTCAATGATGCTAAAACAGATTAAGAGAAAGAAGTGGAGCTATACTCATTGGAGCTTGATCCTCATTAGAGTACAATAGAGAGAGAGTTAGAGAGCTACCATAGCTTGAGAGCTCAAGAGCTTCACTCAATAGCTCAAGAGCTTCACTCAATAGCTTATGAGAATGGCAAAAACGTCCACTTTCTTTAGCTAACCTCTCTTTTGTAGAGATGTCACTAACCCTAACCCTAGGCCTCTTTCACACATGGGCGGACAACCCCATAAGTGAGCCTTGTTTAATACATTTAGAACTCTCATTTAGAACCCACATTGGTCTAAAATGATTTACATTGCACTTCGGCACAAAAATATGAAAAAATTATGTGCGTCTTTATGTTCCCATGGCTACAATTCCGTTCTCTCGCATTAATTGCTTCCGGCCTCCTTCCATAATCCGTGTTCCCGTGAGTGTTCCCGTGGAACATTCCCCCCTTCCTAAATCGTGCACGTCCTCGGGCGCGGTAGAAACAAAAGCTGCAAGACAAGTAAAGCCTTTTAGTGAAAAAAAACCAGCATGACAATCTCACACGTGAGCATGCAAGTGAAAGGCCAATTAGAGTTTTAAAGAGTGCTAAAAGATGTGAGTAAAGACTAGTCAAAGTGAGACTAAGTGGTAGATAGTTCTATGCAAAGGCAAGTGTGCTTGTACACCACAGGTTATGACCGCAGTCTCAATGTCCTACAAGTATTTAAGTTATTCCTAAGTGGCAACCCTACTCCTAAATATGAGCAATGGTGATTGGACCTTTTTTTTTCTCTCTTTCTTTTTTTCTCTTCTTGTTTTTTTTTTTGGATATGTGTGTGTATAAAAGATAAATAAAGAGGAAGGTTCTATCCCAATGAGATCCAAACAATGGCCAAGAGACCTCCGCCAAGAGAATCTAAAGGCCGCTAAGTATCTCAAGGCTGACAGAGCCTTTTCTTTCTTTTTGACATAAGGAGTACCCCATGAAGATGAGGGCATCGGTCTCGAGGGCCCATAATGTACCCCAGAGTCCTACCAACATCTATCAAGGCGATAGAGTCCTTGAAGGTCTTCTTCTTAATCCTTTAGATGTCAGTGTTCACCCCATGGAAACCAAGGCATTGGCCCCAAGGTGCTAAGACAACCCAAGGTCCTACCAAGCATTCCACATGGCTGTAGACACGTCATGTCTCGATTCAATTGTATATATATTTTTAGGGCATGATTTTCGTAAATTTTTTATTAATCATAGCACCTAGCCCATACCTAAGAGGTAGCTACCACTAGGGATAACTACTAGACTTTGACAGCATAAGAACTTGGCATACTCCATTGGCATATATCTTACACCATCTTCAAATAGAAATACCTTCTACTAAGTCCTCTAAAAATCTAGAAATCACTCACCACATGGTAACAACTAATTTAAAACTTAAACCAGCCAACTGTGTGTGAACATGCAAACAATATATGCAAAAGTGAAAAGCACATAAAGAACAAAAGATTATGATTTGAATACACCTGTTGTAGTGCTCGTTGATGTTGTGCAGATTGCTTCTCTTTGCTCTTTGTAGGCATTGCATGTCTCCCCCCTTCCTAATTTGTGTGCACGGTAGGTGGACTATTGGGGCATGTTTGTATGCTCTTGTTTAGCTGATATCTCTGCAAAATATTTGATTAACAAACAAGAAAAGAAAAGAAAAAATAAAATTTGTTATTGGTGCCAATCACCGAATATAGCCGAGGGAAAAAACCCAGTGGGAGAAAAGTGCCATGGCTTGTTGATCTTATTGTGGAGTCGATGAGCTTACCCTTGCACTGGTGGTGGATCCGTGTCCACTTCTACTGGAAAGATGGTATCAATCACTTCAGGATGCAAGGACAACCCTGTACAAAAGCCGGCCTCTAGAGAAGGTGGTAGAGGAAGGAGTGCTTCCTTCGCTAAAATATGGCATTGGTTCTATGGGAAGGTTAAGCAGACAATTCCGATTTTGGAATTGCTCAATATTGGTACTCATAGTGATCCAAAATTTACATGTTGAGGCTGGGGGAAGGAGGGCTTGCAAGATAGGTGGTTGCAAGTCATTTATACATGTATCCCTCCATTGTTGTGCTTGAACCTCCTCAAGTAATCTACGTTGGTACTCTCACATCAAGAAGGTTATGGCGTTGGGGTGTAATTCCCACAATTTGTTTTTTCTAAGCCCGTGCCATATCGTCGAAAGTAAGAGCGGCATAGCCAACAAATGTGTGAAGCTTCTCCTAATACGAGTCGTGCACACTCTTGATAATGTGGAAATTAATGGGTGAAGCTGTTGATAGAATAAAGTGACAAAGTGATGCCCACAACAAATTTCAACTAAGGGAGCATAAAAGTACCTAGAATGAGTTTGAAAAGGAGGAGCACCACAACCCCTGCGATGTTCAGGTTCAGTACTATCAGGGTCTATGCATGGTGGACATGTATCTCGCCAAGTATCCATCAGGACGTATCTAGGCGTAGAACAATGAACTTTAGAAACTTGAAACTTTATACACTCATATCCATCATTACAATCCCTATCAAAAACAATGTAGATAAGATCATCTCAAAAAGAACACAATCCTGTAAAGGCATAAGGAACCACATTAGTAAAAGTGAGACTATTCAAACACTGATCTACCAAAGAGCTTCAATTGTAGTGTTAATGCCTTACCTTTGGTTTTGGGTATGTCCTTCTTAAGAGGTGGGAAGGTTAGCAATTGTCGAGGAATTTGAGCAAGATAAGAGGATTTAGGCAGTGAAGTGCTAGAATCTATGCTCAAAGGAGACTCATGTAAAGTTGGATTTGTCTTAGGTACACAAGTTGATGGTGGAATTGTGTAACAAGGAGAAATTGGGACAACTGGTGATTCAATACATGTTTGGAGAAGGTCAACACAAGTAGATTTGTAGGTGCTATTACAACCACCTATCCTATCTTGAAGAGTGTGTTGATTTCCTTTGCTCCCAGTGATATGAAAAACCAAGAGTGGCTTTTGGAATCTTATTGATACACTCTTTTGGCTCTAGCAAACCATAGCATTTGGGAAGCCAAAGTATTGTTACACCCTCATAATAGCCTTGTGCTTTAAGAACATGCTTTGGGACCCCATTAGTAAGCAGAGTTAGGTATAGGTATAATAAGTTCATACGACCTATACCATTTAGGGATAGGAAGGCATCATAAATCCTCTTCATTCCTCTTGCTTTGAAGCGGAACAAGGCTTCTGACAAGGTGGTTATTGAGGAGGTGACAACAGCAGGTCCACAAGGGCTTAAGAGGCTTGTAAAGGGGGCTGGTCTGAAAGGAAAGGAGACATTAGAAGAGAATGTTGATAGGGATGATTTGGCAGAAAACCTTCTAAATTTGGAGGAGGGAGAGAACAACGACAGACTTAAGGCGGTGCCTGGTCAGATTATATGCAATGTCTTGTACAGCACCAAGCAAGAGGATTACCTCCATATTGCTCCAACGGATGTTTATATGCTCGTTGAAAAAGAATAGAGAGATCAATGACAGTATTGTGCTTACTTGTTTAAGGTGTGTACTCTTCACCTTTTTTTGAATGCTTTCTTATTTTGATTTGTTTTTCCCTTTCCTAATGTTTTTAATTCAATCTGCAGGGTACTATTGAAAGAGCTTCTGCCAGACCAGGTAAAGCAAGTATATATTTGTGATCCCTTGGTATCAACTCTCTTGATTGACCCGTCGAGGTCTGACGAGGACCTTGCTCCTTATTTCCAAGGAGTTAGTCCGAGTACCTGCTTTGTTGTGCTGCCATATATAGAGAAGTATGTATTTTCTTTGGATTTCAAGCTGTTGATGGAATTTAAGTTATTAGTTGCCTGTGTTAGGTTTCTTATATTTTTTGTTTACTTTCTCAATTTCAGAGGGCACTAGTCTGCTTGTTTAATAAATGTGGTGAAATGTCGGATAATTTTTTTGAATAGCCTTCTCGGAATGCACGGACAGTCTAAATTGTAAGTCATTATACTTTATATCGTTTCCTTCTTGCTTCCCAATTGTTGATTGTAAGTCATTATTTATATCGTTGATTGTAGGGCATGTAAGAGTGTGATTGCATTGATTGAAACTCTATGTCCTGAATTGAAAAAGGATATAGAGTGGAAATTTCTCAACCAACCCATTCCTATTCCAAAGGATTCGCACTCTTGTGGCTGGCACGTAGTCGCAAATTTCTGGAAGTTTCTCCTTTCCAAGTACACTAATTTTGATAGCTGTGTAAGTTTCTTGTGTCACTGTAATATAATTTCTCTATGTTCATTTCATGAGAGATCCCACATTATTCTAATTGACTTTTTTGTTGTTGTGTAGTCTATTCTCTTAGACGAGTTCTGGCTATGGAGTGTGCGGGCAAAGGCAATAAACATTATTCTCAATAATGCAATTATGCCTGATGACCCTGACTCGCCACTTCCACCAGTTGTTGCTCGCAGTAGTGCATCAAAGAAGAGAAAAAAGATGCCGTTTCATTCCCTTATTAAGCATTTCAGCTTTAAACAAGGAGTCCCTGAGAAGGGAAGCAAGGGCAAGGCAAAGAGGAAGCTTCCATTTGCAGGCAAGGGCAAGGACAAGGCAGGCAAGGTGCCAACAAAAGAGGAGGCCAAGGTGCCGAAGGTTGAGTCAAAGGAGGCGGCCAAGGCTGAGTTAAAGGAGGAGGCCAAGGCTGAGGCTACATAGCCCGAAACCGCCTAGAGGCATTTTGTATGTCCAGAGACAACGTTGTAAAGATTCTTTATTTTTATTGAGCTCGGCTCATATTTGTATAAACACTCTATATTTTTATTAAGCCCTACTCATTATTGTATTTTGTGAGTATTGTGCTTTGCCATAATAAAATAGATTGTTGAGAATTTTTACTCATAACTTATCTTTGGTTAAAACTGAATTTTAAAGACGTTTGCTTCAAAATCATTATGAGTACTCTGTAGAGTAGACCCATGTCCATGTAGAAATTTTTCATCACATTAGTCATTGCTAAGATACAACAGTTCAGTACAAGTCTTAGTCATTGCTAAGATACAACAGTTCAGTACAAGTCTTACAATGACTTCTATTGCTAAGATCTTAGTCAATGCAAAATCGTTATGAGTACTGTTGTATCTTAGTCATTGATGCAACAGTTCAGTACAAGTCTTACAATGACTTCTATTGGGCCTAAGTCCATCGATTTAAGACCTTTCTAATTCTGCACGACATATTTTTCCTCTATCTTCTTCTCTGGGGGGGTTGTTCATCTGAAGAATTCTTTGATGCACCTCTTTGGCTTCATCTATCAGTTTGTCTACATCTTCAATGTCTTTTTTGAAGCTTTCAGATATCTGGATAGGCTGGTTATTTATATCCCCAATAGAGGAATAGGAGTCATTCATTAGAAGAAACAGCTAAAATAGCTAGCCTAGCAACCTTTCTAGGAACAGTCCTCTCATTAGAGGAATTTGCATCCATGGGCGACTTTGTATAGAGCTTATAAGTTGTAAGATATTATGTTCTCAATTCCCTTATGGACTGGTCTTTGTATACTGTTTTGTATGGGCTCCAAAACCATCGACATAAAAAACCATGTGCTGTAAATCTATGTGCGACTAAACCATTTTGGAATAGAAACCCTAGTATCTACACTGAGCTGACCATTATTGTGCACATACAAGATAGCTTTAGAGTAAATTTATTGAGTTATAACTTTAATATAAAAATCTAAATTCATAGCTATTAAAAGATAAAAATTCATTGCTCTCAGTACACTTTTTTGAGGGCAAGGACTTTACAAAATTAACATACTTGAAGTAGCTTCAAAATTCACAAAATTCAAAATCCCCATTAATTGAGCAATATACCATCAACATCCCAATCGGGATCTACCAAGGTCTTTGGCTCTAGTCATTTTTGAATCTTCCTATTGCTCACCTTGAATTGTGCTGCTCTGATAATATCCTCACCTCCCATGATATTGAGGTGCTCTCTACTATTTAGGAGGCTCCAATGTCTACTTGCACCTACAACTTCCACTGCACCACTGGGCAAACGAATGCATATATTGTGCTGCTCTGATAATATCCTCACCTCCCATGATATTGAGGTGCTCTCTACTATTTAGGAGGCTCCAATGTCTACTTGCACCTACAACTTCCACTGCACCACTGGGCAAACGAATGCATATATTGAGAGAGGCAAAACAAATTGTTCATCTGCCTGCATTTGGACCCAACTATTCTTTTTCATCCATCGCTCATAATAGAATGGCACGAGCTTTGAGATACCGAAATGAGACACTAGATTCTACTATATTGCACTTGAATGTATCATCCTTATGTATCCCTTCTACAGTCCTCCACTGGTTTGGATCCATTGGAGACTCTATCAAGCAACAATCCAACCATTGAAGCTTTCGGAATACCATTGGTGAGTTGCTATGGCCATTTTCTCAAGCATTGGTGATTAATCCTCATGCTATGGACAAATTGGGATTATTCATGAATGGAAACCCTAATTTATAGAATTTTAACATTCCTACATAACTCATGATCCATTGGAAAGTGATTACATGCTCTTATTGCTCACATATTTCTTTAATCACACCCATTTGGATGTCATGTGGCCATTTGTGAGACAAATGCAAGATTCTTTGATGAATCCATGCATAAATGGATGAAGGACTACATATGCTTAGATGCATTGATTGAGCCACATGCATGGAGTGGATGTTGGGTAATAATGAGAAGGCTTTTGCTATGGACATGATGCTTTTATGCATTGGCATGATGCTATTGAGCATTGGAAGAGCTTGATGTGTGATTGGAATCAATTGGTAATGCTACATTCAAATACAAGTTGATGCCCTTGAATGCCATTTAATGCCAATTACTCATAAGCAATGCTTATGGGAGTTGCCTATGGGAGTGATACCAATTGGATATTGATGTCATTGGTATATGGTATTACCTCACTTGTGCTTATTGATTGATGCTGGATCTTTGAATGAATGGCAGACATTTGGAGCTATGTGGATAAGTATGAGTTCATGCATAATGGTTTATGAGTGTATTGTAATGGGCATGAGCCATGCCACATCCTTGTAATAAGTGATCTGCCTCATTTTCATATTCAAGCTATATGCACCTCACAATTGTTTGCACTCACTTCAATTTCCAGAAACTAGATATGTTGGTGAGGGTATCCCGGGTGTTGGCGGAGAGGCCCGGGGGAGGAGCATGGCTTGAATCCACCGTGCTGTGAGTGCCGTGGTAAAGCGGTACGGTGGAGGATTAGGTGTGGAGATGAAGACTTGGCATCAACCTGTGCCTTGGTTCGAACTAGGTACAGGGGTGAGAAGAGCTTGGCTAGGAGATCGACAAGCTTCAACGCGCTACACCGACGACGATCCTCTTGGTTTATGTACATGGCAATGGCACCTTAATATGGACATCTCATGAAAATTGATCTTGCATTATGCCATGGGAAACGTATGGTGAATGCTTGGTATTGCAAGGAATTTGTATGCCTTTTGGTGATGCAAGTTGAGGCACATGCTATGTAATGGGAATTGATAAGAGGATTATGGATTTTTTGCATTGCTACTTGAGAAAAATTGAGATTTAGCTCCTAAAACAAAGGAGACTGTTAGAATTTTCTCAAATTTCTGGTCATACATGGACAATTGAAGCTTGTGGAGCATAATTTACAGACCTTGGGATGCCAATGAGGTGCAGAAGGTGTTGACATTGGTTTGGGAGCAAACAAGGATCAATTGGGCACAAAAAAGGTCACTTTGGCAAGAATCTGTAGATTCACAAAAACCCTAATTCAGTCCCAACCCTTTTGAACTGAATTAAAAGGGACCATATGATCTCTTAGTGCTTCCTTAGAGCTACCCAACGAGCCCTTAACGTCCACATTTTGATATCTCTTTAGGGTAGATTTTAGGGTTTTTGCAAAAATAGTAAACCCTAATTCAGTCACAAGGGTTTGAAGGTCTTCTAGATCCAATTACGTAGGCTTGTAGTACTCATCGAAGATTTGAGCTAAAAAGTTTTGCATTTGGATATCTCTAGCTCAAGTTGTACCCAAAATACCGTTTCAGTCTATAACCCTGTAAACCCTAAAACAGAGACAGTAGCATACCTCATCTCTTACGTGTCTTTGCATAGTGGTCTAGTACACTTCATTAGCTCTCCAACAAGCTTTAGATCTTTTTCAATCGGACATTCCTACCTCAATTTAGAGCCAAATTTTTGAAACCGAAGGTTTCCATGGGGCCGAAGCCAAGCCGAAGCCAAAAGGGCGACCGAGGCGCAACACTTTGGCTTTCGACGAGGTAGAGGGTGAAGAGGCAATGATGGAACAAGGAACTTGAGGATACTCTTGGGCACACTTCAAGATAAGGGGATACTTTTGGGCATACTTCAAGAGAGAGAATGAGGAGTTGAATGTCGGAAGTGCCCATAAGCACACACCCACAATCTTTGCATACCATCCCCATCGATTCGATCATGCAAATGCTGATGGAAATGAATGCTAAGATGGACACGATGGCTACAAGGGTGGAAGTCAATGGTAGGCTTGACACTATGGCTACAAGGATGGAAGTTTTGGAAGAGAGGGTCGCTTGGCCAATGAGCCAACCTTCCTATGATAGTGGTCATAGTGCTTTACATGAAGGCAAGCAATTTGGGACAGCTTTTGAAGGCCATAGGGAAGGCAAGCTACCCATGGTACAAGAGGTTTCTCCCAAGGTAACACATGAGCATTCCACCAAGAATGTCACTTTTGGATTCATGGGGCGGATGCTAGGAGGCCTTCTATGCGGGAGATGAAGCCTACTACATTCCAAGCGGGTTCTTCTCAATTGGATGGAAAGCAACATGCACCTACACATTCAGACATGAGGAGTCAAATTTTGAGGATCTGAGGAGAGTACCTTTGAAACCCAAAGCAAATCAGTTTTTCATGCTTGAAGAGGAGGTGTATGATATGGATGATGTGGTTAAGCTTGACAGGACATGTTGGAGGTAGATCGACAAAGTGCCAAAATCTATGTCGACAGAGCAGCCTACATTAAGGGACAATGATCATGAGGATGACAAGACCATGGATACTAGAGGGTCCTCCTTCTCCTTGCTCTAGATCCCTAGCTTGTTTTGAGCCACATTTTATACTTGGAGACAACATTGTACATAGTTATACACGTACTATTACCCATAGACATGAGTAGAGGATTAGGTAGACTATGCCGGCCTCACATTCTACCATTTATACTCATCATATTTTTTAATTTACAGACATTTAATCACTTTATATACTTTGTACTCTTGTACGCTTACATATATTTACATGAGGTTTTATTTTTGGCCAACTTTGTGCATAAATGTAATTTGCTTATCGATGTTATAATTCGCCATGTTGAATTGATCTTTGCTCACTTGTGTGCTAGACCTGAGAGAGAGAGAGAGAGAGAGAGAGAGCTCTTTTAATGTGTGCTCAATCCAATTCAAGTCGAGAGAGAGAGTTCTAATCTAATGTGTGAGCTCAATCCAATTCAAATCGAGAGAGGGAGAGAGAGACCGAGAGACTGAGTACTTTGATATTGTATGTATGTGTGTGTGAGAGAGAGAGAGAGAGAAGTATTGTAATGAAAGAGACATAGAGAGAGAGAACCGTCGTTCCAAAGTAAATACATGCTAAAGAGACGAGACAGACAGAGAACTGAGAACTGGAATTTTGAATCATTAAATTATCCATTAAGTGCCACTTATGCGATGCCCGTCGCTACGTGATACTCTAGATATTTGTGTCTAATAAACGATGTGAAATGGATCTAGAGCAAAATATTGAATCAAACACATCAAAGCAAGAATCTAGCATCCATTAATCATGAGATTAGTTATCAAATGGCTCATCACATGAATATACAAGAGAGACAGAGAATCTATAAGTGCATGTAGCAAGAGAAGATGCACAAATAGTCTAAGTGTGTTTAACCTCTCACCAAGAGGATGGCTTTCAAGCTAGCCATCTTGACCATGGAAGGCCAAATCTCCATTGATGGAGCCCAAAGGTACAAGAGGATGGCTTTCAAGCTAGCCATCTTGACCATGAAAGGCCAAATCTCCATTGATGGAGCCCAAAGGTACAAGATGACCAAAGTTAGTAAAAGTGTCAAAAGATCCTACCAATGTACCCCAAGCCCTATTTAACAATTGCATCACAAACTCAATGTAAACCCATGGGAAGTAGAGAGGTCTTCAAAAATGCACCTCAAATACATTTGGAATAGGGAAACCAAATGTAGTGAAGCTGGCAAACTCCTTCTCCAAAAATAGCATGTAGGACTGTTATGGCAGCCATGTTGTCGATGAAGCTTCCCTTGAAATTCTTCATGAAACCTCCATAAAAATGAGCTACAAATGATGCGTAGCCGCACCCAAAAGGGTCCCACATATTTGTCATCAAACCAAATGATCTTCCAAGTGTGTTGGAGTAGATTGGTAACCCCAACAATAGATCCAACCAAAGCTGTCCAGAAATTACAGCACATATAAAACCTCATGATATGCCCATTCTTCACATAATAATCATGCCACTTGATCAAGGAATACTTCCATCAAATAAATCATGTTGTTGAACATACTCCATTGATTGCCAAGTAGCCTCATCCATGGGCAAGCGCTTCCATTTCACAAGGAATTCATCAATGTTCTAGTTCCTCAAAACCCTTGTCCTCTTGTCCACAATCCTCTCCGGCTCATAGATAATCTCCCCTTCTTCATCCATCGGTGGTAACTCTTCAATCTCTTGAGGAAGATAGTCCACAAACCTCTTAAGGTTGGATACATGAAACACATTATGAATCCTTGTAGAAGGAGGTAGGTCAAGCTTATAAGCCAAGTCACCCACTTTCTTGACTACCAAATATGGTCCATAGTATCTATGTGCCAACTTGGAATTGGAAGACCCTTTGAGAATATTGTGACGGCTCTTAGGAAGCTTGAGTAATGCATAATCACCTTCCTTGAACTCCATTTTGCATCTATGCTCATCCGCATTTGCCTTCATGACTTCTTGTGCCTTCTTCATATTATCCTTGCATAATTGAAGAAGCTGTGTCATCCTTTCCAACTCTTCCTTGGCTAAAGGATTAACCATTTTATCCTCATGGAAGGCAATAGATGGCACATGCACTTGATACCCATAAAGAGCCTCGAAAGGTGACATCCCAATACTCAAATCCTTGCTTTAATTATGACAAAATTCAGCAAGGTAAAGCCATTCATCCCATGATGCTTGCATGTCATGACAATAGTGCCTCAAATACACTTCGAGCCATTTGTTTGTGCACTCCATTTGCCCATCCGTTTGAGGGTGATAGGCTGTAGAAGGAGTGATTTGAGTCCCCAAGTTCTCATACAATGTCCTCCAAAAAGTGCCCATGAACTTGGTATCTCTATCACAAACTATGTTGAGTGGCAGACCATGTATCTTGAATACATGCTCCATAAATTGCTTGGCAATGTGAGAGGCTCCATAAGTAGTCTTGGAAGCAATAAAATGAGCTAATTTGGTGAGTCTATCCACCACCACAAATACTTGATCCCATCCATCCTTCGTCTTTGGCAAGCCCGTGATGAAGTCCATGGAAATGCGAGTCCATTTTCCATTCGGAATAGGCAAAGGATGAGGTAAACCACTTGGCAATTGGTGACTATCCTTATTCCTTTGGCATGACACACATTCCAAAACAAACTTGTTGACATCCCTCCAATGCCTTTCCAATAGAAGCTTTTGCTCACTTTGTCAAATGTCTTGAGAGCACCAAGATGACCCGAAAGCGGTGAGGAATGCATCTCATGAAGCACCTTGGGAATGTAGGATGAGGTTGGAACCAAATACACCTTATCCTTATGCCATAGTAGACCATTCCAAAGCTTATAATGAGGAAATTCTTCACCATCTCCTTGCTATAATTTTCTGTAAATATGGGAAGCACTCTCATTGACAAGATACTCCTGCATTTTCTGCATTTCTTGCATCTTTTAGCATATTGTCCCTCAAGATGCATGCATGATCCCTTCCACCAGGGTCGAAAGGAAACTCATCCTCTTCTATGACAAAAGAATGACCCTACAAGTCTTCTTCATGTGTCTCCTCGCTGCAATCTTCAAAGAGAGTGAAATCTTATCCTTTACATCCTTTAACACGGTTGACGATGCATTCTCATGATGGTGCGAGGGCTTGTGCTTTTGCATTTGCACAAAAGATCCAAGGAATTGCGCAAAATCCTATGGTTTAGAAAACATAATTAGTTGATGTTTGAATACTTTAATTAGAAGAATGAAATTTAATCTAGATTACTTATAGAAGTAGCTGGTAGAGGTAGCTGGGTCTTTAGAAACCTATAACCCTGATAGGTGGGCGTCTCTATCTCTTAAGGAGTGGGATCGTGACCATAGTCCTTCACGTGTTATTTAAAATCCACATGAGTTATCGGTTGATATAAAGAACATAAGATACACACCTACATTCATGTCTAAGACAAAATGTGAACATACAAAAGTGGCAATTAAGCCCTTCTTGCCCATCCTGCCAAGACGTGATGTATGCCTAGCCTATAGCCTAGCTTGTGCTGCATCTTATAGACATATGTTTGAAATAAAAAAGCACATGTATAGACCGAAGATTTAAGAAATAAAATAGTACATAGCTAAGGGGAAAATATTACATACCTTTTGCTGATCCCAATGTGTCTTGAGTTGCATTTCTTGCACCGAAAGGTCCTCCACAACTCAAGATGTATACTAGTGGGGCGGGTATTCTTTGCCACTGTGCAATACCTTTTGCTGATCCCAATGTGTCTTGAGTTGCATCTCTCGCACCGAAAGGTCCTCCACGACTCAGGATGTATACTAGTGGGGCGGGTATTCTTTGCCACTGCGCACCGAAAGGTCCTCTCCACGACTCAGGATGTATACTAGTGGGGCGGGTATTCTTTGCCACTGCGCAATATCTCCTACACATTTCAAAGTCACATACAAGAAGTTACAATAGAAAATAAATTCATGTATCAATAACTACTCTATGAGCTGTGAAACACTCTTCCATCAAGCTGTTAGCGACCTTCATATCACGTAAACATAGGTTGCAACAAAAAAATGAGTCTAAATAAAGATTACAAGTACATATAATACCTACTAGGCCATGCATGAGGCTAATGAGGCATATACATACTATGAGAAGAGAGTTCCATATTGGTGTGTGAACTATCGAGACACTCACCGACTTCGCATGTATAGTGAGTTCATAAACGCGTGTAACAGAGCGTGTATATACACGTAAACACTATGTTCTAGATGCAGATATACACGCTTTATTACACGCGATAACAGAGAAAAACTCCATAGCAGAGAGCAAATATTATTTAAGAAAAACTCCATACCTTTAAAAATTTAAAAACCATCTTCTTTAAACCATCTCATAGTACATTACAATATATATCATTACACAATCCCACTACATGCATTTACAATAATATATATTCCAAAACAAATCATGAGATGATAATTAAAAGACAACATATACAATAGAACTGTCATCAATTTAGAATGATAGAATGATGGACTGGTTAGGATTCAATCTCATCTTCAATAAGATCCATCCTTGCCAAACGATCAACATCAATATCCATTTGATCAATTTGTAAGGCTATGATTAAATTATTCCACTATCGATATTCTGTCCATTGATAATGGTACCGATGCTCTGATCATCCTCATCGTCACCATCATCATCAATGGTAGGGTCATCCTCATGATCATGAGAAATGGTACGCTCATCCTCATTATCATGATCATCTCTTATTTCTTGATCACATCGATCACAATATCTTTATTGGCATGTTCGGCATCATCCTCATTGCAGCTTGCTACATCCTCCATATGCTCCATATCAGTGAATGTATTGTACATCACTTTGGAACGTGGTGCAATAGGGATGGCGTACCACCATTTAGTGTCATGCCCATTGGCAGATAGATAACCTACTCAAATACACATACTGCAATTAATTAGCATATCAAAAGTCAAGGGATACGTGAGCTTAGATATATATGTACATGAAACACATTAGTAAAAAAACGCATACCTGCTCACATTGTTGTGGAAATACGAGCCTATATTTCTTTGTTTGCCAAAACTTTGTAGAGTCAATAGTTACATAGCCACTTGCATGGCATTTTATCGTTGCTTTAGGCCCTTTTTCCACCACGTTCATTTGCCATTTTTGACATCCAAAATATACACAAAGAAGCGACGAAAGTCAAGCCTAAATATGTCTTGGATTGTGCCACAATAATCATTCATTTTTCCAGTGGCTCCCTCAAAGCTACTAATGACACCGCAAAGCTACTAATGACATCCAAAACATACACAAAGAAGCGACAAAAGTCAAGCCTAAATATGTCTTGGATTGTGCCACAATAATCATTCATTTTTCTAGTGGCTCCCTCAAAGCTACTAATGACACCGCAATCTTGTGTATTCCTCTTATCATCAATTCTTTGTGTTCGAAAATGCTTTCCTTCACACCATATAGCATTAAACATAGTACACTAGACCAAAATAGAAGCAATATTTGTGTAAGCAATGTGAATAAATATTAAAAGCAAATCACTTATACAACTAATGCAAAACATTAGTTCTATGTACCTTTAACATGCATCCTCGTGCATACTCCCATTCTTCTGCCATGATATGTAGCCCCTCGTCTCTCTCTCTACTCTCTCCATTTCCTCATGCAACCAATCAACATGGATATCATTTGGAACTGTTGCTAGATGCTTAGGGTATGCCTTATGAGAGCCAGGTTGCCTCCGAAAGAGAGCTCTTTTTGCTTGCCTTCTTGTCTTTATATCCTCATATCTTGTAACCCATCTGCTCATCACATCACTATTAAGAATGCAAGTGAAATTGAGATTATCAATCAATGCTCTGTCAATTACTTTACTCTATCCTTTTCCTTGAGGCACAATAGAGGTCATCCTCAAGTCCTCTTCATTGCTCCATAGTTGCGGGCAAAGAGCTGTCCACTTGACTAAGAAATTCTGAAATATATACAAGAGACTCTTGTATCAACCAACCCTCAGCCATTCTTCTTTCGGGCCTTGCACTTTGCCTCACAAAGTCTTTTAAGGTCTTCATGAAGTGCTCTAGGAAGAACATCCAACGTGCATGCACAGTGCCGCATAAAGCAATTTCGTCCACCAAATGCACAATGAGATGTAGTTGGCTTGTGAGAATGGTTCGCGGAAAAGTTTCCTCTACCAAACAAACCACCTCCACTACCATAACGCGCGCATCATCCAATGTGGCTGGATCAATTGCTTTGGAACTAGCATATCTGGAAAAAAAATGAATAGTACGTTATACCTGGCCTCATGCTCGTTCATTTTGAAAAACTATCAAATCAAAGTGCAAGGTATAATGAAGGGTGATCTGACATGGGTTTTACATACCTCACAAGCTCGCCCATCTTATAAATACATTTTTTTTGAGGCATTACAAAATTTAATTTCAATGTACAAAACTTGAAAAACACTTACTTGGAGCATCTTATGCCAATGGTGGGACTTCAACCAATATAGTTTCTCAACAGCTCTTTTCTTAGTGGTTGTAAAGGCTCCCTTCAATGATGTCATGCATCCAGTAGGAGTACGCAAAGTAGTGATGGCATGCTTTACTTGCTTCTCCTCCTGCTTTGATATAGTCCACGATGCACACGGAAGACGAACGTGCCCACCCTCCTCTCGTGGTGGCCAAGCTTGACGCATCCGTCTTGCGACCCGCAAGTCCTCTTGTCGTACGTTGACATTGTCCCGTTTACCAATAACATGTTCCCAAATACCAGATGCCACATTCTTGAAGATGTGCATGGGATCAAGATTCAGATGGTTGATCTTGAGATGGGTCCAATATGGTAGCCGAAAAAAAATGGAGTACCTACACAAGAGATGCCATGACATGATTGCTCTATGTGATCTTTAATCCAATTAGAGACTACACAAAAGAAGATTGAAAAACATTACTGTACCTGTTCATGCCATCTCTGGATGAAGAACATTTGTAGACTCCCAAATGCACTTCTTTCAATCTTTTGCCCGAAGTGTTTGTGGAGGAATGTTACTCTTACTAGCAATATATTTAGGATGATCTGACCGGAGAAATCGATGATGATTATCGAATATGGTCTTACACAAACCATCAACATACTCATGTAATAACGAAGGGCCACAAACAGAACATGCATGTTTACCCAATGTTTTCAAACCTGTTAAAATATAAATAAAAGTTAGAATAATAAAGTCAATAGTTGTAATTAATATAAACAATAGTATTAGAGTAGGGAGTTATTTGAATTCTTACCAGAACAATCGTTGTATCCTAGAAAGTCATGCATTGTCCACATCAACACTACTTTCAAGTCGAAGTGTCGAGAGGAGGGAGGCCTACTAACATCCACCACCGCAACACCTCTCCATAGTTCCTCCAACTCATCAATCAACTGTTCGAGATAAACATCCATGTGCTTTACTTTATGTTTCCCTAGAATTAGAAGGGATAACATAAGATGTCCCTTCTTGATTGCCATTGATTGTGGAAGGTTGTAATTCACCAACACAACTAGCCACATGCTGTATGCAGTGCTTTTGAAACCAAATGGATTCACTCCATCCATACCTAGGCCAAGTCTCAAGTTTTTGGGCTCTGTTTTGAAGCTGGGCCACTCATCTTCAATATGCTTCCAAGCAGGAGTGTCTGCGGGAATTCTCCACATGCCATCATCTGATCGATGTGAGGAATACCATGACATGAGCTCTGCTATGGATTTGCACTTGAACACATGTGTTTGATGCGAGGAATTATAAGAAAGTGTCACAAGACTTTACGGGGTACATCAAAACTCTTCACATATGTTGTTCTATACCTTGCTTCACCACAAGTGGGACAATGTCGAGCCTCCTTATGCATCCCACAAAAGAGAATGCAATCATTGATGCATGCATGTATGCGATCATAATCCAATCCTCCAAGAGATGTCACATAGCGCCTCACTATGTGATATCTCTTGAGGTGGGTAGTCTACTCCCCTTTGGAAGCATGTTTGATAATAGCCTGCATCCAATATCATCGATTAAAACATATTGAGGTGGAATAGTCTATTCCACCTCAAGAGACATAGCACCTCGCTATGTCTCTTGAGGTGGGTAGTCTATTCCCCTTTGGAAGCATGTTTGATAATAGCCTATATCCAATATCATCAATTAATGATTAAAACATATTAAGCTTTATTCATTGCAAAACCCTTAACCACTAATTCAAATTTGCAAGTTAGAATGCTTACTTCAAAGACTTGCATTGCTCCATCCATAAACTGTTTGTAGATTGAGTAATTCAAGTGAAGCACGTAAAATAGAGAATGCGCACCCTTCAAATACCAGTGTCGATGAAGCCTTGTAAAGATGCTCTTGATCAGTTTCATCGTCGTCCATACCTTTGGGATCATCCCTAAAAAGATGCCGCACCATATCATCAAAACACTTCCTCTTCCACGACTTCTCGTGGGGTGCAGGGCTATTGTCATCCCTTTCCCACTCATCTCTGACAATAGATCCCGAAGCTCCAGCATCATCCCGTTCGATGCTTTGCATGCTCTCGCTGAGCCTAGGGCACCATGTTAGGGTGTGGTACTACATCCTACTCCAATTAGAGTATATATATTAACAACTCCATTGATTTGGACACCATGAGTCATTTGGATACTATCAGTTTATATCTACTCACCTCTAAATCTGTTTGATTCCATTCTCCATACATGGAGATGTGATTCAAGGTAATTCGATGCGCTCATACAATTCATCCTTGACATCGATTACACATACACTTGATGCTTTGTCCCAACCACACATCGCGATTACGATGATGCATTGTCTCATCTTCACCAGAACTGCTTGAGGAGGTTGATGACATTCTGTGTATAAAAGTGCAAATACATAATCATAATCAATTTTTAATCAAAGTATAAAAAGTCTCTGTATCGCGTGTATAACCACGTGTATCTACACGTTTACCCTGTGTCAAAATGCGTGTATTTTCACTGCAATGTTACCATACACGCGATTATACACGCGATCATACACGCAACGGTCAATGTCATACTTAAAATCAAAATCGTTGCCTACTCCAAAACCCTATCGCTTTCTTCAATTTCATCTTCTTCGTTGCCAACAAAGCATCACAAGTGCAAGGAGCTTGCACGCGGGTGGAAGGAGCATACACACGGGTGTACACAAAAGCTAAAAAGGAGACTCACTTGTCAAGAGGTGAGTCAGTTGGTCATGTCTCTTCCCTTCTTTTTCTTTATGAAAATGTCCCTTTTCTTTATGCAAATGTCTCTGTCCTTTCTTCTCTTTCCTGTAAGTGTCCCTTTTCTTTATGCAAGTGTCCTTTTCTTTGTGCGAAAGTGACGTTGGTCACTAGGCGACCTTTTTTCGGCACTTTTTTCGTAGAGTCGCGTGTATGCTTGCGTGTACTCTGCTAGACAGTTTTTCACGCTGAGATACACGCGATCCTGGACGGGATTTTACACGCTCATTTACACACGACTTCATGATGCATGATACATGATGCATACAAATGGATTCTTTTTGCAGATTCTTCATGGATCTAGGTTCTTCATTCGATCCATTTGCGTATGGCACTTGGATGATGGAGATGCTAAATCATTTTGGGCGCCACCTTGACCCCCAATTGACCTTACAGAGTATATGTATGCCCATCCTCCTCCTAGATTCCCTGGTGTATAGTCACCCCGCTCCTGAGTGCCCATGCCACTCTACAACCTTCTGTGCCAGCGAGTCCGGTGAGGAGACATACCCCTTCCCCAGACACACTCAACCCCCTCCCAGGCACCGTCACGTCAAGGCTCACAACCACCATCACACGTACTCCCTCACAATCACCGTCACGCTCAGTGTCATGTCCACAGTCACGTACACAATCCCCCAGTCTCATGACTCCACCCACAGTATAGAGGAGAGCAGACGCCACAGTAGGGAGAGCAAATGCCGTAGTAGGGAGAGTGGGAGTGGAGGATGGGGAGGATGCGGCGGCGGATGCTTTGGTGGGGGAGGTAGTAGGGCACGCGATGAGATAGAGGGAGAAGAGTTGGAGGAGACAATAAGGATGAGGAGGTGGTGAGAGAGGTAAGGGAGAGTTATACTATGATGTGACGGATAGGGGTGGGATATTGATGGATGCAAGGGGGAAAGAGGTAATGGAATACATGTGTGGGGTAGTATCAAACTTGTATAGAAATTAATTTATTAAATTTAAAGATCAAAATAGTCGATTAGTTGGGGAGGTGATAGATGCTGTACATAGTCGGTACCCCAATCCCCCACATGCGACATTCTCGGATGTATGGGAAAGGACGCGAATAAGGGAGATCTTAAGTAATAAAAGATCTCACCTTAAGAAACTCACATATGATGATTGGGTAAATATTGCGGGTGGCTATCCTGCCAAGAAACCTGCCATTGCCCACAAATGCAAGTGGAAGGAGGCAAAGAAACAAGCAAAGGGTGGCGTGAAGAGCAGACAGCATGTGGAGGCACGACGGATCCAAATGGAGACCATTGGATCTTCGCATTTTGGATTTGGAGGCGTTGAGTCGTGGGAGGCAGAGTTTGTAAGTATCTTTCCACCTTATTTGATTTTTTACTTAATTCATTGAGGCGCTGATTGTTTTAATCTTACAAATTGTGTTGATTATGTTACAGCGATGGGTTATGGGGAGGAAGCCCACAACCCACGAGGCTGCGTATGCTTGTCGGCATAGCACGTGACACGTGGGCCCTCTTCAGAACCGAGGGACATATTACAGACGTGCAATTTGATATGGCCATGAGGCTGTACGGTCGACAGGTACTTGAAAAATCTAAACGAATGATTTTGGTTATAAAATTTTGAATTACATATATATATACTTATATATATTCATGTCTTTCTTGAATCATGTATTGATAATGTCGTTCTTGAATCGTGTATTGACGGATTTTTTTTTGGTGAATTGCACCATCGTGTATGGTGCAATGCACCCAAAAAAAAATCCAGAGAGTGCTATTGGGTGCTGGAATGCTGGAATAGATTTCAGGCACCAAATACCACTCTCTGGATTTTTTTATTTTTGCTCTCTATTCGTGTGTATCTGCGCGTAAAGTCTGCCAAAGTCACGTTTATATGCGCGGAAAATCTATTAAACACGCGTGTATCAGCGCAGCAAAACTGGTAAAACGTGTGTATAAGCCCGTGTATAATTGCATCTGACGGGCATCATACACGCGCTTTAACATGCACGTCTGTGGCCGCGATTATACACGCACCGATACATGGGCCCGCTACTTTTTTTTCACAAGTCATTTTCCGCGGCTAACAGCGCACGTATGAGCTCGATCCCTTGTAGTGTTTCATGGGCTTGATCGATCTATGCTTCTTCGCATGCGCCATAGTCAAGTTGTTTTTTAGTTACAAATGGAGGCATGTACGCACTAATTACCTCCTTGTTCTCAGCTCGAGATGTCTAGCGACCATTCCTTGCCTAGTCGCCTACTACCTCTCATAAAGACATATAATCATAGACATTATGGTAGCTGGTTGGGTGCATCACTTCCAGTGATAGAGAGGTTTTAGCTTTTGGGGTGCTTGCTATGTGATTGCATTATCTTCGATTGCCGACGGGGGTCGAGGTCTTTTTATTATACATGATTTACATGTCCTAGTTCACTCTAAGGTCGCTCGTAGTAGTGACGCTTGCTACTACAGGCGTCCATCTGGCACATTGTGTTAGCTACCCTAGTAGCGACACGTTAGGCATTGCATAAGCGACGCATGGGCATCGCTTAAGCAACACATTTGCATCGCATAAGCAACGCTTAATAGGAGGCGTCGCTTATTAGATGCAAATATCTAGAGCATCTCATATGTGATGATGGGATCGTATAAGCGATGCTCAATGGATATTTTAATGATTAAAATTTTTAGCTCTTAGTTCTCTCTCTATCTCGTCTCTCTAGCATGTATTTGCTTTGGAATGACGGTCCTCTCTCTCTCTCTCTCTCTCTCTCTCTCACACACACACACACACACACACACACATTCATACAATATCAAAGTACTCAGTCTCTCTCTCTCTCTCTCCCTCTCTCGATTTGAATAGGATTGAGCTCACACATTAAATTAGAACACTCTCTCGACTCGAATTGGATTGAGCACACATTAAAGAGGTCTCTCTCTCTCTCTCTCTCTCTCTCTCTCTCTCTCTCTCTCTCTCTCTCTCTCGCTCTCTCTCTCTCTCTCTCAGATCGAGCACAGAAGTGAGCAGAGATCGATTTAACATGGTGGATTATAATATCGGTAAGCAAAATACATTTGTACACAAAGTTGAGCAAAAATAAAAGCTCATGTAAATATATGTAAGGGTACAAGAGTACAAAGTATATAAAGTGATTACTAATGTCTGTAAATGGCAAAATATCACGAGTACAAATGGTAGAATGTGAGGCTGGCATAGTCTACCTAATCTTATACTCATGTCTATGGGTAATAGTATGTATAAGTATGTACAATGTCACGTTCAAATACAAAATGGGGCTCAAAACAAGCTAGGGATCTAGAGTAAGGAGAAGGAGGATCCTCTAGTCACCATGGTCTGTACCCTCGTCGTCCTCATGATTATCTTCCCCTGATTTTGCAGGCCGCTCTATCAGCATAGATTTTGGTGCTCTATCAATCTACCTCCGTCATGTCCTGCATTTCCTATGGTTTAGAAAATGTAATTAGTTTATGTTTGAATACTTTAATTAGAAGTTGAATGACATTTAATCTATCTAGATTACTTATAGAAGTAGCTGGTGGAGGTAGTTGAGATAAAATTCTTAAATTCTTTGAGATAAAATTTTATCTTAAATTCTTTGAGATAAAATTGAATTCAGGAGAGTCACTCCCAACTTATCTGAATTACATGAAAAGAAGAATATTGAAGAAGATGTGGTCATAGTTGTCTATGGATGTGGAAGCGTCATCCCTCTTAGAAAAAGATGCAAAAGTTAAGTAGAGGTAGGGTATTAGAGATGGTGCCTTAGAAAAAGATGCAAAAGTTAAGTAGAGGTAGGGTATTAAAGATGGTGCCTTTAAAAAAAATTAGCTATAAGATGTCTAGCAAAGGGTTTTCTAAAGGATCAAATCCAAAGAAAGACTTCTCCAAGAAATCATGTAATTTTTGTGGAAAACCAGGGCATGAGGAAAAACAATGTTTGTTTAGAAACAAGGTTCATAAAGCTCTACTTGTAGGAAAAATAGATAAATCAAGTGAAGAAGAAAAGAATGACAAAGAACAAGGAGCCTTAGTAGAGGCTAACTACATCAAGCATGACTGGGTTTTTAAAGATCTTCTTGGGCCTGACTACCTATAGTCAACCCTCTATCCTAAGTGAAATGTAAACATAACTAGAATCCTAGCATCTGGCAGCATCAACATTTGACATTGTAAACCATCATGCGTAAGACCTACGGGGGAACTTGGGATGGTAATCATAACCATAGTTGTAAACAATAACCACTAGAGCTAGCATTGTCATCTTAGTAGCCATGGATATTTTGTTGAGAGAGGGTATTGAAAAAAAAACACCAAAATGTACATGTGATATTGGGGATAAGGGCATATGGTCCAGAAGTCACTTTAGCCTTAGAAAATATGTACAGACTATGGTGAGTAGTATCCAATAGCCTCTTTTAAGCATGTTCTAGGTGCCTAGGGCAAGTGGGAGAGGATCTCTTTTTGCACTCTAATCTAGGATTTTAGGTGCTCTCTTCAAGATATTATTAGGGTTTTTCTTCGGGCAAGGGGCTCTCAACTAATGCATGACTACACAACCTCCATTATCCCATCTCATGTGTCATTATATTGCACATTTAGTTAATGTTGTGATTAGCATTACTCTCTCCACACCTAGTTTCTTTTAAGCTAATGTAATAAGTATGATCATAATGTCTCTCCATCCACCCTTATTTCAGCATTGAAGAGAAGTTTAGAATTCCAGCTCATGTTACATCTCGTGTACAAGAGCTAAAGCAATGTTGAAAACATGTATTGGTAATCTAGGTAGACAGAGGTCTACCGAGTTACCAACTAGAGCTGTTAGGGGATATCCATTAGGATCCCAACTATTGTAACACCTAGTGTACAAAGAGCCAAAGCAACGTTGAGAACACCTAGTGGTAATCTAGCTAGACATAGGTCTACTAGAGCTATTCATTAGGAACTCAATGGAGTCTTCTTGGGCCCTTTTATCTGGCAGTTTAAGGGAGTCAAACCTTTTCTCTTAAGAAGAAACGTTTTCTAATTTGAAGCTTCAAAACGGCTACTTTATTTGAATTTGAATTTGGGGGGGAAAATGGAATTTAAAATCTAGCGGATAAAACCATATCATGTAACATATCTATGGAAAGCTCTTGATGCGTAGATCACGGATCTGTAATCTCCGCTCAGATCGGAGCTTGTATGTAGAAGTTATGGAGGTCCGAAAATTGTAAAATTGCCTCCCCCCCCTTTTTGGGGGAAAAAGTTGAAAAGATGCAGGGGGGAAGAGAGCTTGAGCTCTTGCAAGCACACACACACACTCACAAACCCTAATAGAGAACACACAAGGTGAGAGGCTGAAAATCTTCTTCTTCTCTACTCAACACTCAACACACCATATACAAGATAAGAGTACACAATAATATGAAAGGTACTCAACCAATACATACACGGGTTCTCTATAGTGTGAACCCGACTAAATGAGCTGGCGCTATAACTATGCCAGTCTCTAGAGTGGCTGTCACACAGCCTGTCATCCCACTGGCCGCATATCACCCAAGATCTCACCAACCATGCCAGTGGTGTAAGTGCGGGGCCTATCCCCCAGGCGGGTCATCAGTGTCCACCGCCTCACTAGAGCTCGATATCTCAACACTCCCCCTCGAGCTCAACTCCATCTCATGTACACCAAGTGAAGCCCTGAATCTGCGGAGCTTCTCTGTACCCAATGCTTTGGTGAAGATGTCAGCTACCTGATCATCTGTACTGACATAAACAAGGTCAAGGTCTCCTGCCAAGACCTTCTCTCTGACGAAGTGGTAGTGGACCTCTATGTGCTTCGTACGAGCATGAAAGACTGGGTTCCTGGCCAACTGTATACTGCTAATGTTGTCACAGAAAATGACAACTTGTCTATCCACTGATAGACCCAAATCTGCAAGTAGCTTTCTCAACCAAGCTACCTCACATGCTGCCATAGCAGCTCCTCTGTACTCGGCCTCTGTACTCGATAGAGCAACCGTAGGCTGCTTCTTGCTGCTCCAAGTCACAGCAGCACTCCCCAAAGAAAACATGAATCCACTGGTAGATCTTCTGTCTGTGATACTACCAGCCCAATCAGCATCTGTGTACCCATGTACACATATCTCTGTCCTAGTCTCATAGAATAGTCCACAATGTAAAGTAGACCTCACATACCTCAGTATGCGTCTCACTGCATCTAAATGCGGTTTCCGTGGAACCTGCATAAACTGACTCACCAACCCAACAGCATAGCTCAAATCTGGTCTGGTGATCGTCATGTAGATCAAACTTCCTACTATGCTCCTGTACATAGTAGGATCCTCCAAGATCTCTCCTGAATCTACACTCAACTTGCCATTCTGATCCAATGGCACAGAAATAGGCTTACAGCCTGTCATACCATACTTGGACAACATGTCCAAGCCATACTGTCTCTGCAGTAATCCAATACCATGTGGTGACCTAATCACCTCAATGCCCAAGAAATATCTGAGCTCCCCCAGATCCTTCATCTCGAACTTCTGTCTAAGCAAGATCTTTACATCAAAGATCTCTGCATCATGATCCCCCGTAATGATCAAGTCATCTACATAGATGACAACAAGCACAACTCCTCTATCACCATGTCTCACATACAATGAGAAATCTGCATTGGCTACATGAAAGCCAATAGTGACAAGATATTCAGAAATCTTGTCAGACCATGCTCTTGGTGCTTGCTTTAAGCCATACAAGGCTTTCTTCAACCTGCAAACATGCTCGGGGTGACCCACATCCTCATAACCAGGTGGCTGCAACATATACACCTCTTCTTGCAAATCCCCATGCAAGAATGCATTCTTTACATCCATCTGATGTAAAGACCATTTCTTTGACGCAGCCACTGCTATCATAACTCTCACCGTTGCCATCTTGGCAACTGGGCTGAAAGTTTCCTCATAATCAATCCCATATGTCTGCGCATATCCTTTGGCTACCAATCTAGCCTTGTACCTGTTTATGCTTCCATCACTGTTATGT